>NC_052070.1:50316117-50631742 GCF_015852505.1 Tachyglossus aculeatus | reverse complement strand
TGCTTTTCGAAGTACCTATGGCAACACAGCTCCAGCTTGCCTCCATCACCTCAACTCGCCATCCTTATTACATTCAAACAAATACCTGGCTGGTTTGATGTGATTTAATTTTTATGCCCTCCCTGGAGACTCCGGCACACCATGCTGTTATCCTGGACCTGGTTACAAGACAATTTCTTTCTTGTTCATGGCAGGCAATATCTTTGTCTGCGCTAGAAGTGGGATTGGCTGCCTGGATTCCCCGCGGCTCAATTTTGCCGGCTCAACTCTTCCCTATCCTGTAACCTTGCCTCTTTACTACAAGGTCTCCCTCACATTAACCCTTCACTGGAGCTTGACAACTAAAGAACCACAATTAATCCTATAGTTTCCAGGAGGAGCAGACCATTGGTCTGTGAGACAGTCAGGGTAACTTGAATTTTGAGCATCCTTCCATTTTTCAGAAGATTTCATGTTTGGCACCTCCTTTGTCCCTGCTTCATATAGCAGGGAAAGAGGGAGGGACAGGGTTCATTTTCCCCATTTACTAGTGAAAGCTCTGAGGCCCAGAGAAGTTAAGTGATTTGCCCATTAAGGTCATCCAGTAGGTCAGGGGCAGAGCCAGGATTAAAAGCCAGATCTCCTGACTCTCAGCTCCACCTTGTCCCACTGCTCCATGCTTCCTCTCTCTTGGGGCATTAAAGCAAAATAATAATAATAATAATGGTATTTGTTAAGTGCTTACTATGTGTCAGGCAGTGTTCCAAGCACTGGGGTGGATATAAGCAAATTGGGTTGGACATTGTCCCTGTCCCACATGGAGCTCACAGTCTAAATCCCCATTTTACATATGAGGTAACTGAGGCACAGAGAAGTGAAATGACTTGCCAAAGGTCACACAGCAGACAAGCGGTAGGGCCGGGATTAGAACTCATGACTTTCTGACTCTTAGGACCATGGTCTATTCACTATGGCATGCTAAATGGTTCCTTGGGGTCAACCAGAGAAATCCAGGGGGAATGGATTGCATAGCAACAGGCCTAGGATTGGGGATGGAAGGAAGCAAAGAGGGAGGTGGGGAATCCCCAGACGAGAGCCATTCTCCCGCACCAAGGTGGGGTGCATCTCAATCTATGCCAGGTGAGTGGTCCAGATCATGGGTTCATTGATTTGATTTCTTGGGCACCTCCTGGTGAGGAGGAAAGAGGAGAGGTGGGTACAGACATGGGCTAGTGAGCCATTTAGCTTGAAAAATAGATTCTTCCAAAGCATCAGACCAGAGTAGGTCCCCAGCTCCCTAGTGTAACCTAGCAGAAAGACCACAGACCTGAAAATCAGGGGACGTGAGTTCTAGTCTGGCCTCTGCCCCTTGCCTGCTGGCTGACCTTGGGCAAGTCACTTCTCCATCCCTCAGTTTCCTCACCTATAAAATGTGGATGAAATACCTGTGTCACATGGGACTGTGTCCTGCCTGATTATTTGAAATCTACCCTAGCGCTTAGTTCAGTGCTCAGCACAAAATAAATGCTTAACAATTATTATTGTTATTTCAGAAATGGAAAATGGATTAGAGAATGGCCTAACTGTGCTTTTACCTGCCTCTTCCCAACCCGGCCAGGTTGTACCTTTCCCAAATCCTCATTAGTATCTATCTCCCACAGTTCGTCACCACCACTTCATTCCTTTATGTCACGGCTTGAAAGAAAGTGAGTTGTTCAGTCTTTTCTATGTCCCCTATTATGTGCCCTCCCTCATTATTCTGCACTGGGCTTGTGGGCCACAGGGATGAGAATCCATTTTTCTCCTTCTTGGCTAACCCCGGGCTTCCTCTGCAGGAGAGGTGGGTCGAACTGTGAGCCCACTGTTGGGTAGGGACCGTCTCTATATGTTGCCAACTTGTACTTCCCAAGTGCTTAGAACAGTGCTCTGCACACAGTAAGCACTCAATAAATGCGATTGAATGAATGAATGAATGAATGAAAGGGGCCGCCACTCAAGACCCCAGCCCGGGGTTTGTCCCTCTATCATTCATTCAATCGTATTTATTGAGCACTTATCATGTGTAGAGCACTGTACTAAGCACTTGGGAAAGTACAATACAGCAATAAAGACTCCTAGTGGCAAGAGCATGGACCCAAGCCCTTCCCTTCGGCCCCCGGCAGTTAGAGTGTGTGTGTGAGTGTGTGTGTGTGTGTGTGTGTGTGTGTGAGTGTGTGTGTGTGTGCATGTGTGTGGTGGGGAGGGGGCACAAAGAGGAGAAGCAGCATGGCTCAGTGGAAAGAGCCCAGGCTTTGGAGTCAGAGGTCATGGGTTCAAATCCTGACTCCGCCACTTGTCAGCTGTGTGACTTTGGGCAAGTCACTTCACTTTTCTTTGCCTCAGTTACTTCATCTGTCAAATGGGGATTAAGACTGTGAGCCCCCTGTGGGACAACCTGATCACCTTGTAACCCTACCAGCACTTGGAACAGTGCTTTGCACGTAGTAAGGGCTTAATAAATGCCATTATTATTATTATTATTAAGGAGGGAATTGGGACTCAGGGGGAGGGGGAGGCCCTGGTGACTCGTTAGCTTATTCATAAGTGACTCTTCCCACGTCGCTGCTGGGGAAATCATAGTCAACGAGTGGGAACGAAAAACCCAAACTGGACAACAAGAAGAGACGGCAGGAAAGACATTTCCACTCTCCGCACCCGTCAGAAAGGATTCAGATTAGGGAGGCCATACAAACGATGATGCAAATACATGCTAATCAATCAATCAACCAATCAATCATATTTATTGAGCGCTTCCTGTGTGTAGAGCACTGTACTAAGCACTTGGGAAGTACAAGTTGGCAATGTGCACCTGGCCCTCTTAACCAATGCCCCGCTCTGATTTCCAACTCTGAGGACGCTTGGTGAGGCGGGAGGGTTGTCAATTACAAGTATTCCTTCCCTTGTTCCATGCACTGGCTGAAGCATAGGAATAATAATAATAATGCTCAATAAATACAATTGAATGAATAATAATAATAATGGTATTTGTTAAGTGCTTACTGTGCACCAAGCACTGTCCTAAGCATTGGGATAGATACAAGATAAGCAGGTTGTCCCACATGGGGCTCACAGTCTTAATCGGAAAGAGCACGGGCTTGGGAGTCAGAGGACATGGGTTCTAATCCCGGTTCCGCCACTTGTCTGCTGTGTGACCTTGGGCAATCCACTTAACTTTTCTGTGCCTCAGTTACCTCATCTGTAAAATGGGGACTAAGATTGTGAGCCCCACGTGGGACAATCTGGTTACCTTGAATCTACCCCAGTGCTTAGAAGAGTGCTTGGCACATAGTAAATGCTTAACAAATACTGTCATTATTATTATTATTAATCCTTATTTTACAGATGACATAACTGAGGCACAGAGAAGTTGAATGACTTTCCCAAGGTCATGCAGCAGTCAAGTGCGGAGTCAGGATTAGAACCCATGTTCTCTAACTTCCAAGCCCATGTTCTTTCCACTAGGCCATGCTGCCAGGGTTGGGAGCCTGGTAAATCAAGGAGAGGAGACTTGTCTTTCACCTCCTCTGCCCTCCATGGTGATCCCGATTCTCTTCCTCCAGGCCTCTCTGGGCTTCGGTTTCTTCAGGTCCCCAGAGGGACTGTCGCCTGTCCCTGCTCCTCTCCCAGTCTCCTAAAAAGCATGTCTTAGTGGCAAGAGCCCAGGCTTGAGAGTCTGAGGTCGTGGGTTCTAATCCCAGATCCACCACTTGTCTGCTGGGTGACTTTGGGCAAGTCGCTTCACCTCTCTGGGCCTCAGTGACCTCATCTTTAAAATGGGGATTAAGACTGTAAGCCCCACATGGGACAACCTGGTTACCTTGTACATACCCCAGCACTTAGAACAGGGCTTGGTACATAGTAAGTGCTTAACAAATACCTTCATCATTATCATTATTAAAAAGATGTCTTTTCGCGACTCTCAGAGCAGAAGCAGTCAGGCAGCAACTCTGGAACCGTTTTTGACTCATTGGAAGGCAAAATCTGGCCATCGGGGAGAGGGACCGGCTCCTCCTTCCTTGCAGAGAACCACTGTTCCCAGGCAGCGATGCTTTACTCCTGTCCGGTGGAGGATGCAGGCAGCCTCTCACAGGGTGGGGGGAAGCCCAGGGAAAGCCCGGGGACCTGGGGGAGGTGTCCTATTTATTTATTAGGTGCTTACTAGGTATTCTTTCCCTCTATACTGTAAACTCGTATCTACCAACTCTGTTATATTGTCCTCTCCCACGTGCTTAGTACTGTGCTCTACACACACACAGTAAGCACTCAAATATGACTGGTTGATTGATTAATTGATAATAATAATAATAATAATGGCATTTGTTAAGTGCTTACTATGTGCAAAGCACTGTTCTAAGCGCTGGGGAGGATACAAGGTGATCAGGTTGTCCCACAGGGGGCTCACAGTCTTCATCCCCATTTTACAGATGAGGTAACTGAGGCACAGAGAAGTTAAGTGACTTGCCCAAAGTCACACAGCTGACAATTGACAGAGCCAGGATTTGAACCCATGACCACTGACTCCAAAGCCTGGGCTCTTTCCACTCAGCCACGCTGCTTCTCTAGTTTACCCATTGACTGAAGCCCTGAACTAAGCGTTGGGGTACATGCTGTTGGGTAGGGACCGTCTCTATATGTTGCCAACTTGTACTTCCCAAGCGCTTAGTACAGTGCTCTGCACACAGTAAGCACTCAATAAATATGATTGAATGAATTGAATGAATGAATACATACAAGATAATTGGGTCAGACACGATCCCTGTCCCACACGGGGCTCACCATAATAATAATAATAATAATAATAATGATAGCATTTATTCTGAGGAGAACGAAGAACAGGAATTGAATCCCCATTTTTACAGTCGAGGAGAGCGAGGTACAGACACATTATGTGACATGTCCAAGGTCTCATAGCAGGCAAGTGGCAGAGCCAGGATTAGAAGCCAGATCTCTTGATTTATAGGCCCATGCTGTTTGAGCCTCCAGCAGTGTGAACTGAACCTCAGGAAGGCTGCACCGGCGGACTTGGGAAAAGACCACGGACTTGGGAGTCAGAAAGTCATGGGTTCTAATTCCACCTCTGCCACTTGTCCACTGTAAGACCTGGGGCAAGTGACTTCACTTCTCTGTGCCTCAGTTACCCCATCTGTAATATGGGGATTAAGAGTGTGAGTCCTCTGTGGGACAAGGACTGTTTTCAACCTGACTACCTTTTATCTTCCTCAGTGCTTAGAACAGTGCTTGGCACATAGTAAGTGCTTAAAAAATACCATTATTATTATTATCTTCTCTGTGACTCAGTTACCTCATCTGCAAAATGGGGATGGAGATTGTGAGCCCCACTTGGAGCAAGGAACTGTGTCCAACTCGATTTGCTTGTATCCACCCCAGCACTTAGTATAGTGTCTGGCATTCATTCAGTCATATTTACTGAGCACTTCTTGTGTGCTGAGCACTGTACTAAGCACTTGGGAAAGTGCAATACAGCAATAAAGAGGGCTAATCCCTGCCCACAACGAGCTCACAGTCTGGGGTGGGGGGGAGACGGACATCAATACAAGTAAACAGGCATCAATATGAAGAAATAAAATTACACATATATAAGCCCTTAACAATTATCGTCATTAATAATAATAATAATAATAATAATAATAATAATGATGATGTTGGTATTTGTTAAGTGCTTACTATGTGCCAAGCACTGTTCTAAGCACCGGTGGGGGATACAAGGTACTCAAGGTTGTCCCACGTGGGGCTCGCAGTCTTAATCCCCATTTTACAGATGAGGAAACCGAGGCCCAGAGAAGTTAAGTGACTTGCCCAAAGTCACACAGCTGACCAGTGACGGAGCCAGGATTAGAACCCATGACCTCTGACTCCCAAGCCCGTGCTCTTTCCACTAAGCCACGCTGCGTCTGTGATGATGATGATAATAACAATAATAATGATGGCATTTGTTAAGCGCTTACTATGTGCAAAGCACTGTTCTAAGCGCTGTGGAGGTTACAAGGTGATCAGCTTGTCCCAAGGGGGGCTCACAGCCTTAATCTCCATTTTCCAGATGATGACTAAGAGGAAGGAGGAGAGGAGGGAAGGTGGCTGAGGGGTCTCTTGGGGAGGGAGGGAGAGTGATGATTGTACTCTGTTGGCACAGGGCGGGCGGGGCCTGGGCACTGACCGTCCAGGGTGGCACACGCCGGCTGTGGGTGGCCGCCGGGAGACGCGAGGCTCCGTTTTCATATGCAAACGAAGGTAATTAATCAAGCCTGGCGCCCGTCTTTGATTTCCTTCGGCCCTTCCCCTTCAGGCCGCGCAGATCACTATGTCTCCTGGCCCGGGATGGGGCGTCAACTGCTCACGCCTGGGCCACCTGGGCAGAGCTCGGAGCCAGGGTTGGCTCGGCCGGCGGGCACCAGGGCGAGTTGGACCAGGGGCAGATGGCGGCTCCCCGCGGGCTGGGTCGCCCGGGGCGGGGGCGGCGCTCCTGGGCTCCCTTGGCACAGGAGTCGGCCCGAAAGGGCCCAGCCAGTGTGCCCAGAAGGCAGAGCCACGGGCACGGCCTGCCCATCAGATGCAAATGATATGCCAACACACTTGTAATAATAATAATGATGATGATGATGATGGTATTTGTTAAGCGCTTACTAAGTGTGAAGCACTGTTCTAAGCTCTGGGGGGGAATACAAGGTGATCAGGTTGCCCGATGTGGGGCTCACAGTCTTCATCCCCATTTTACAGATGAGGGAACCGAGGCACAGAGAAGTGAAGTGACTTGCCCAAAGTGACACAAATGACAAGTGGTGGAGCCGAGATTAGAACCCATGACCTCTGGTTCCCAAGCCCGTGCTCTTTCCACTGAGCCATGCTGCTTCTCTATAATAATGATGGTATTTGTTAAGTGCTTACTATGTGCAAAGCACCGTTCGAAGCTCTGGGGAGATACAAGGTGATCAGGGTGTCCCACGCGGGGCTCACAGTCTTAATCCCCATTTTACAGATGAAGGAACTGAGGCACAGGGAAGTGAAGTGACTTACCCAAAGTCACACAGCTGACAATTGGCGGAGCCGGGATTTGAACCCATGACCTCTGACTCCAAAGCCCGGGCTCTTGCCACTAAGCCATGCTTGTGGCCGGCCGAGCCGCGTGTCACCCTCAGGAAAACCCTAATGTCCATCGTTTCAATTAAAGCCATTGCCCGGTGCTGGAGGGAGGGGCCCGGGACCCACCCTGCACCCGTATTAAGAGAAACAATAGCCCCAGTACCAGTGTGTCGTCAGGCCCATGCTGGCTGGAGCTGAGCAGGCACCGGGCCCTCGCCCTCCCGCCTTCCCGCCGGCCAGCTGCGCCAGCCCACCAGCTTTCTGCCCCAGCTAAGAGGCCCGGGTGGCAGCCCCCCGCTGTTTTGCAGGGAAATGGAGGCAGGGCATTAACGCTGAGTAGGCCTCGGAGGGCATCCCCGAGGAGAGAAGCAGCGTGGCCTAGTGAAAAGAGCATGGGCAGGTGAAAAGGAGGATCTGAGTTCTAATCCCACCTCTGCCACTGGTCTGCTGGGTGACCTTGGACAGTCACTTTGGTTCTCTGTGCCCCAGTTTCCTCAACTGTAAAAGTGTGGGCTTTGATACCTGTTCTCCCTCCTCCTTAGACTGTGAGGCATTCATTCATTCATTCAATCATATTTGAGTGCTTACTGTGTGCAGAGCACTGTACTAAGCATTTGGGAAGTACAAGTTGGCAACATATAGAGATGATCCCTACCCAACAACAGGCTCACAGTCTAAGCAGCATGGCTTAATGGAAAGAGCCAGGGCTTGGGAGTCAGAGGGCGTGCGTTCTAATCCCGCCTCCGCCACTCATCAGCCATGTGACTTTGGGCAAGTCACTTAACTTCTCAATTCCTCAGTTACCTCATCTGTAAAATGAGGAATAAGACTGTGAGCCCCAGGTGGGGCAACCTGATTACCTTGTAACTACCCCAGCGCTTAGAACATAGTAAGCACTTAACAAATACCATCATTATTATTACTGTCCAACCTGATTAAATCAGATCTACCCCAGTGCTTAGAGTAGTGCTTGACACATAGTAAAGTTTCAACAACTACTATTAAAAAATGAAAGTGTTTCCCTTGAGAGGGTGGGAGGGAGGGGGAGCAGGGGCCTGAGGGGAAGAGAGTTCCCAGACTGAAAATTGGGCCTTGCTCCCTCCTTTCATCCACTCCACAAAACTGGGATCCGGGATATCTGGGTCCCTGAAAACGGGGGATTCTCGGATGAAGGACAAGGTAGCAGAGAAGGACGGGGTGACTGCATCAGAGGAAACTAGGTGAGCGAAAGCAGAAATGCTCAGGGGCTGCTTCTCCTGTAGGGGCTTCTGGTGACTGAGAACAGCTCCTGTGGTGCTGAGCCCCAGGCAAGACCAGCTCTCGGTACAGCACATTTGATTAGGCCCATGCACCTGAGTCTTTCTAAGCAGTATTGCTGCCCAAAGATCCTGAGAAATTAAAGATTTTCCTGAGACACCCATCTCCCTAAAAGCGGTATGTATCCTTCCTAAATAAGGTGCTCTCTCTCTTTCTTTTTCTCTCTCTCTCTCACACATACACATACACTTCTGCTCCCACTATTTATAAATAATTTATGGCTGTTTGCTACTGCTTCCCCATTATATTACAAACCCCTTTAGTATAGGCACCTTATCTTTTGCTTTGGATGTACTCTTCCAAGTGCTTAGTACAGTGTTTCTGGATGCATGTCCAGCTTGATTAGCTTGTGTCTATCCAGGGCACAGCCTGGCACATAGTAAGCGGTTAACAAATACCATCATTATTATACAACGAATACAACAGGCTCTCCAAAATGCCACTGATTGGTTGATCCATCTCTCCAACGCCCCCACCCCACCCCAACAACCTAGAAGAGAATTTATTTTCCTAAACGGGAGTCAGAACCCTTGGGCTCTATTCCTAGGTCTGACAGGATAATTTCAGCAAGTGTCTTTGCTCTAATAGGCCCCAATTTATCTAAATGTAGTTCATCTATTCACATCTCATGGACTGTTTAGTTGCTTGGAGAACTAGCTTTCCACCATCGCTCTTCCACCTTCTGTCCCCTCAGGCACCCTTGGACAGAGAGAAAATCCAGGCCCCAGGACTGTCCTGAGGACAGGTACTCCGAAGCCTAACTGAAAGTAGGGAAAGCAGGTTCTCTACTCATCAAATCATAAGCTCCACAATCTAGGCTGGACTCCGGGCTCCAAGGACAAGGCAGCAGGATTCAGGGGCACAAGCTGAATGTGGGTGGCAGTCTGTCGTGCCTGTCAGCTACTCAATCAGGCACACTTACTGAACGTTCTCTGCAGGTGGAGCCACTAATCATCGATCAATGCTATTTACTGACTGCCTACTGTGTGCAGAGTGGTGTATTAAGCACGTGGGAGAGTCCAGTACAACAGAAGCCCAAGGCAGGGGCCCGGCCCTCCAGGAACTAATGAGGGAGACAGGTAGAAATAAATTATCCACAGATAGGGGAAGGAGGAGGAAGAACAAAGATAGAACAGGCCATAGCACAAGAATCTCAAAAAGAAATAGCTGAACAAATCATTGAATGTTCAACTGAATATGCGTACAGTATAGTCAAAAGTGCTGACACTGGGAACAAAAACACAAGGGCTGTTGGAATTAACAGCAATTAGGCAAGTCACTTAACTTCTCTGTGTCTCACTTATCTCATCTGTAAGCTCTATGTGGGACAGGGATTGTGTCCAATCTGATTCTCTTGTACCTATCCTAATGCTTAGAGCAGTGCCTGGCACATAATAAGTGCTTAACAAATATCATTGATAATTATTATTAATGTGGGACAGGGACAGAGTCCAATCTGATTAGCCTGTATCTACTCCAGCTCCAGCCCACGTCAGCCAGGCGTTACTTAAGCATAGTAAGTGCTTAACAAATACTATTAAAAAAATAAGTAAGCAAAGCCTGCTATAGCTGCAGGGAGTTCAGCACAAGTCCTCCGTGTTTGGGGAGATGGATGAAAATCACTGGAGGGGAATGGTTAGTCTGGGAAGGCTTCATGGAGGAGGCAAATCTTGTACAGAATTTTGAAAACGAGTGTTGGGCAGAATAGAGTGGAGCGGGTAGTCCGGACTGGAAGGAAAGGGAGGTGGAGGGAATGTCCTATGGATACGTGTGTGTGTGTGTGTGTGTGTGTGTGTGTGTGTGTGTGTGTACGACTTTGCGTATGCGTATGTGTGCACACTGAGGGCGAAGTGAGTGGCGAAACCCAGACGCAGGTGCCGGCGCTTATTGCAGACGGGCCTCGGGAGGAGTGATAGATGGTTTTTAAAAGGGCCGGGAACAGAAAGGGCTCCCGGAGCCGGGCTCCGGCAGGCCGCGGTGGGAAGGCTGCCGTCAGTAGGTGGCATTATCTGGATAAATGAGTTTTCCCTCCCCTCTGGGTATTTTCCCCATCTGCTTGTTTTGTTCCAAAGACAAGTCTGGGGAACTTCCTCTGGAGTCCGCCGAGCGCTCCTCACGCCCCCTGACACCTCTCCGCTCGGACCATCACACCTCTTTCTCCACCGGGACCTCTGCGGACCAATCCCTCTCTTCCCCCGAACAGCCACGCTGTGGCCATGGATCTCAGCTGTACCCCCCACCCCCAGGGCCCCACAATGGCCTCTCCGATCTGTTTCTTGCTTCTGTTGTCCCTAGTCATTTCCTCCTCCTGCGCAAGGCTCCTGAGCGCTCACAGAAGTCTATCCATCATTCTCAAGAGCGTTTTCTCAAGAGCATCCCGGCTCTGCCAATTAATTGTCAGCTGAGTGACTTTGGGTAAGTCACTTAACTTCTCTGTGCCTCAATTACCTCATCTGTAAAACGGGGATTAAGACCGTGAGCCCCCCGTGGGACAACCTGATCACCTTGTAACCTCCCCAGCGCTTAGAACAGTGCTTTTCACATAGTAAGCGCTTAATAAATGTCATTATTATTATTATTTACCGAGCGCCCGTTTACGAGCACTGTACTAAGCGTTCGGGAACATACAATAGAGGGAAGAGACACGTCAGCTAGGCGTCCGACTCCACCTCTTTTCCCGGAGCGCCCCCCCCGCCCCCCCGACCCCTCTCATGCCCCAGATGGTTATTAGGGAAAGACGTTCTGGGGCGTCTGACTCTTCTCCGGAACTTCCATAGCCCCTCAACCTGGGCCCTCTGCATAATAATAATAATAATAATACTAGTAATAATAATGATGGCATTTGTTAAGCACTTACTATGTGCAAAGCATTATTCTAAGCCCTGGGAGGGGTATAAGGTAATCAAGTTGTCCCACATGGGGCTCACAATCTTAATCCTCATTTTACAGGTGAGGTAACTGAGGCACAGAGAAGTTGTGACTTGCCCAAAGTCACACAGCTGACAAGTGGTGGAGCAGGGATTAGAACCCATGACCTCTGACTCCCAAGCCCGTGCCTGCATCTGTGCATCTGTCGTTTGGATATGCACATCCCTTAACAAGGACGTGGCAACCTGCCAATCGCTGGTTCCGTGCCAGTCTTCACGGGGTCTAAGCAATTCTCTCTGAATTCAAGGCGTCTGGAATCACTGCTACTCTTCTATCAGTTCCTTTCTGAAATATGGTACAATCGGGACCCAGCTCTGTCGAGGAGACAACAAATCAGAGATGTGTGTGTGTGTGTGTTTATGGGGGGCGGGGGGACACAGGTAGAATCCTCCCCCCCGTCCCCATACTGCTGCAGGGCTCTATCACTATCAGCATCTCGCCCCCTCGGTCGCCACCGGTACCTTGTTGGGAACTATGGCAACGGATGGGGGAAGGGAGAGGAGGGGGTGGCAAATTTAGCTGCTTCTCTCAGCAAGTCCCCCTTCAGTCCCCCCCTCCACACACACACACACACACACACACACACACACACACACACACACAAACAAAACAAAAAAAAAACACCCCTCCTTCATGTTGTTACCATCCTCCCCTGGTCCTGGGCCACGATTCCACGAAGCTGTCGGGGAGCGGGGCGGGAACGATGCCTGTTTATAACCGACTTCGTACAAAACTCCACCCAGCTAGGCGCACCCTGCGCCCTGGATGCATAGTTTTCCATACGATGATGATGATGTCAGGATGGACCCTCGTACCCCTCCGGGGGACTAGGTAAAACCCTAGTTTTGTGAAGAAATTAACGCACCTACTGGTTACTGAGGGGGATCAAAAAAGCTACGGCTGCCCCAACGAAAGGACACCAGGACTGATTCGGATACCTGAAACTTCGGATAACCAGATCGCGTCTCCGTTTGTCTAGCTCATCAATGAGGCTCTTGAAAGCACGTCTCCTCCAAGAGACCTTCCCTGACTGAGCCCTCATTTCCTCTTTACCCATTCCCTTTTGGGTCGCCCTGATGCCCTCCCTTTATTCACCCCTTCCTCGGCCTCACAACATTTATGTATCTATCCGTAATTTATTTATTCATATTAATGTCTGTCTCCCCCTCTAGACTGTGAACTTGTGGGCAGGGAATGTGCTACTAACTCTGTTATATTGTACTCTCCCAAGCGCTTAGTACAGTGCTCTGCACATAATAAGTACCCAATAATACGATTGATTGATTGCCTAACGTGGTACAGGTTTCTTTTGATGATCTGCAATCTCCTCTGTGCATTATCCGCAGATTCCTGAATTTTTGCTCTCCCCTCCCACCGTCTGGAAAAGTAGTGTTCTTCAAGTTTGAAGAGAGGGACTTACCCTCCCTCCTGCACTCCTTCCTGCCCAGGCGGCTCTGAGGCCAATTCCCGCGGCCGCTGTCCGTCTGCCTTCTCCCTTAGCACGGGCCTGACGGGAGAGCTGATGGGACCAGGGAAGGTCTTGGACAAAGAATATCTGGTTCATTCTGCAACAGAGTCGGCCTGAGAGATCCAGTTGGCATAGTGGTTAGAGCACAGGCCTGGGAATCAGGTCATGGGTTCTAATCCAGCCTCCACCACATGTCTCCTGTGCGACCATGGGCAAGTCACTTTATTTCTCTGTGCCTCAGTTACCTCGTCTGTAAAATGGGGACTGAGACTGTGAGCCCCATGGGGGACAGGGACTGTCTCCAGCCCGATTTGTTTGTATCCATCCCAGCGCTTAGTACGGTGTTTGGCATATAGTAAGCGCTTAATAAATACCACAATCATTATTATTATGGTATCCTCAGGTCGGAAGCCTACCTGCTGGGGTTCCAGGGGTGTCTGAAGGGCAGCAGAGCGAGGCGACCAGGTGGCTAAAAGGAGGAGAAGAAGCCTGCTCACTGAGGGCTCGGGAGCGGCCAGAGGGACAATTTGGGCTGGGGAGCAGGGGAGGGAAACGGAGGCAGACCCGAAGTCATCGCTATACTGCGATGGAGATCCGAATGCCGGGACTTGATGAAACGAGACACACGCGCGGGGAATAGTTCGGAGGCACGAATGATTCTTTTGGATATCAGACCAAATTAATGAGCTAGCTTAAACGGAAACCCGGTGTGGGCAGCCGAAGTTTCAAATATCCGATTAGACTTGGCATTCGGGCAGCGGTCGCTTTTGTTGGGGAAACAGCATGGTATAGTGGATAGAACACGGGCTGGAAGTCAGAAGTCCTGGGTTCTAATCCCAACTCTGCCACTTGTTTTCTGTGTGGCCCTGGGCAAGTCACTCACTTCTCTCTGCCTCAGTTATCTCATCTGTAAATTGAGGAGGCTGTGAGCTTCAAGGAGGACAGGGTCCTAGTTTGCTTGTATCCACCCCAGCGCTTAGTACGGTGCCTGACACATAGTAAGTGCTTAAATACCACAATTATTATTGTAATTTTGTTGACCCCCTCTAGTAAAGATCAAGAGATAACACTATCGAATAAGCTTGTCTGTTTATTGTTATATTGTACTCTTCCAGGAGCGTAGTACAGTGCTCTGCACCCAGTAAGCCCTCAAATACGATTGATTGGCTGACTGAGCACTCCCGAGCCTCGACGCCGCTCCCCCGGGCCCTCCTGGCGAGGGACCTCAACCCGGGTGGGAGACCCTAGCTGCCGGAATCAAGCCCTCCAAGGGGGTGGAGGGCTTTGTTGTGGGGGGAGGGCTTTGGGGACCTTAAGGCTACGTACCCCTCCATCCTAACTGCCCCCAGGGGAACTTCCAGCTCTGCCCGTCGCCCCCGTGACTGTGGATAAATACACGGAGCTAGAAAAAGTCTGTTTTAGCAAGGGATTCAGAGCCCCGAAATCCCGAGGCCCTAAAAAATCCAGATTTGCCAGAAGATCTGGAATCATGGAAGGCATCATGAGGATTTTTTTGGGGGGGAGTAATAATAATAATAATGGGGGGGAGTAATAATAATAATAATGGCATTTAAGCACTTACTATGTGCAAAGCAGTGTTCTAAGCGCTGGGGAGGTTACAAGGTAATCAGGTTGTCCCACGGGGGGCTCACAGTCGATCCCCGTTTTACAGATGAGGTAACTGAGGCACAGAGAAGTTAAGTGACTTGCCCAAAGTCACACAGCTGACAATTGGCGGAGGAGGGATTTGAACCCATGACCACTGACTCCAAAACCCGTGCTCTTTCTGCTGAGCCACGCTGTGAGCCCCACGCAGGGCAGCCTTATGACCTTGTATCTACCCCATTGCTTAGAACAGTGCTTGGCCCATAGCGCTTAACAAATCCCATAATAATAACGATTATTATAGTTTTCTAGTGTACACTCAGGCTTTGAGATAAAGCAGGGTAGATCGACGAGGGTGAAACTGGAAATGAGAGGTTGGTAATCGACTTGTACTTCCCAAGCGCTTAGTACAGTGCTCTGCACACATTAAGCGCTCAATAAATACGATTGAATGAATAATAATGTTGGTATTTGTTAAGTGCTTATTATGTGCCAAGCACTGATCTAAGCGCTTGGGGGATACAGGGTAATCAAGGTTGTCCCACGTGGGGCTCACAGTCTTAATCCTCATTTTACAGATGAGGTAACAGACACAGAGAAGTTAAGTGACTTCCCCAAAGTCACACAGCTGACAAGTGCTGGAGTCAGGATTTGAACTCATGACTCCCAAGCCCGTGCTTTTTCCACTGAGCCACGGTGACCGAAGCCTGCTGCCTCGCCCTCCCAAGAAGGGCTGAAACTCCTGGTGCCCTCGCCTGTCCCCAGATAAGTTTAGAAACCAGAAACGCCCAGCGCGCTCTCCCGGGAGCCCAGCCACGAGCGCGCTGTACTGGACACCCCATCCCAAGAGCGTTGTCCGGAGCGTCCAACGCTGACCGCGCGGAGCCTCGTTCATTCATTCATTCAATCGTATTTATTGAGCGCTTACTGTGTGCAGAGCACTGCACTAAGCGCTTGGGAAGTACAATTCA
Source organism: Tachyglossus aculeatus (assembly GCF_015852505.1). Taxonomy (NCBI): domain Eukaryota; kingdom Metazoa; phylum Chordata; class Mammalia; order Monotremata; family Tachyglossidae; genus Tachyglossus; species Tachyglossus aculeatus. The sequence continues at coordinate 50,616,337 of NC_052070.1, read as the reverse complement.
GCAACAAATAGAGACAATCCCTGCCCACAACGGGCACAGCCTCGAGTCCCTAGATAATCGGCCGGGCCTCGAGGGGGCTCGTTGTTAGAACGATGATTCCCAATCGCGAGGGCGGGATTTGGCTCGTAAAGCAACTTCCTTCCGAAGCTGATGATAAAGCTTCCATGCAAATCAAATGCTGTTGATTTCAGCGTTCGTTTCTCTCAAGAAAAATAGGGCAAGACGAGGGTTGAAAATTGAGTGTCACCTGGACTCCGCCATGATGAATTACCAGCTGTTAGAAGCCATTAACAAAGCCCAAATTGATTTCATTTGAAAACCCGAAGCCCTTTATCACGCACCACAGATTACTGAACAATTAGACTAAGCGCGCGCACGCCTGCGCTTTTGTGTGTGTGTGTGTGTGTGTGTGTGTGTGTGTGTGTTCATTCATTCATTCATTCAATCGTATTTATTGACCGCTTACTGTGTGCAGAGCACTGTACTAAGCGCTTGGGAAGTACAAGTTGGCAACATATAGAGACGGTCCCTACCCAACAGTGGGCACACAGTCTAGTGTGTGTGTGTGTGTGTGTGTGTGTGTGTGCGCGCACGCGCCTGTGTGTGGCCATAGGCATTCATACGTTTGGGGAAGGGATTTCACATTCCAGTCTATTCATGCAATAGTATTTATTGAGCGCTTACTGTGTGAAGAGCACTGTACTAAGCGCTTGGGAAGTACAAGTATTCAGCCACCCGTCCTCACGAAGAAGCAGCGTGGCTCAGTGGAAAGAGCCCGGGCTTTGGAGTCAGAGGTCATGGGTTCAAATCCCAGCTCCACCACTTGTCAGCTGTGTGACTTTGGGCAAGTCACTTAACTTCTCTGGGCCTCAGTTCCCTCATCTGTAAAATGGGGATTAGGACTGTGAGCCCCCCCCCCCCCCCACCGTGGGACAACCCGATCACCTTGTAACCTCCCCAACGCTTAGAACAGTGCTTTGCACATAGTAAGTGCTTAATAAATGTCATTATTATTATTATTATTATTATTATGGGTTAAGTTCACTCCCAATGGTGTCATAGAGCCTGTGTGTGAGGGCACATGTGAGACCATGAAAGAAGAGCTCATGTAGATGGGAGTGTATGAATGGGTAGGCTTAGAACACTACTTGGCACACAGTAAGCACTTAACAAATACCAACATTATTATTATGCATGAGAGAGAAAATGCACATTCGGCATAGAAATGCTGGTCCCAGTGTGTGACAGAATATAAGGGAATCATAATGCAGTAGAGGGTGACCGTTTTGTGGTTTGTGTGTGGGGAAAGTGTTAAATGTACATGGATGGGTATGGATCAACGTTTTGGGGCATGAAGGTGTGGAGGCGAGTGAGTCTAGGAGTTGGTGCCTTAGGTGGACATGAACAGGTGTGCCAGGAGTGGTCAGGAGTGAGGGGAGAAGGTGCCAGGGTCACAGGCCATTAAAATCCCTGTTTCCTGGGCTAACCTTCCCCCCACGTTCAGAACCGGAGGAAGCCACCGACAGCATGCCGAAGGCAATGATTTGGGAACGAAAGGGAATGAGGGAGAGGGGATGGAGGATGTGAGAGGGAGGGGATAAAGGAAGAGGAGGATGGGACAAGAGGGATGGAAAGGGAGGAGCAGAAGGGCTACTAGAATAGGGAACAGGGAAAAGGGTTATTATGTGGCCGAGAATGGGGACCCTAGAGGAAGAGACCCAGCTGAGAGTAGAGGCAAGTCCGATTCATTAGAGAGTGGGGAAGAACCCAGGGGCCTGACATCCTCTAACCAGTGAAAAGTATCGATGAGAACCAGGCTGGGGGTGGATCATGGCCTAAGGAGAGACACTGGTATGGAGAGGGAAGAAGAAAGAGAAGAGACAGAGTGAAAGACTATAAGCTTGCTTTGGACAGGGAACCTGTCTACCAAATCTGTTGTATTGTACTCTCCCCAGTGCCTGGTATAGTGCTCTGCTCGCAGTAAGTGATCAAGTAATACCATTGACCATTGATTGACTGATTGATTGAAAGGGAGAAAACAAGAAGCGGCATGGCTCAGTGGAAAAGAGCATGGGCTTTGGAGTCAGAGTTCATGGGTTCAAATCCCGGCTCCGCCAATTGTCAGCTGTGTGACTTTGGGCAAGTCACTTAACTTCTCTGTGCCTCAGTTACCTCATCTGTAAAATGGGGATTAAGACTGTGAGCCCTACGTGGGACCCCCTGATCACCTTGTAACCTCCCCAGTGCTAAGAACAGTGCTCTGCACATAGTAAGCACTTAATAAATGCCATCATTATTATTATTATGTCATGGGTTCAAATCCCGGCTCTGCCAACTGTCAGCTGTGTGACTTTGGGCAAGTCACTTAACTTCCCTGGGTCTCAGTTACCTCATCTGTAAAATGGGGATTAAGACTGTGAGTCCCCCGTGGGACAACCTGCTCATCTTGTAACCTTCCCAGTGCTTAGAACAGTGCTTTGCACATAGTAAGTGCTTAATAAATGCCATTGTTATTATTATTATTAAGAAAGCTGGGGTGGTTGAGGGTCAGAGGGCATGGAGAGACCCTGGCTGGAAGCAAATGAGGCTGAGGAATCTGTATTCCAAAGGACTTTACTCTGGAATAAACTGGGATGGACTGGGGTCTCCAGAGGCTGGGCCCCCAGGACAAGGAGGTTCATAGGTTTGTTCCCCCAGTGTCTTGCCTCAAATTTTGAGAAGCAGAAACAGCATGGTGCAGTGGCAAGAAAACGGGCTTTGAAGTCAGAGGTCATGGGTTCTAATTCCGGCTCTGCCACTTGTCTGCTGTGTGACCTTGGGCAAGTCACTTAACTTCTCTGGGCCTCAGTTGCCTCATCTGTAAAATGGGGATTGAGATTGTGAGCCCCATGAGGGAGAGGGACTGTGTCCTACCTTGTATCTACCCCAGTGCTTAGAACAGTGCTTGGCACATAGGAAGCGCTTAACAAATACCATATTTATTGTGTGAGAGAGTGAAGGAGTGGGAGAAAGCAGAAAAGAGACAGAGAAAGAGAAAAGAGAAAGAGATGGGGGAAATGGAGAGACAGGCCCAGAGACAGACAGGCCCAGAGACAGTCAGAAAGAGTCAGGAAACATGAACAAGGAGACAGAGATGGAGGGATGGAGGGAGGCAAGTTCAGGGGGCGGCAGAAAGGAGGAATGAGAGATGGGAGAAGGATGGGGGAAAGGGGCCCCCGCAGAGCCCAGGAGAAAGAGAAGAAAGCAGCAGCCACTCCTGGGCTGGCCTCAGGGCCCCCGCCCCCTCCCAAGCTTCGGCTCCGTCCAGCATGCCCTCCCCGGGACCTCAGCCAAGGTAACCCAGCTTTTTCCGGGGGGCGAGCGGGGGAAGGGGAGAGAGCAGGGGCGCAGGCTCCCAGCTCCAGGACTCGCAGAGGCGACCGAGGACCGGGATGGAGGAGCGGGACGGAGGACCAGGTGAGCAGAGACCGCCTTACCTGTCCGCCGGGAGGGGAGAGGGGATGTGCCTTCAGCCGGAGGCAAGAGAGCGATGAACCGAGCTGGGGAGCCGGAGTGGGCTGAACGCTGGAGAGGGGAGAGGGGAGGAGAGGAGAGGAGGAGACAGCCGAGGGAGATGGACAGGCCGTGTGGGGGGGATGTGCAGATGCTGGGAGGGGGGCCTGGAATTGGGGAGGAGTGGAGAGGGTGGGGGTCAGAGGGAGGAGGGGGCGAGGAGGGAGAAGGGGGCTAGGAGCCGAGGGACCACAAGGGAGGAGGGGAGGGGAGGGGGTAGAGGCCGCAGAGACGAAGGAGCAGGAGGGAGGGCTGCTAGGAGTTGAGGGACCAGGGATGGAAGGCGGGAGAAAAGAGGAGGGAGAGAGGGCATGAGGTTGGAGAAGGGGGCTAGGAGTCGAGGGTCCCGAGGGGAAGGGGGAGAGACTGGGTTAGGCGGGAGCAGGAAATGGGGGTGTATTGGGAAAGGGCGCTAGGATTTGAGGGACGAGAAGCAGGAGGGAGGGGGCTAGGAGCCGTGGGGGAAAGGAGAGAGGGCAGAGCCAGGAGGGAGAAGAGCATGAGGGTGGCAAAGGGGGCGAGGAGCCGAGGGACCGGGGGGAGGGGGAAGGGCAGGGGCAAGCCATCAGCGAACGGGGCACCAGAGGCCTGATGTACAATGCGGACAGCCAGGAGCGAGGCTGATCTCCCCAGCTCAGGCGCGGACACGACAGCTGTTTGGAGAGAGAGAGAGACAACAGAGAAAGGCAGAGAGACAGAGAGATAGAGAGAGACAGAGAGACCGGGAAACAAAGGAAGGAGACAAAGAAAAGAGCAGACACCAGCAAGGCAAGCCTCCGAGTATGTAAGAGACCAACTTTATCCTTTCCCCCAACCCTCACCTTGCAACTTGCAACCCTGGGAGGGGAGGGGGGAAGGCCCGGGGGGCTGCAGAGGTGCCACATCTGGAATCCCCAGCCACTCCACGGTCCCCCCACCCCCTCCTGCCCCTGCTCCCCGCCCGCCTGGCACTTTCCCAAGTGACAAAGGGGCCGGGAGGAAGCCGAGCCCAATTCGCAACAATGAGATCAAGGCGGCTTTGCTCAGCTGGCGGGAGCGTCTGGAAGGGCCAGCGGAGCTGGATTGGGTCCCCAAAGAGATTATCTTCTTTTTCTGTCAAATGGGACGGAACAAATCGCTGGGGGTGAGGAAGGGAGGTGGGGTGGGATGTGGGGGAGACGGGGCCCAACGGGGGTCCTGGTGGAGGGAGGCGGGGACCCCTGTGTTACCTCACAAAGTCAGAGTCGACCGGGCCAGAAAGTGGGGCCAGAAGAGACATCGACCTTTCCTGAGCTTTAAGGAAAGGAGGCAGGGAAGAGATTTCAGTCTGGACAGATCAAAGCGCCAGCTGTCCGTCCCACCTCCATCTCCCAACGTCCCTTTAAGCCCCAAACCCCAACCGGGGCTTTCCCCATTCACATGGTTCTCGGAAAGTCCTGGGGACCCCCACCCCCAGTCTCTGTCGTCACCTCGCCAACCCTTTTCTGTCTTCTCCCTCCGCACAAAGCTCCTGTCTGGCACCAAACCCCACTGAGTGTCCAATGGTGAATGATTGGAACTCCTTGGCCTGGCTCCTAAGCCCCCCAGGCCTCATCCCTGGGACAAAGACCCCAGCAAAACTCATCCATCAAACGCCCAGGGAGTGGGGAGTTGTCGGTGTAGGTGAGTCTGGGGGGAAGGGCGGGAGGGGGGTTCAGCTTCTGGAAAGACATGGTTCAGGATTTGGATGAAACCTCCTAAGCCACTGATTTTTTTTAAAAGGTATTTGTTAAGTATTTACCGTGCGCCAGACTCTGAACTAAGCGCCGGGATAGATACAAAGAAGATACTGGAAGCAGTGTGGCTCAGTGGAAAGAGCATGGGCTTTGGAGTCAGAGGTCATGGGTTCAAATCCCGGCTCCACCACTTGTCAGCTGTGTGACTTTGGGCAAGTCACTTCAGTTCTCTGTGCCTCAGTGCCCTCATCTGTAAAATGGGGATGAAAACTGTGAGCCCCCCGTGGGACAACCCAATCACCTTGTAACCTCCCCAGTGCTTAGAACAGTGCTTTGCACATAGTAAGCACTTAATAAATGCCTTGTAACCTCCCCAGCGCTTAGAACAGTGCTTTGCACGTAGTAAGTGCTTAATAAATGCCATTATTATTATTATTATACAAAGTAATCAGGTTGGACACAGTCCATGCCCACATGGGGCTCACGGTCTTAATCCCCATTTTACAGATGAGGTAACTGAGGCCCCAAGAAGTGAAGTGACTTTCCCAAGGTCACAGAGCAGACAAGTGGTGGAGCTGAAATTAGAATCCAGGTCCTCCTTTCCCAGGCCCGTGCTCTATCCACTAGACAACACTGCTTCTCAGCCCCCCGGGTCCCAGAGTAAATCATGGTCTAGGAACCACCCTGCTCTCCCTCTCAGTTCCCCATCCTGTAAAAGCTGGTGATTCTGAGGTCAAGGTGTCTCGATAATCGTAACACATGAGGCCCATATGGATGGTGTAGTGTGGAATGACCTTGAGGCTCTGCAACGGGGTGAAGTCTTTGCCCATTTCGAGGTAGGGGGACCTGAGAATGAGGGGAGCATCTCTGAGTTGGCTTGGGGTTGTACAGTGGTGTGGAGACAAGGGGTCTATGGGAAAGGATGGTTGTTGAAAATTCTTTCTCTTTTGTTGCCAGGATCCTTAGACCAGATGCATTCTCTTCTAATTTAATTTCACTGGTTTATTCTCTCCTCCCTGGGGAAGAAATCAACGAGAAGAAGAGATTCAGACTCATTGTATGGTAATAATAATGATCAAAAATTGGAATGAGAGGAGTAAGAGAAGGTGGGGGCACTTACTGGAAGGTTCAGTGAGTCCATCAGACAAAAGAGAGAGGAGTCTGGGGAGAGAGCACTGGTCAGGGATTGGGGAGGTTGTTTCTGTGTGGCCTTGGGCACGTTTCTTAGCCTCTCTTGGGCTTCAGATTCTCCGGCTGTATATTAAGGAATAACGATCTGTTCCTCTCCCTATTTTCAGGCTATTGTGAAGAGAAACGAGGATGGATGTGAAAGTTATTTGAGGACAGGAATTCGATAAATCGAAAGTAAATCTGTTATTAGATTTAGATAAACAGCCACTTCAGTCTAGCTCTTTGAACTGGTACCTGGGAATAAATGCTGCATCACTCCTCCCCCTGCCCCCATTCCTGGGGCCTGGGAAACCTTTGTGTCCCAGACATATAAATCCTCTTGTGAAGCACTTGGATTGTAATTGGATACAGTAAAGGGAAAGAAGAGAGCAACCGGACCCTTTCCAGGCCCTGGCAGAGATGATGGTGATGGAGGGTGAGCTACAGGGAGTGTGAAGTGTAGAATCAGCCGTCGGGATGTACTCTTGGCCGGCCCTACCTGGAGAGCAGACTTGCAAACATTTGCCAGTCTGAAAGTTTTGTTCCAGTTGATGTTGAACTAGCCCAGTCTTCTCCTAGTTGGCTCCCAAGGAATAAAACAAAGTCAACATCCTTTTCCACTTGCCCAGGATAATAAATCAGGTTTCATCTTGGGCGAATGGCTATTGGCAAGGTTGTTACAGGGCAATCCAAGGACCCAAGCAAGCAAACAATATTTATTGAGTGTTTACTGTATGCGGAGCACTGTACTTAGTGCTTGGGAAAGTACAATGTAACAGAACTCCTCCGTGAACCATGTGCAAAGTTTATGTTCATGCATCCAAATTTCAGATCAAACAATCAATCAATCATATTTATTGAGAACTTTTTAAGTTCAGAGCCCTGAACTAAGTGCTTGAGAATGCAGCACGGCTCAGGGATTCTAATCCCGGCTCCGCCAATTCTCTGCTGTGTGACCTTGGGCAAATCATTTCATTTCTCTGTGCCTCAGTGACCTCATCTGTAAAATGAGGGTTGAGACGGTGAGCCCCATGTGGGACAGGGACTGGGTCCAACCCGATTTGCTCGGATCCAATCCAGTTTAGTACAGTGCTTGGAAAATAGTAAGCACCTAACAAATACCACCGTTATCATTATCCCTCTAGACTGCAAGCTTGTCGTGGGCAGGGAATGTGTCTGTTTATTGTTATATTGTACTCTCCCAAGTGTTTAGCACAGTGCTTTGCACATAGTAAGTGCCAGGGACTGTACTAAGCACTGGGGGAGATACAAGGTAATCAGGTTTTTCCCACAGGGGACTTACAGTCTTCATCCCCAATTTACAGAAGGGAAGCAGCGAGGCTCAGTGGAAAGAGCACGGGCTTTGGAGTCAGAGGTCAGGGGTTCAAATCCCGGCTCCGCCAATTGTCAGCTGTGTGACTTTGGGCAAGTCACTTCACTTCTCTGTGCCTCAGTTCCCTCATCTGTAAAATGGGGATTAAGACTGTGAGCCCCACGTGGGACAACCGGATCACCTTGTATCTCCCCAGCGCTTAGAACAGTGCTTTGCACATAGTAAGCGCTTAACAAATGCCATTATTATTATTATAGTAAGTGCTTAACAAATACTATCATTATTATTATTACAGATAAGGGAACTGAGGCACAGAGAAGTTCAGTGACTTGCCCAAAGACACACAGCTGACAATTGGCGGAGTTGGGATTTGAACTTATGACCTCTGACTCTAAAGTCCGTGCTTTTTCCACTGATCCACGCTGCTTCGAAGATTAAGAGAGTGAGCCCCACGTTGGACAACCTGATCACCTTGTAACCTCCCCAGCGCTTAGAACAGTGCTTTGCACATAGTAAGCACTAAATAAATGCCATCATTAGGACCCAGTAGGAGGGCATGGTTAGGGAGGGCATGGTGGGTGGGTGCTGGGACTCGGGGGAAGGCGTGGTCGGGAGGGGGACTCTAATAATAATGATGGCATTTGTTAAGCACCTACTATGTGCCAAGTCCTGTTCTAAGCGCTGGGGTAGATACAATAATAATGACGGTATTTGTTAAGTGCTTACTATGTGCCAAGCCCTGTTCTAAGCGCTGGGGTAGATACAATAATAATGACGGTATTTGTTAAGCGCTTACTAGGTTCCAGGGACTGTACTAAACCCTGGGGCAAATACAAGGTAATCAGGTTGTCCCATGGGGGGCTCACAATCTTCATCCCCATTTTACAGATGAGGGAACTGAGGCCCAGAGAAGTGAAGTGGCTTGCCCAAGGTCACCCAACAGACAGCCCGTTGTTGGGTAGGGACCGTCTCTTTATGTTGCCAACTTGTACTTCCCAAGCGCTTAGTACAGTGCTCTGCACACAGTCAGTGCTCAATAATACGATTAATGAATGAATGAATGTGGCTGAGGCGGGATTAGAACCCACTTCCTCTGACTCCCAAGCCAGGGCTCTTTCCACGAAGCTGCACCGCTTCTCCAGGACCCGGTGGGAAGGCGCGGCCAAGGCTGTTGTGTGGGTGCTAGGACCGGCGGGAAGGCGCGGCTATTCATTCATTCATTCAATCGTATTTATTGAGCGCTGACTGTGTGCAGAGCACTGGACTAAGCGCTTGGAAAGTGCAATTCAGCAACAGATAGAGACAATTCCTACCCACCAACGGGCTCACAGTCCAGAAGTGAGGTTGTGTGGGCGCTAGGGCCCGGCGGGAAGACGCGGAGCGGGTTGTAGAGGGCCCTTCAAGGCCCTACTGAGAGCTCACCTCCTCCAGGAGGCCTTCCCAGACTGAGCCCCTTCCTTCCTCTCCCCCTCGTCCCCCTCTCCATCCCCCCATCTTACCTCCTTCCCTTCCCCACAGCACCTGTATGTATGTATATATGTTTGTACATATTACTCTATTTATTTATTTATTTATTTTACTTGTACATATCTATTCTATTTTATTTTGTTGGTATGTTTGGTTTTGTTCTCTGTCTCCCCCTTTCAGACTGTGAGCCCACTGTTGGGTAGGGACTGTCTCCATATGTTGCCAATTTGTACTTCCCAAGCGCTTAGTACAGTGCTCTGCACATAGTAAGCGCTCAATAAATACGATTGATGATGATGATGATGATGATGATGATGATGATGATGAAGTTGGAGGGCGCTAGGACCCGGCGGGAAGGCGGTTGTGCGAGCGCTAGAACCGGGCGGGAAGGCGCGGATGGGGGTAGTTGGAGGGCGCTAGGACCCGGCGGGAAGGCGGTTGTGCGAGCGCTAGAACCGGGCGGGAAGGGGCGGAGCGGGGTAACTGTTGAGAGGACGCTAGGACCCGGCGGGAAGGCGGTTGTATGAACGCAAGAACCGGGAGAGAAGGCGCGGAGCGGGGTGGTTGGTGGGCGCTAGGACCCGGCGGGAAGGCGCGCAGCGGGTTGTAAGGGGGAGGAATATTTGGGCTCTAGGACGCGGCGGGAAGGGGCGGAGCGGGCTCACTATTTGGGGGGCGCTAGGACCCGGCGGGAAAACGGTTGTACGAGCACTAGAACCGGGCGGGAAGGGGCGGAGCGGGGAGAGTGTCCGGGGGTGGGGCGCTAGGACCCGGCGGGAAGGCGGTTGTACGAGCGCTAGAACCAGGCGGGAAGGTGGGGAGCGGGGAGAGTGTTGGTGGGCGCTAGGACCCGGCGGGAAGGCGGTTGTACGAGCGCAAGAACTGGGCGGGAAGGGGCGGAGCGGGTTTATTATTCGGGGGCGGTAGGACCCGGCGGGAAGGCGGTTGTACGAGCGCTAGAACCGGCGGGAAGGTGCGGAGCGGGGTGAGTTTGGGGGCGCGCTAGGACCCGGCGGGAAGGCGGTGATGCGAGCGAAAGAATCGGGCGGGAAGGGGCGGAGGGGGGTGATTGCTGGGGAGGGCTAGGACCCAGCGGGAAGGCGGTTGTACGAGCGCTAGAACCGGGCGGAAAGGGGCGGGGCTGGGTGAGTAACATGGGGCGCTAGGACCCGGCGGGAAGGCGCGGCTCGGGGTGTTGAGCGGGCGCTAGGACCCGGCGGACGGGCGGACCTTCGTTCAGCAGGCGACGCCAGGGCCGAGGCGGAGGCCGGGGCTGCGGCCCGGTGGCTGCGGCGGTTGTGGTGGAGAAGGACGAGGAGGAGGCGAGAGGAGAGGAGGCAGGCGGGCTGTCCGGCTGGCCGCCCGCCCGGCCGGCCGAACGCCGGAGCCGGTACGGGGCCGCGGGGACCGGGGAGGCGCGGAGCCTTATCCGGGGTCAGCCCCCCACCCCTCCCCCTTCTAGACAGTGAGCCCGCTGTTGTGGAGGGACCGTCTCTATATGTTGCCGACTTGTTCTTCCCAAGCTCTCAGTACAGTGCTCTGCACACAGTCAGCGCTGCGTAAATGCGATTGAATGAATGAATGTACTTCCCAAGCGTTCAGTCCAGTGCTCTGCTCACAGTAAGTGCTCTGTAAATACGGTTGAATGAATGAATGAATGAAAGGCGGAGTGGACGGTGCCCCTGACCGTCTGCCCATGGACCCATGGCACCCTGCCCCTGGCGCCCTAACCGTCTGCCTCTGCCACTCTGCCTCCCTGGCCCTGACCGTCTGCCCCTGCCCCTCTGCCGCCCTGGCCCTGACCTTCTGCCCCTGTCCCCCTGGCCCTGACCGTCTGTCCCTGCCTCCCTGGCACAGAACGTCTGTTCCTGCCCCTCTGCCGCCCTGGCCCTGACCGTCTGCCCGTGCCCCCCTGCCCCCTGGCCCTGACCGTCTGCCCCTGTCCCCCTGGCCCTGACCGTCTTCCTCTGCCTCCCTGGGCCTGGCCCCCTGCCCCTCTGCCGCCCTGTCCCTGACCGTCTGCCCCTGCCCCTCTGCCCCCTGGCCCTGACCGTCTGCCCCTGCCCCCCTGGCCCTGACTGCCTGTCCCTGCTTCCCTGGCCCAGACCGTCTGCCCTGTCCCCTTGCCCCCGTGGCCCTGACCGTCTTCCCCGACCGCCTGCCCCTGCCCCTCTGCCGCCCTGTCCCTGACCGTCTGTTCCTGCCCCTTTGCCCCCCTGGCCCTGACCGTCTGCCCCTGCCCCCCTGGCCCTGCCTGCCTGCCCCTGCCCCCTGGCCCTGACCGTCTGCTCCTGTCCCCCTTGCCCCCCTAGCCCTGACTGTCTGCCCCTGCCCCTCTGCCCTCCTGGCCCTGACCGTCTTCCCCTGACCGTCTGCCCTGCCCCTCTGCCGCACTGGCCCTGGCCGTCTGCCCCTGCCTCCCTGGCCCTGATCGTCTACTCCTACCTCCCTGGCCCTGATCGTCTACTCCTGCCTCCCTGGCCCTGACCGTCTGCCTCTACTCCCCTGCTCTCCTGGCCCTGACCGTCTGCCCCTGCCTCCATAGCCCTGACCGTCTGCCCCTGCCTCTCTGGCCCTGACCGTCTGCCCCTCTGCCGCTCTGGCCCTGATCGTCTGCCCCTGCCCTCTCGGCCCTGATCGTCTGCCCTTGCCTCCCTGGCCCTGACCGTCTGCCTCTGCCCCTCTGCCGCCCTGGCCCTGATCGTCTGCCCCTGCCTCCCTGGCCCTGACCGTCTGCCCTGCCCCACTGGCCCTGACCGTCTGCCTCTGCTCCCCTGCCTCCCGGGCCCTGAATGTCTGCCCCTGTCCCCACCTCCCTAGCCCTGACCGTCTGCCCCTGCCTCCCTGGCCCTGACTGTCTTCCCCTGCCCCTGCCTCCCTGTCCCTGACCGCCTTCCCCTGCCCCTCTGCCGCCCTGGCCTTGACGGTCTGCCCCTGCCCCTGCCTGCCTGGCCCTGACCGTCTGCCGCTGCCCCTGCCTCCCGGGCCCTGACCGTCTGCCTCTGGCCCTGACTGTCTGCCCCTGCCCCTTTACCGCCCTGGCCCTGACCGTCCGCCCCTGCCTCTGCCTCCCTGGCCCTGACCATCTGCCCCTGCCTCCCTGGCCCTGACCGTCTGCCCCTGCCTCCCTGGCCCTGACCGTCATCCCCTGCCCCTGCCTCCCTGGCCCTGACCGTCTTCCCCTGCCCCTGCTTCCCTGGCCCTTACCGTTTGCCCCTGCCCCTCTGCCGCCCTGGCCCTGGCGGTCTGCCCCTGCCCCTGCCTCCCTGGCCATGACCATCTTCCCCTGCCTCTGCCTCCCTGGCCCTAACCGTCTGCCCCTGCCTCCCTGGCCCTGACCATCTGTCCCTGCCTCCCTGGCCCTGACCGTCTTCCCCTGCCTCTGCCTCCCTGGCCTTGACCGTCTGCCCCTGCCCCTGCCTCTCTGGCCCTGACCGTCTTACCCTGCCTCTGTCTCCCTGGCCCTGACTGTCTTCCCCTGCCCCTGCCATCCTGGCCCTGACCATCTTCACCTGCCTCTGCTTCCCTGGCCCTGACCATCTTCCCCTGCCTCCCTGGCCCTGACTGTCTGCCTCGGCTCCCGTTGCCTCGCTGGCCCTGACCGTCTGGCCCTGCCTCTGCCTCCCTGGCCCAGACCGTCTTCCCCTGCCTCTGCCTCCCTGGCCCTGATCGTCTGCCCCTGCCCCTGCCTCCCTGGCCCTGACCGCCTGCCCCTGCCCCCCTGGCCCTGACTGTCTGCCTCTGCTCCCCTTGCCTCCCTGGCCCTGACCATCTTCCCCTGCGCCTGCCTCCCTGGCCCTGACCGTCTGCCCTTGCCCCTGCCTCCCCGGCCATGACCGTCTGCCCCTGCCTCCCTGGGCCTGACCGTTTTCCCCTGCCCCTGCTTCCCTGGCCCTGACCATCTGCTCTGCCCCTGCCTCCCTGGCCCTGAGCGTCTTCTCCTGCCTCCCTGGCCCTGACAACCTGCCCCTGCCCCTCTGCTGCCCTGGCCCTGACCGTCTGCCCCTGCCTCCCTGGCCCAGACCGTCTGCCCCTGCCTCCCTGGCCCTGACCGTCTTCCCCTGCCTCTGCCTCCCTGGCCCTGACCGTCTGCCCCTGACCCTGCCTGCCGGGCCCTGACCGTCTGCCCCCACCCCTGCCTTCCTGGTCCTGACCGTCTGCCCCTGCCCCTCTGCTGCCCTGGCCCTGACCGTCTGCCCCTGCCCATGTCCCCCTGGCCCTGACCGTCTGCCTCTGCTCCCCTGCCTCCCTGGCCCTAAACATCTGCCCCTGACCCTGCCTGCCCGGCCCTGACCATCTGCCCCCGCCCTTGCCTCCCTGGTCCTGACCGTCTGCCACTGCCCCTCTGCTGCCCTGGCCCTGACTGTCTGCCTCTGCCCATGTCCCCCTGGCCCTGACCGTCTGCCCCTGCCTCCTTGGCCCTGACCGTCTGCCCCTGCCCCTCTGCCCCCCTGACCCTGACCCTGACCGTCTTCCCCTGCCCCTGTCTCCCTGGCCCTGACTGCCTTCCCCTGCCTTTGCCTCCCTGGCCCTGACCGTCTTCCCCTGCCCATGCCTCCCTGGCCCTGACCGCCTGCCCCTGGCCCCTGCCTCTCTGGCCCTGACCGTGTTCCCCTGCCCCTGCCTCCCTGGCCCTGACCGTCTGCCCCTGCCCCTCTGTCGCCCTGGCCCTGACCGTCTGCCCCTGCCTCCCTGGCCCTGACCGTCTTCCCCTTCCTCTGCCTCCCTGGCCCTGACCGTCTGCCCCTGCCTCCCTGGCCCTGACCGTCTGCCCCTGCCCCTGCCTCCCTGGCCCTGACAGTCTGCCCCTGCCCCTCTGCCCTCCTGGCCCTGACCGTCTTCCCCTTCCTCTGCCTCCCTGGCCCTGACCGTCTGCCCCTGCCTCCCTGGCCCTGACCGTCTGCCCCTGCCCCTGCCTCCCTGGCCCTGACGGTCTGCCCCTGCCCCTCTGTCCTCCTGGCCCTGACCGTCTGCCCCTGCCTCTGCTTCCCTGGCCCTGACCATCTGCCCCTGCCTCTGTTTCCCTGGCCCTGACCATCTGCCCCTGCCCCTGCCTCCCTGGCCCTGACCGCCTGCCCCTGTGTCCCTGGCCCTGGCCGTCTGCCCCTGCCTCCCTGGTCCTGACTGCCTGCCCCTGACCGCCTGCCCCTGCTCCTCTGCCCTGCCCCTGACCGTCCGCCCCTGCCCCTGCCTCCCTGGCCCTGACCGTCTGCCCCTGCCTCTGCCTCCCTGGCCCTGACCATCTGCCCCTGCCACCATGGCCCTGCCCCTGCCTCCCTTGCCCTGACCGTCTTCCCCTGCCTCCCTGGCCCTGACTGCCTGCTTCTGCCCCTCTGCCACGCTGGTCCTGACCGTCTGCCCCTGCCCCTGCCTCCCTGGCCCAGACCATCTTCCCCTGCCTCTGCACCCCTGGCCCTGACCCTCTTCCCCTGCCTCTGCCTCCCTGGCTCTGACCGTCTTCCCCTGCCCCTGGCCCTGACCGTCTCCCCCTGTGCCTGCCTCCCTGGCCCTGACCGTCTGCCCCTGCCCCTCTGCCGCCCTGGTCCTGATCGTCTGCCTCTGCCTCCCTGGCCCTGACCCTCTTCCCCTGCCTCTGCCTCCCTTGCCCTGACTCTCTTCCCCTGCCTCTGCCTCCCTGGCCCTGACTGTTTCCCCTGCCTCTGCGTCCCTGGCCCTGACCGTCTGCCCCTGCCCCTGCCTCCCTGGCCCTGACCGTCTGCCCCTGCCTCCCTGGCCATGATCGTCTGCCCCTGCCTCCCTGGCCATGACCGTCTTCCCCTGCCCCTGCTTCCCTGGCCCTGACCGCCTGCCCCTGCCCCTCTGCCACCCTGTCCCTGACCTCCTGCCCCTGCCCCTCTGCCTCCCTGGCCCTGACCGTCTGCCCCTGCCCCCCTGGCCCTGACCATCTGCCTCTGCTCCCCTGCCCTCCTGGCCCTGACCGTCTGCCCCTGCGCCTGCCTCCCTGTCCCTACCGTCTTACCCTGCCTCTGCCTCCCTGGCCCTGACCGTCTTCCCCTGCCTCTGCGTCCCTGGCCCTGACCGTCTGCCCCTACCCCTGCCTCCCTGGCCCTGACCATCTTCCCCTGCCTCTGCCTCCCTGGTCCTGACCGTCTGCCCCTGCCCCTGCCTCCCTGGCCCTGACCCTTTTCCCCTGCCTCTGCCTCCCTGGCCCTGACCGTCTGCCCCTGCCTCCCTGGCCCTGACCCTCTGTCCCTGCCCCTGCCTCCCTGGCCCTGACTGTCTGCCAGTGCCCCTGCCTCCCTGGCCCTGACCGTCTGCCCCTGCCTCCCTGGCTCTGACCGTCTGCCCCTGCCTCCCTGGCCCTGACCGTCTGCCCCTGCCTCCCTGGCCCTGACCGTCTGCCCCTACCCCTGGCCCTGACCGTCTGCCCCTGCCCCTCTGCCTCCCTGGCCCTGACCGTCTACTCCTGTCCCTGCCTCCCTGGCCCTGACCGTCTACCACTGCCCCTGCCTCCCTGGCCCTGACCGTCTGCCCCTGCCCCTGCCTCCCTGGCCCTGACCGTCTTCCCCTTCCTCTGCCTCCCTGGCCCTGACCGTCTGCCCCTGCCCCTCTGCCTCCCTGGCCCTGACCGTCTACTCCTATCCCTGCCTCCCTGGCCCTGACCGTCTACCACTGCCCCTGCCTTCCCAGCCCTGACCGTCTGCCCCTGCCCCTGCCTCCCTGGCCCTGACCGTCTTCCCCTTCCTCTGCCTCCCTGGCCCTGACCGTCTGCCCCTGCCCCTCTGCCTCCCTGGCCCTGACCGTCTACTCCTGTCCCTGCCTCCCTGGCCCTGACCGTCTACCACTGCCCCTGCCTCCCTGGCCCTGACCGTCTGCCCCTGCCCCCTGCCTCCCTGGCCCTGACCGTCTTCCCCTTCCTCTGCCTCCCTGGCCCTGACCGTCTGCCCCTGCCCCTCTGCCTCCCTGGCCCTGACCGTCTACTCCTGTCCCTGCCTCCCTGGCCCTGACCGTCTACCACTGCCCCTGCCTCCCTGGCCCTGACCGTCTGCCCCTGCCCCTGCCTCCCTGGCCCTGACCGTCTTCCCCTTCCTCTGCCTCCCTGGCCCTGACCGTCTGCCCCTGCCTCCCTGGCCCTGACCGTCTGCCCCTGCCCCTGCCTCCCTGGCCCTGACCGTCTTCCCCTGCCTCTGCCTCCCTCACCCTGACTTCCTGCCCCTGCCCATCTGCCACCCTGGCCCTGACCGTCTTCCCCTGCCCCTGTCTCCCTGGTCCTGACCGTCTTCCCCTGCCTCTGCCTCCCTGGCCTTGACCGTCTGCCCCTGCCTCCCTGGCCATGACCGTCTTCCCCTGCCCCTGCCTTCCTGGCCCCTCACCGTCTGCCCCTGCCCCTGCCTCCCTGGCTATGACCGTCTTCTCCTGCTCCTGCCTCCCTGGCCCTGACCGTCTGCCCCTGCCCCTGCCTCCCTGGCCCTGACCCTCTGCCCCTGCCCCTGCCTCCCTGGCCCTGACCCTCTGTCCCTGCCCCTGCCTCCCTGGCCCTGACCATCTTCCTCTGCCCCTGCCTCCCTGGTCCTGACCGTCTGCCCCTGCCCCTCTGCCGCCCTGGTCCTGACCGTCTTCCCCTGCCTCTGCCTCCCTGGCCCTGACCGTCTGCCCCTGCGTCCCTGGCCCTCACCGTCGTCCTCTGCCCCTGCCTCCCTGGCCCTGACCGCCTGCCCCTGCCCCTGCGTCCCTGGCCCTGACCGTCTTCCCCTTCCTCTGCCTCCCTGGCCCTGACCGTCTGCCCCTGCCCCTGCCTCCCTGGCCCTGACCGTCTGCCCCTGCCTCCTTGGCCCTGACCGTCTTCCCCTGCTTCTGCCTCCCTGGCCCTGACCGTAGTCCCCTGCCCCTGCCTCCCTGGCCCTGACCGCCTTCCCCTGCCTCCCTGGTCCTGACCGTCTGCCCCGCCCCTCTGTCGCCCTGGCCCTGACCGTCTGCCCCTGCCCCTCTGCCGCCCGGGCCCCGACTGTCTGCCCCTGCCCCCCGGCCCTGACTGTCTGCCTCTGCTCCTCTGCCTCCCTAGCCCTGACCATCTGCCCCTGCCCCTGCCTCCCTGGCCCTGACCGCCTGCCCCTGCCTCCCTGGTCCTGACCATCTGCCCCTGCCCCTCTGCCGTCCTGGCCCTGACCGTCTGCCCCTGCCTCCCTGGCCCTGACCGTCTGCCCCTGCCTCTCTGGCCCTCACTGTCTGCCCCTGCCCCCGTTGCCACCCTGGCCCTGACCGTCTGCCCCTGCCTCTCTGGCCCTCACTGTCTGCCCCTGCCCCCGTTGCCACCCTGGCCCTGACCGTATGCCCCTGACCCTGCCTCCCTGGCCCTGGCCATCTGCCCTTGCCCATTCCCCCCTGGCCCTGACCATCTGCCCCTGCCCCCCTGGTCCTGTCTGTCTTCCCCTGCCTCCCTGACTGACTGCCCCTGCCCCCCATCCCCCTGGCTCTGACCGTCTGCCCCTGCCTCCCTGGCCCTGACCGTCTGCCCCTGCCCCCCTGCCCCCCTGGCCCTGGCTGCCTTCCCCTTCCCCTGACCGTCTTCCCCTGCCCCTGCCTCCCAGGCCCTGACCGTATTCCCCTGCCTCTGCCTCCCTGGCCCTGACCATCTGCCCCTGTCCCTGCCTCCCTGGCCCTGACAATCAATCATATTTATTGAGCACTTACTGTGTGCAGAGCACTGTACTAAGCACTTGGGAAGTACAAGTTGGCAACATATAGAGACAGTCCCTACCGAACAGTGGGCTCACAGTCTAAAAGGGGGAGACGGAGAACAAAACCAAACATACTAACAAAATAAAATAAATAGAATAGATATGTACAAGTAAAATAAATAAATAAATAGAGTAATAAATATGTACAAACATATATGCATATATACAGGTGTTGTGGGGAAGGGAAGGAGGTAAGATGGGGGGGATGGAGAGGGGGATGAGGGGGAGAGGAAGGAAGGGGCTCAGTCTGAGAAGGCCTCCTGGAGGAGGTGAGCTCTCAGTAGGGCCTTGAAGGGACGAAGAGAGCTAGCTTGGCGGATGGGCAGAGGGAGGGCATTCCAGGCCCGGGGGATGATGTGGGCCAGGTGTCGATGGCGGGACAGGCGAGAACGAGGTACGGTGAGGAGATTAGCGGTAGAGGAGCGGAGGGTGCGGGGTGGGCTGTAGAAGGAGAGAAGGGAGGTGAGGTAGGAGGGGGCGAGGTGATGGACAGCCTTGAAGCCCAGGGTGAGGAGTTTCTGCCTGATGCGCAGATTGATTGGTAGCCACTGGAGATTTTTGAGAAGGGGAGTAGCATGCCCAGAGCGTTTCTGGACAAAGACAATCCAGGCAGCAGCATGAAGTATGGATTGAAGTGGGGAGAGACACGAGGATGGGAGATCAGAGAGAAGGCCGATGCAGTAGTCCAGACGGGATAGGATGAGAGCTTGAACAAGCAGGGAAGCGGTATGGATGGAGAGGAAAGGGCGGATCTTGGCAGGTTTTGGTGACGGCTTGGATGTGAGGGGTGAATGCGAGAGCGGAGTCGAGGATGACACCAAGGTTGCGGGCTTGTGAGACGGGAAGGATGGTAGTGCCGTCAACAGAGATGGGAAAGTCAGGGAGAGGCCAGGGTTTGGGAGGGAAGACAAGGAGTTCAGTCTTGGACGGTCTTCCCCTGCCCCTGCCTCCCTGGCTCTGACTGTCTTCCCCTTCCTCTGCCTCCATGACCCTGACCGTCTTCCCCTGCCTCTGCCTCCCTGGCCCTGACCGTCTGCCCCTGCCTCCCTGACCCTGACCGTCTTCCCTTGCCTCTGCCTCCCTGGCCCTAACTGTCTGCCCCTGCCTCCCTGGCCCTGACCGTCTGCCCTGTCCCCTTGCCCCCGTGGCCCTGACCGTCTTCCCCTGCCCCTGACCGTCTGCCCCTGCCCCTCTGCCGCCCTGGCCCTGACCGTCCGCCCCTGCCCCTCTGCGGCCCTGGCCCTGACCGTCTGCCCCTGCCCCTCTGCCACCCTGGCCCTGACTGTCTGCCGCTGACCTTTGCTCCTGCCCCTTGCTCCGCCTGGCTGTCTGACCTGGCTGTCTGCCCCTGGCCCTGACCGTCTGTCCCTGGCCCTGACTGTCTGCCCCCTGATCGTCTGCCCCTGCCCCCCTGCCCCTGGCCCTGACCGTTTGCCCCTTTGGCCCCCTGCCCCTTTTGGCCCCCTGCCCCTTTGGCCCCCTGCCCCTTTGCCCCCCTGCCCCTCTGGCCCTGGCCCCAGGCCCTCACCACCTGCCCCTGGCCCCAGCGCTGTCCGCCCACCCTGGCCCAGCCCGGCCTGGCCCAGCAGGAGCTGGACACGTCTGGCGGGCGGGGAGCCTCTGACCCCCGGGAACAGACCCCCCCCCCCCCCCCCCCCCCCCCCCCCCGCCGAGAACAGAACCCCCCGGGGCTGGAGGGCGAAGGAGGCAGGGGCTCGAAGGACTGGGCGGGGGCTCAAAGGACTGGGTGGGGTGAAGGGCTCTGGGGCCTTACCCAACGCCTCTGCCCACGTATTTTTCAAAAGTTTGTTTTTTTAAAATGGTATTTGTTAAACAGCGTGGCTCAGTGGAAAGAGCCCGGGCTGGGGAGTCGGAGTTGGGGGCTGTGAGTTCTAATCCCAGCTCCGCCACTTGTCTGCTGGGTGACCTTGGGCAAGTCACTTCACTTTCCAGTGCATAGAATAATAATATTGGTATTTGTTAAGCGCTTACTAATAATAATAATGATGATGATGGCATTTATTAAGCGCTTACTATGTGCAAAGCACCGTTCTAAGCGCTGGGGAGGTTACAAGATGATCAGGTTGTCCCACGGGGGGCTCACAATCTTAATCCCCATTTTACAGATGAGGGAACTGAGGCCCAGAGAAGTGAAGTGACTTGCCCAAAGTCACCCAGCTGACAAGTGGCGAAGCTGGGATTTGAACCCATGAACTCTGACTTCAAAGCCCGTGCTTTTTCCACTGAGCCACGCTGCTTCTCCATCTTCTTCTTCTGTTACTATGTGACAAACACTGTTCTAAGCTTTGGGGTAGATAGAAGGTAATCAGGTTGTCCCACGTGGGGCTCACAGTCTTCATCCCCATTTTACAGATGAGGTCACTGAGGCACAGAGAAGTTAAGTGACTTCCCCAAGGTCACACAGCTGACAAAGGGCAGAGCTGGGATTAGAACCCGTGACCTCTGACTCCAAAGCCCAGGTTTTTTCCACTAAGCCACACTGCTTCTCACTAAGCCATGCTGCTTCTTATAGTGCCCAGCGCTTAGGACAGTGCTTTGCACTTAGTAAGCACTTAACAACCCATTATTATTATTATTATTATTATATTCTATAGGCCTATGTGACCTCATCTGTAAAATGGGGATGAAGACTGTGAGCCCCACGTGGGACATCCTGATTACCTTGTATCTACCCCAGCACTTACAACAGTGCTTGGCACATAGTAAGCGCTTAACAAATACCATTATTATTATTAACTGCTTACCATGTCCCAGGCACTCTGCTAACTGCTCCAGCAGATACACACTAATCAGGTAGGATGCAGTCCACATCTAACGTGGGGCTCACAGTTTTAATCCCCATTTTATAGCTGTAACTGAGGCTCAGAGAAGTTAGGTGACTTGCCCTAGGTCACACAGCAGATCTGGGCCAGAGCCGTGATTAGAACCCAGGCCTGTGCTCTTTCCACTAGGCCATACAGCTTTTCTACCCCTGTGATGATAACCCTCCTGCCAGGCTTGGGAAATAATAATAACTGTGACATTTGTTAAGTGTTTACTAGGTGTCAGGCGTTATACTAAGCACTGGGCAGAAACAAGTTAATTGGGTTGGACACAGTCCCTGCCCCATGTGGGGCTCACAGTCTTAAACCCTATTTTATAGATGAGGTAACTGAGGTATAGAGAAGTTAAGTGATTTGCCCAAAGTCACACAGCAGATAAGTAGCAGAATCGGGATTAGAACCCACATCCTTGGACTCTCAGGCCTGTGATCTCTCCACTAGACCACACTGCTTCTCAGTGTGGGCCTTCTAGACTGTGAGCCCGCTGTTGGGTAGGGACCGTCTCTATATGAGGCCAACTTGTACTTCCCAAGCGCTTAGTACAGTGCTCTGCACACAGTAAGAGCTCAATAAATACGATTGAATGAATGTGGGCAGTTTCTGCCAAAAATGTGGGGGCTCTGCCTATTTGTCTCTGGCCCTTGGGTTCAGCAAGGAGGGTGGGGAGTCTCTGCCCCATGCTGTGCCTCTGGTTTTCAGAGCTAACATTTAGGAGGGGTGGGGATGGGGGGTGCTGTGCCTCGTCATTATTATCATACACCTCTGCCCTGGGTGATCACAGCAAAGCCTCATTTACGTCCAACCCCGTCCCACCCTTCCCAGGCCCTGTGTACCAGGGACGGATATGGGGCAGGGGAAGCCATCATTGGGAGCCTTTTTCTTTCTCCACCTAGGGCCTGACCTTGAAAGATGAGGGCCCACTTAGGATACGGAGGCAGCGCATTGTGACACCCCAGCTGCTGCCCTGGACCCATGGAGCCAGTTTTATTTCTTTGCCAGCCTCCCTTCCAGTTTTCAGGAGAAGGGGCCCCTCAAACCCGGCTACTATCTGGAGGCTAAGTACTGCAAGCTCAGAGTGACTGTCCAAAAGATTCCCCTCTGGGTGAAGGAGTCCAAAAACCCTGCCCTGGTCTGCTTCTTCGGGGCGTCCGTGCTGAAACTGGGGCTTATTTCCTCTGGGACAGGGCTGTGAGTCCCTGCTGCCATTTGCTGTGTCACTAGCTGGAGACATAAGTTGCCTATAGGAGTAATAATAATAATAATGATAATGATGGCATTAAGTGCTTACTATGTGCAAAGCACTGTTCTAAGCATTGGGGAGGTTACAAAGTGATCAGGTTGTCCCACGGGGGGCTCACAGTCTTAATCCCCATTTTACATATGACGGAACTGAGGCCCAGAGAAGTTAAGTGACTTGCCCAAAGTCACACAGCTGACAGTTGGCGGAGCCGGGGTTTGAACCCATGACCTCTGACTCCAAAGCCCGTGCTCTTTTCACTGAGCCACGCTGCTTCTCATACTAGTACTAGTAGTGGAAGTATTTATTGAGTACTCCCCGGGTGTGTGGGGAGGAAGACCAGAGGCTTTGGAGAAGGATAACATTTCCTCTCCTCTTTAGGGGGCTGGAACGATGACCACACTTACCAGGCAGGACCTCAACTTTGGACAAGGTAAGGAGTTCGGCTGTCAATTCCTGTCTGAAAGCGCTTAGCCTGGCGGTGGGGGTTCACTCATTCATTCATTCAATTGTATTTATTGAGCGCTTACTGTGTGCAGAGCACTGTACTAAGCGCTTGGGAAGTACAAGTTGGAAGTTGGGGGTTGGGGGGACACCAATGACTGAAGGTCACCAATCCCTCTTCTGGCTCTTGCTTCTGTCTCAATGAGCGAGGTTCCTTCTTGCCCAGAAAAATGAGATGATTATCCCCGGCTCATGGATGAGGGGAAGCAAATTGATGGGTGGGGAGTGGGCCTGCCTGCCCAGCTGGATTTCTCTTTCTCCAGTTGTAGCTGATGTTCTCTGTGAGTTCCTGGAGGTTGCCGTCCATCTCATCCTGTATGTCCGAGAGGTTTACCCCATCGGAATCTTTCAGAAGCGGAAGAAATACAATGTTCCAGTCCAGGTAGAAAATGATGGCTTGGCTTCTCTCTGTTATTGTTAATAATAAATATTAGTAAGTGCTTACTATGTGACAAGCATTGTGATAAGTGCCAGGGCGGGTACAACTTGATCAGATTTGACACATTATGGGGCTCAAATTCTGAGTGGTGGAAACGGACTGTGCTGAGTGCCGGACTTCTCTGTCGTATTCACAATCTGAGTGAAGGAGAATAGGTACCTCATTCCCATTTCACAGATGAGGAGGCAAATGAGGCCCGGATTGGTGGTTACTTGCCTAGCGTCACATAGCAGACCAGTGGCAGAGATGGGGTTTGAACTTGGGCGTCCTGTCTCCCGGTCTTAAGTCCCTGTTGGAGCTCCTGGATTGCAGGGGACATATTGCTGAGCAGCGTGGCGGGTTTGCAAACCAGACAAGGAAGAGCCAGGTGGGCATTGCTAGTAGTTGTCACCCTCATTCCTGCAGGAGGACCAAACAAGGGATGATGAATCCCAGGACAAAACCAAGACCAGCCCCCAACCCCTCTCGATAACAATAATACTACTGCTGCTAATAATGGTACCTTTAAAGCACTTACTATGTGCCAAGCACTCTTCTAAATTCTGGGATAGGTACAGATTAATTGGTTTGGACACAGTCCCTGTTCCACATGGGGCTCACACTCTTAATCCCCATTTACAGATGAGGTAACTGAGCCCAGAGAAGTTAAGTGACTTGCCCGAGATCACGCAGCAGACGTGTGGCAGAACTGGGATTAGAACCCAGGTTCTTCCGATTCGCAGGCCCCTGCTCTCTCCACTAAGCTGCACTACTTTTCTTGCACTTGTCAAGGCAATTCTGGAATTTCCCACTCTTCTCCAAGCTGGTCCCAGCCCCCTGTAACTGATTGGCAGGTCTGTGGATTGAGGACCCAGCCTGACCTAAGCTTTGAGCTCAGGTCCACATAGAAGCGGGAATGCCACCGGTGAGGTGGCGGTGGGCCCCAAGACTGTGGCACATGGCCACTGCTCTGGGCCTACCCGCTCTCGTGGCTTAAATCAGGCCTTAATGACCCGGTGGGGGGTTAGCGATGCTTCAGATCCTGGTAGGCTTTAAATAGGGGGAGGTCCAGTTGAAAGGTTGCATTGTCTTGAGGCCTGCTGCTTGTCCTGATCAGGGGCAGAATTCAGAGTTGTGCAGAGGGCTAATGTGGTCCCTTGGGGAGCAAAGGAAGGAGAGTAACAACTAATCGTGGTCTCCTAGGAGTTTCTGACATCAAGGCTGAGCTGGGGTTATAGACCCTAGATTGAGAAGGATCATGGCCCAGGGGGAAAAGCACAGGTCTGGAAATCGGAGGGCCTCTGGGTGACCATCGGCAAGTCATCTAATTTCTCTGTGCCTCGGTTCACTCATCTGCAAAATGTGGATTCAATACCTGTTCTCCCTCCTACCAAGAGTGTGCGCCCATGTTAGACCTGATTAGCTTATGTCTATCCCAGTACTTAGCATCTTGTGTGGCACATATTAAACGCTTAACAAGTACCACAGTTATTATTGCTTTGTTTGCTGCATGGTGTCTCTGGACGAGGGTTTGGGGATCCCATTTCCCCTGCTCAGATTGCTACAGGTTTGTCCTGGCTCTTGTTGAGCCTTATCCTCCTGGAGGTCTAACTTTGGTTTACAATCCAGGCAATCCAGCTAAACTTTCCATTCCTCCATTAGGTCCAGATATTTCACCCTATCATATGTCCATATCCCTGCACTGCCTGAAATCGTGGTCGGTGTTTTTAAAGTCCAGCCTTCTGTTGCCATTTTGCTCCTTCAAGGTTCCCAACAGCTTCCTAACTGTCCCTCACTGTCAAGTCTCCCTTCTCGGCAATGCATAGGGCTGCCTTTTCCCCGTGCTTGGAACTCCATGCCCGGCTCACCCCCTCCAATCTGCCAAACCTTCCTCCCTCCACACTTTCAGAAAGGCATCTCCTCTAGGACACCTTCTCAGACTTATCTCCACCTTTTTCATTTTCTCACCCCATCAACCACTCTTAGCACTTCTTCTGTGTTTGTTATGGTGTTTGTTAAGTGCTTACTATGTGCTAGACACTGTACTAAACACTTGGGTAGATTCAAGGCAATATCAGGTTGGACAACAGGCCATGGCCCGCATGGGGCACACAGTCTTAATCCCTATTTTACAGATGAAGTAACTGAGGCAAAAAAAAGTTAAATCAATCAGTTGTATTCATTGAGCATTTGTGGGAAGCAGTTTGGCCTACTGGAGAGAGTACCGGCCTGGGAGTTGTAGGGCCTGTGTTCTAATCCTGGTCCACCACTTGTCTGCTGTGTGACCTTGGGCAAGTCACTTAACTTCTCGGTGCCTCAGTTCCCTCATCTGCAAAATGGGGATTCAATATCTTTTCTCCCTCCTACTTAGACTGCGAACTCCACGTGGGACCTAATTATCTTGTATCTACTACAGTGCTTAGAACAGCATTTGCCACATCATAAGCGCTAAACAAAATACCACAGTTATTATCATTGTTATTACTATGTGCAGAGCACTATACTAAGTGTTTGGGAGAGTACAGTGTAACAATGTAACAGACACATTCCCTGCTCTCAATGAGTTTGCAGTTTAGACGAGGAGACGGACATTAATATAATTTATGAATGTGTACATAAGTGTTGTGGGGCTGAGGAAAGGGTGGTAAATGAAGGAAGCAAGTCAGGACAAAGCAGAAGGGACTGGGAAAAGAGGAAATGAGGGCTTAGTAACTTCCCCAAGGTCACACAGCAGACCAGTGGTGGAGCTGGGATTAGACCCAGTGCTTAGAACAGTGCCAGTGCTTAGAACAGTGCTTTGCACATAGTAAACGCTTAATCAATCAATCAATCAATCAATCAATCGTATTTATTGAGCGCTTACTATGTGCAGAGCACTGTACTAAGCGCTTGGGAAGTACAAATTGGCATCACATAGAGACAGTCCCTACCCAACAGTGGGCTCACAGTCTAAAAGGGGGAGACAGAGAACTGAACCAAACATACCAACAAAATAAAATAAGTAGGATAGAAATGTACAAGTAAAATAAATAAATAAATAAATAAATAGAGTAATAAATATGTACAACCATATATACATATATACAGGTGCTGTGGGGAAGGGAAGGAGGTAAGACGGGGGGATGGAGAGGGGGACGAGGGGGAGGGGGACATTTAATAAATGTCATTAAATGTCATTAAAAAAAAAACCCAGCTCCCCTGACTCCCAGGTCATTGGTCTTTCTGTTAAACTACATTGCGTCTGTTCTTCTGTGAAGAGAAGTTTACTCCATTTATTCGTTTCCTGCTTACATCTGTTACCAATTTTTATCTATGCATACATTCTGGTTCTGCCTGTATCCCTCATTAGATTGTAAGCTTCTAGAGGGCAGGGATCCTGTCTTCTACTTTTATGATTTGTTCCCAAGTCCTCAGTGTACAGTGCCTTGCCCACATTAGGCATTCAGGGCACACGGAGGGCAGACTGACTCTCCTACTCACTGCAGAGGGTCCTTGTGTTTTTCACCCTCTACTTGATTACATTCTGTCCCCTGGGGTAAAAGTCCAATATTCATTCCTTTATTTTTTTTTAAATCCAGATGTCCTGCCACCCGGAGTTGAATCAGTACATCCAGGACACGCTTCACTGTGTCAAGCCGCTGCTGGAAAAGGTGAGGTGATGGTCGGATCCACTGTGGATGATGCTAGACTGTAAAGTCCTTGAGAACAGGAAGTGCATCTGATTGCTCTGTTGGACTCTCCCATAAATTTGGTACAGTGCTCTGTGCAGAGTAAGCTCTCAAAAAATACTATAGCGTGATGGGGACTATCCAGCTGACCTGCTATTTAGGGATGCTGAATTTTGAGTCTTCAAACCTGAGGCTTTTATTTGTGCTTTGGATGAGCCGATGTCTTGTGTCATTGGCTTAGCCTGAGAGTTTAAATTCTTGATCACAATCTTTTGGACATCGCCTGCTCTTGGAGCTGGGTGTCTCTCGGGGAGGGATTGGGGCTTCCATTTCCTCCGCATAAGTTGCTACAAATTTGTCCCAGCTCTTGTTGAATGTTGTTCTCCTGGAAGTCTAATCTTTGGCCCTGTAGCATCCGTACTCCCATGATCATCCCTTCCTGTGGATTATGTGTAAGGGAGGACTCATGTTGGGCTGAGTGCTCTCTCTTCCATACTTGTTAGGATAGGTCCCCATCTTTGCCACCATCAACAGCATCCACAGTGCTCCGCACCCAGTAAGTCCTGATAAATGCCGTCGATTGGTCACTGAGTGCAAAGTGCTGATTGAGGCATCCTCCGAGTGCCCCTAGGAATGTCCAGTAGAGGTACTAGTGGCAGGAAGGAGGGATGGAAACCATTGTGAGGTGCAGCCTCTGACTACTGCCAAAATCACAAGGTTGAAGGGAACCGTGTGGGGGTTTCCAAGCCTGAGTTTGGGTCCCGATTCGCAGAATGACGTGGAGAAGGTGGTGGTGGTGATCCTCGATAAGGAGCACCACCCAGTGGAGAGATTCGTTTTTGAGATCACCCAGCCCCCTCTGCTTTCCATCAGGTGAGTAGCCCTTTTTCCCCGGCTCTTTCCCTTGGCAGTGCTCTCCGAACAGTGGGTCTGGCGGCAAAACCTTCTAGTGACGTCCCTGCCCCCTTGCCCCCAGCCCCGGGGGGATCCACCTACTCCTTGAGGCCCCACCCTACTGTGGGAGAGCTGGGCCTGGGATCCTGGGTGGGGAAAAAAGCACAAAGAAGAGAAAATCCAATAACTGTCAGCCAGCAGAGGACTGATTGAAACATTCAAACTGGAAAATTGCCAGACCGCAGACTACCATGTGGCTGTACTCGTTATTTCGTACCCCTGCCTGACACTCGCGGAGGTGGAAGGGGCACCACTGCCCTAGAGACCATCGGAGGCCAAGATCAGTATAAAACTCAACCTTAGGGCAGAGTTTGAGCCCAGCTCTGAGTGATTCCCGGTCAGGACTGCATTCCTACTCAGAGGGGATGACTGACTGTGGGGCCACTGCCTGGGGGACAGCCCGACCCCACCGATCCCCAGGTAAGCGCGGTTCCTCATGCCCTCAGCTCGGACTCCCTGCTATCCCATGTGGAGCAGCTGCTTCGTGCCTTTATTCTGAAGATCAGTGTCTGCGACGCCGTCCTGGACCACAACCCCCCAGGTAGGCTCAGGGGTCATGGCTAAATGCAGGGTCTGTGCTCTCTCTGAAGAGGTGAGGCACCCCCACCCTTTTCCTCCCAGCACCCTTAGCCGTCCTAGTGGCGGAGAGCAGAGATGGGACTGGGTGGTCTGGAGCCCAAGAGGGACAGCATTTCTTGGGCCTCCCCTAGCTGCTGACGACGTGGGTTTGAGAAGCCTTTACCTCCACAGCACGGTCTGGCAGCGGTGCCTCTCCCCTCTGCTACCCCAGCCTGGTGCTGGAGCGAGGCCAAGAAAGGAACGGGACCTGACCAGTGGGCCGTACCACGGTGATGCCAGCGTTTCATTCCCCCTTGCCCCCAGGGGCCAGAGTGGGCCCATCCCAGTGTCAGGAGTTCCTGGGTCGTCCCAGCCTGGAGAACTTCCCCAGAAGGATTTATTGGTTCCAGTGCCAGGTTCAGGTCTTCTCCTGAGGTCTTGGGAAGGGTCCAGGACCTCCTGAAGTCAAACTGGCCAGACCCGCCAGGCAGATGGGAGGATGCGGGGCCTGCCTGACCTTAGTGTGCTCAGGTCACCTCTTCCCTCTCCCCGAATCTCCCAGGCTGCACCTTCACGGTCTTAGTCCACACCCGGGAGGCAGCCACCCGCAACATGGAGAAGATTCAAGTCATCAAGGTGAGCCGCGGGGCTGCCCACCGTGGTCCAGGTGGGAGGCAGGGTGGGCCGGGGGGCTGGACGCCTGAGGCGGCGGTGCGGCCCACAGGTCCCCGTTGGCAGTTTTGTGGCTCCGCGCGATGGGCTTGGGGAAAGACTGGTTCTGGCTCGGGTCCCCAAATCACTAACCAACCCACCCCAAGTGGTCTCGCCCAGGCCACGAATGGGCCAGCAGCAGCTTAGAGCAAGTGACCCATGGCTGGGAGATGGCCTGGGGCCCCCCCCTTCTCCTTTCCAAAACCCCAGTCCCAGGGCTGGCCTGGAAGATCCGGCCTGACTGGATCTGGGCAGTGGGCCCTGAGGGAGCCCAGCCTCCACCCCGCTGCAGCAGCTCAGCTTGCCAGGGGGAAGGCAGTGGGATCGGTGCCTCACCGCACTTTGGGGGTTGGTTCTCCCTCCCAGGATTTCCCCTGGATCCTGGCCGACGAGCAGGATGTCCACATGCATGACCCTCGGCTCATCCCACTGAAGACCATGACCTCGGACATCTTAAAGGTTAGCCGAGGGAAGCTGTCGGAAGGGTGTGAGGGGCCAGGCCCAGCAGCCGAGGAAAGGTTTGGAGGCTCCCGTAGCCTACAGCTCTGGGAAGAAGCTGAAGCAGCGTGGCCAAGTGGATAGAGCACAAGCCTGAAAGTCAGAAGGATCTGGGTTCTAATCCCAACTCTGCCACTTATCTGTTGTGTGACTTTGGGCAAGTCACTTCTCTGTATCTCAGTTCCCTGCTCTGTAAAATGGGGATTAAGACTGAGCCCCATGTGGGTCATAGACTGTGTCCAACCTAATTAGCTTGTATACCCCAGTGCTTACTACAGTGCTGGGCACATAGTAAGTACTTTACAAATACCATTAAAAAACAACCAAAAAAACCCACACACCTTAGGGGTGGGTGAGTTCTGGTTCCCCTCTGATGACCTCACCACTACCTGTTTCTCATGACAGATGCCTGGTATGGTGGCCATTCCTGTGTGGGTAATAATGATGGTATTTGCTAAGCACTTTTCTAAGCACTGGGGTAGATAATAGCTAATCAGGTTGGGCCCAGTCCCTGTCCCACATGGGGTTCACAGTCTTAATCCCCAATTTACAGAGGAGGTAACCGAGGCACAGAGAAGGAGACTTGCCCAAAGTCACAGTGGCAGATCTGGGATTAGAACCCAGATCTCCTTGGGATGCTTGGGCTACACACCCCAGAAGCCCCAGAGAGCATCTACACACAGGTAACCACCACCCCAGGTGCTGTGCAAGTGCTATACAGGTAGTAAGCACTCAGTAAATACCACATTGATTTCCTGTCCTTCCCACCTCCTGCCTAGACTCCCTTTTCAGCCTACCCAGAGCTGGACTGCCCATGGACCCAGACCATGCCAGCCCTCAAAACAGGCTTCACCAGCTGTCTCATTTTCCTCATTTTACCGCATCTGTAAAATGGGGAATAAGACTGTGAGCCTCATGTGGGACAGAGACCGTGTCAAACCCGATTTGGTTTTATCTACCCCAGCGCATCGTATGGTGCCTGGCACCTAGTAAGCGTTTAACAAATACCAGAATTATTATTATTTTCGCCCCCGTCCAGCGCTCTTTCCCTCGAGAAGGAAGCGCTCGGCCCAGTCCTCTCCCCCAAACCCAAACGGCCAGCTGTTACGCAGCAGTTCTCAGCGTGCTGGAGCCAGACTCCCATTTGGCCGCCTGGCTTCCCCTACTGTGTGAGTGCTCACCACTGGTAATTGCCTGTGTACTAGATGCAGCTCTACGTGGAGGAGAGGGCTCACAAGAGCACCTGAGACCGACCACCCTTCCTGGCCCCACTGACTGACCCCAGAACCGACGATGGCGGCAGCGTCAAGGGGGTGACCTCTCCCCTCCATCCCCCCTGGAGCAGCTGCCCAGCCACCAAGGTTCAAAGTGCTCTTAGTGCCTGCTGTCTACGAATTTGCTCACCCTAGAGGACCGGACTCCGTCCATCTCTCCGGGCCCGTTGGCAACGAGCGCAAGACTCAACTCGCCTCTACCTGCCCAGGTTGCCCTTGGGGGGGGTGAGTGCCAAGAGGGGATCTTGTATCCCCTTTTGTGAGACATCTGGGCTATTTTTACAAGACTCTCCGTCTGGCTGTGCTGTGTGTGCATGTGGTTTCAATAAAAGACCGGCGGCCTCACGGCCCTAAGGGGATAATAATAATAATGGCATTTATTAAGTGCTTACTACATGCAAAGCACTGTTCTAAGCGCTGGGGTGGTTACAAGGTGATCAGGTTGTCCCACGGGGGGCTCAGTCTTAATCCCCATTTTACAGATGAGGGAAATGAGGCCCAGAGAAGTGAAGTGACTTGCCCAAAGTCACACATCTGACAATTGGCGGAGCTGGGATTTGAACCCATGACCTCTGACTCCAAAGCCCGGGCTCTTTCCACTGAGCCACGCTGCTTCTCTACTAAGCAGGCCCCAGCTAAAAACAGAGTACCTCTGGGGGATGGAACGATGAGGCGGAAGAGAGGCATGCGTTAGACAAAGGAAGGGGTGGAGTCCAGATCTTGATTTTTATCCTGCTCCGTGTCCCGGATGGAGCAGAGCTGTCGGCCACGTGTATCAGCTGAGCTCAGCGGAGGTGTGTTTTAAAAAGCCACAACAACAAAGAGTGGGTCCCTGCGTTATCTTAGCACCTAGAGTAATAGAGAGTATTTACAAAGCCAAAAGGGAAACAAGGAACCTGAGCCAAGAGGGGTAAGCGGGGAAGACTTCCTGGAGGTGGGGTCTGCTGTAGAAGCAGGGGAAGGCAGGGTTTGGTGCAGAGGAGGACAGGGGCTTGTCAATATTAAGCTGAGGAGTAGGTTGCCTTTTCTTCATGCCCATATAAACTCATCCTGAGAAGCAGTTGCCATGTGGGAAAAGGAAGCATAGGGGAAACAGTCCAGAAGAGGAGCAGGGAGACAAAGGCAGAGAATGGGCTGGCATGGGCAGCAGGTGACATTGTCTTCCCACTAGAGCACAGTTGCGGGCACAGAAATAGTAATGGGTCTCTGGAGAATTTAGTTTGGGGCCCAAGGGCCCTCACACCTACAGGCTTCTTCCAGACCCTAACTCGAGTCAGAGAGGAAGGGATCTGTCCTACCCAACTCGATTGGCAACAGAAGCCACAAGCAACAGCTTGCCAAGCAAGAAGACCCAATCTGATGTGGGCACATTTGGGCCTGTCAGAAGTAAGAAGGTAGGCTGGAATAAAGTGTTAAAGCATCCCCCTCAGTCCCCTGA
The DNA here is from genome assembly GCF_015852505.1 of Tachyglossus aculeatus. Classification (NCBI taxonomy): domain Eukaryota; kingdom Metazoa; phylum Chordata; class Mammalia; order Monotremata; family Tachyglossidae; genus Tachyglossus; species Tachyglossus aculeatus. The sequence goes on along the minus strand of NC_052070.1, from coordinate 50,584,319 downwards.
TCCACTAGCTGGGGTGGTAACGGGCTGGGAGCCAGGGTGTCCGGACATACAGTTCCCAGTCAGCTCTGGTTCGACGGTGATGCTGCTGTTTGTGACCCGAGGACCGTACCATCCGGCCCAAAACTGAGTGTCCTTGCCGCCGTGCTGAAAGCGGATGTACCGAACTCCCGCAGGGTAGTTGGAGAACGTGTGGGAGACCTAGGGGAGGCAAGACAGAAGTCAGAGCTTTGTCGTGGCTCGAGGGAGCCCCAGCTCGGTCATCCAGAAAGGGGGCCTGAGCCAGAGGAGAAAGGATGCTGGGAGACCACCAATAAGGTGGCCGAGCCGTGGGCACCTTGGCATTAGTGGCAGCACTGCACTGTGGGAATGCTCCTCGCACCTCTGTACACCCTGCCCTCTGGAACCGATTCAAAGGGATGAGCAGGTTTGGAAAGTTGGGAGCCGACTTAGGTGTGGGAATCTGGGGCCCCGAAGACGTCTGGTCACTGTAGGGGAGACCGCCCCTCCTGGCTGGGCCCCAGGTGTCCCGTCACCTTTCTCCACTCTGCGTCGCTCCACTGCTCGATGACCACAGGCTCCGGCTGGAACGAGTCCAGCACGATGAAGTCGGCGGAGAGCAGCTGCACCCAGATACGGTACTTGCAGCCACAGTCGTGTCTGGCGGCGAACCTACCAGGTCGGGAAGAGATTGGTCCGAAGGGGAAGATGGGACCTTTTTTTTTTTTTGGCATTTGTTAAGCACTTACTATGGGCCAGGCACTGTATTAAGCACTGAGGTAGATACAAGTCAATCAGGTTGGACACAGTCCCTGTCCCACATGGGGCTCACAGACTTAATCCTCATTTTACAGATGAGGTAACTGAGGCCCAGAGAAGCTAAATGACTTTCCCAGGGTCACACGGTGGACAGGTGGTCACACAGCGGACAGGTGGCAGAGTCAGGATTAGAACCCAGGTCCTTCCACCCTCAGGGAACAGGCCACAACCAGGCACCCCGTGTTCTCACCCCAATCTGCTTCTCACAGCAGAATAAGCAGGGGCCGCAGGGCAGAAAACTGGCCTGAGAACAGGTTGAGGATGTTGCCGCTGACTGGCAAAAACAGAGTCAAGCCACAAAAATCAAGGAGACCCAGCTCAACCCCTCATCCTGCTCTCTAGCAAGCGGTTAGAAGCAGCTTGGCCTAGTAGAAAGATCCTGGGCTTGGAAGACAGAGGATCTAGGTTTTAACACTGGCTCTGCCACTTGCCTGCTGTGCGATCTTGGGCTAGTAACAACTTCTTCATCTACACAATGGGGATTTAATATCTGTTCGCCTTCCTACTCAGACTGTGAGCCCCATGTGGGACAGGGATTCTGTCCAACCTGATTAACTTCTGTCTACCAATGCTCAGAACAGGGCTTGACGCACAGTAAGCGCTTAAAAATTACAGGAGAAAAAGTGAGCACAGCATAATAACAGGAGTATCCTACCTGATGGATTTGCTGCCAGCCACCTATACTTTCTGATTCAGTCACTGAATCTCCACTCTAAGCACAGCAAAGAACCAGACTCCTGGGAAGTTAACCACAATGAATGAAACAGACATGTGGTCTTTCTCCAAGAACTTCCAATTGATAGCGGAGGCAGACATTTAAGAAAGGTTCAGCCCCTTAAACTGGACTGTCAGCAATCACTACAAGCCAAATAAAACAACGAGCAAAGGCAGGGATGCTCACGGTGGAGCCGGGACACTCTGCCAAGTTCATAACTCACCAAATGCTTAAAATATTTAAATGTAAATAAAGTCAACATCCAATACAACTAAGAGTGCCTCAAAGAACAGTAAATGCCTCTGGGTCTCAGTAGCCTCATATTTAAATGGGAATACTATATAGAATTCCCACCTTGATGTATTTTCCCAATCACTCAAACACCATTATTACTGTGATCTTTCAGGGATGCTACAGGGAAAAAAAACATTCTTGAAGGGAAGGAAAGGAAGTTGGTGTGTAATGCCATTGAGGCAGTAGCTGAATCTGCTCAGCCCAAGAGACAGAAGGCCTGAGCATTTACTGGATGACTTGGTCCAGGTGGACTGCCCAATTGGCCTCCCCCTCCTCAGTTCTCTTTGGGGCCTGATTTATCCAGCTGGAGAAAGATCAGCCAGATAATTGCTCAAATCTCCACTTGGGTGTGCAGAACCTGCCTGTCAATTTTGTTCAGGGAGCCTGCCTCATGAACCAATAAGGTTTCAATTAGGTCAGGCCTTCCCAACTAAGCCCTCATTTCCTCTTCTTCCACTCCCTTTTGCATCACCCCGGTTTGCCCTCTTTATTCACTCTGCCTCCTCGGCCCCACAGCACTTGTGTACGTATCTTTAATTTATATGTATATATATATGAACATCTGTCTCTCCATCTTAGACTGTAAATTCGATGTGGGCAGGGAGTGGGTCTACCAACTCTGTAATATTGCTATATTATACTCTCCCAATTGCTTAGTACAGTACTCTGCACACAGTAAGCACTCAATAAATACAACTGATCGATTGATTGACAAGTATGTGAATGTAAATTGAGAAGAGAAGGGGATCCAGAACAGAATACTGGGGAGTGGGAGGCAGAAAGAGACTGACAAGGATTGACCAGATTGTTAAGGGGAGACCCTAGATATAAATGAAGCAGAAAAACTAAGGCTAGATAGTGTTTCCAGGGGAAGGGAATGTTCCACAGGGTTGAAAGTAGCTAAGAGGTAGAGGAGGACTGGAGTCTTACATTTGGCGAGAAGTAGGGTATTGGTGTCCTTGGAGACAGGGAGGTCCCACTGGAGTGAAGGGGATGGAAACTGGATTGTACAGGTTCAGAAGGAGGCTGGAGGAGAGAAATTGGAGGCAGGGTGGGTATACAAATGGTCTGAGGATTGTGGACAGGAATGGGAGGAAGGAGACAGGGTGATGGCATCAGTGATTCTAGATGATGGTCAGGGAGGGGTAAAGAGTGGACACAAGTGTTTTTAGAAGGTTGAAAGGAATGGGGTTGGAGATGTAGGTGGGAGGGTAGATTTTGAAAGCAGGAGGGAGATCTTTTATCATTCTTAACAGTGATTTGAGGGTGGGAGAAAGCTGGGGAGGTGAAAGGGAGATTTGGGGGAGTTCACATCCCAAGGTTTCAATTTTGTCAACTAAAGTAGTTGGCAAGGTCAGGGACGAGGGCAGGGATGTTGGCAGGGTCAGGTAGGGGGCATTTGGGAGGGAGTTAAACATCTGGAATATCAGGTGGGGCCAATGAGCACGAAAGGCTGTGTGGGAGAAGTAGAAGCCGAGTTATAGTAGGTAAGGATGAACTTGAAGCGGTTGAAGTTGATCTGTTACCAAGATCCCACGAACAGCACTGTGTGGCATAACTGCAGGAGTGAAGGAAGCATATTTTAGAGGAGATTTAGGGCTGGGGGTTGGTGGGGTGAGATCAGTGGGGTGAAAGGGATGAAGGAGCTGAGTTGGAGTTGAGGCCATGGATTTGCTCATCAAGAGAGACGCAGTAGAGTAGGGAGTCCAAATTGGGCATGATGGCCTGGGATAATCCATCAATGGTATTTATTGAGCACTTATTGTGTGCAGAGCACACTAAGCGCTTGGGAGAGTAAATTATAACAGAGTCAGTAGACAGATTACTGGCCCACAAGCTATAAGTGCAAGGGGTTGCAATCAGAGGTCTCTGCTGGGGAACAGGACAGTTTGGTGGGAAGAAGGGGGTGGGAGAGAAGACAGGTTATGGTTGGAGAGTGAGATTTTCAGAAATGGAGTGATTAGAAATGGATCAGTGACTAGGGATGAGGAGATTAAGTCTGTCCCCACTGGTGTTTAGATGAGAAGGAGTGGAGCAGGGGGTTTGTGGTATTGAGGAATGAGAGGAAGTAGGTGGTGGGAGGCCAGCAGGAACGCTCACATGATATTGAAATTGCTGAGGATCCATGCAGGGGAGGAAAAGGAGAGCAGGAAGGTGAGAAACTTGTCAAAATCACTTAGAAAACAGGATTTGGGACCAGGGGGGCTAGCAGGTGACAGGAACTAATAATTGAAGTGGGAAGAGGAGGGCTTCAAAGGAAGAGAAGGTGAAGGTTGGGTAGCCCGGAATTCTCTCCATTAGAGGCACCAAAGGGTGATGATGATGATGATGATGGTATTTGTTAAGCGCTTTCTATGTGCCAAGCACTGTTCTAAGCACTGGAGTAGATACAAGGTAATGAGGTTGTCCCATGGGGGGCTCACAGTCTTAACCCCCATTTTACAGGTGAGGTAACTGAGGCACAGAGAAGGTAAGTGATTACCCAAAGTCACACAGCTGATAAATGACGGAGCCGGGATTAGAAACCACGACCTCTGACCCCCAAGCCCGTGTTCTTTTCCACTAAGCCACGCTGCTTCTCGTGCATGGAGGACCTGTGTGATGGCTGTCCCACTGCACGTCCACCCTCAACACTTGGGCCATTTGTGAATGGCTTTGATAACATATTTGGAAAGAAAGAAACTGTGGGCAACCAAGGGAGATTCATACTGTGCGCTCTGCACACAGTAAGGGCTCAATAAATACGACAATGAATGAATGAAGGCATAACCACAAAACTCTGCTCACTTACCAGTCTTCAACCACAATGGCTGGTTTGATATTGTCAAGCAGCTCATCCCAGTAGCCTTCTTCTTTCAGGTTAATGATCTGAGACTTGAGGCATAATCTGGAAGACAAGAGGACACAGGAGTGTTCTCAGTCCCAAATGCAAAGGGGCTCCTGAGATCAGGAGGAAGTGCATCAAGGCTATGGGGGTTGGGAAACCTGGGCTCTACTCTGGCTCTGCCACTTTGGGGCCTGGGGCAAATCACTTAGCCCCTCTGTACCTGCAAAATATAGATAATAGCTTGTGTTCCTACCTCATAAGGATGTTGTGAGGACAACTTGAGACCAGTATCCACCCCAGTGTTTGGTACAGTGCCTGGTGTATAGTAAGCTCTTAACAGATACCATAATTATTATTATTACCAGTATTGCAAGAGCAATTTGGAATAATGAAGAAGGCTGAATGTTTAAATTCAAGGCATAAATATCCCTGCTGGCCCCCCAACCCTGTGGACAGACGGCAGTAAAGCTCTTGGCCACTATCACCAGGTTTGGCCTTCACTACGGTCTGTTCAAGATGCTCCACCCAACCCCCGAGGGACAGAGACCATGTCTAATTCCCACTAGGTGTCCCCATTAGTATAGTGTTCTGAATCAATCAACCGATCAGTAGTATTGATTGAGTGCTTTCTGCGTGCAGGGCACTGTACTAAGAGCTGGGGAGAGTACAATATAACAGTGTAACCGACACATTCCTTGCCAGCAATGAGCTTACAGTCTAGAGGAGGAGTCAGACATTAATATAAATAAATAAGTGACAGATATATACCTAAGTGCTGTGGGACTGGGAGGGCAGATGAATAAAGGGAGCAAGCAGGGCAATGCAGAAGGGAGTGGAAGAAAAGGAAAAGAAGGTTTAGTCAGGGAAGGACTCTTGGGGGAAGATAGCTGTCTATCAGATATGAAGGGGAAGGGCGTTTCAGGCCAGAGGCAGGATGTGGGTGAGAGGTTGGTGGAGAGATAGATGAGATCGAGGTACAGTGAGTAATTGAGAATTAGAGGAGCAAAATGTGAGGGCTGGGATGTAGTAGGAGAGTGGTGAGGTAGGAGGGAACAAGGTGATTGAGTACTTTTAAGCCAACGGTTAAATGCACCTCTGTTTGATGCAGAGGTGGAGGGGCAACCACTGGAGGTTCTTGAGGAGTGGGGAAACATGGACTGAACATATTTGTAGACAAATGATCTGGGCAGCAGAGTGAAGTTTGGGCTGGAGTGGGGAGAGACAGGAGGCAGAGAGGTCAAGGAGGCGGATAGAGTAATTAAAGCGGGATAGGCTATATGCTTGGATTAACATGGTAGCAATCAATCAATCAATCAATCGTATTTATTGAGCGCTTACTGTGTGCAGAGCACTGTACTAAGTGCTTGGGAAGTACAAGTTGGCAACATATAGAGACAGTCCCTACCTAACAGTGGGCTCACAGTCTAAAAGGGGGAGACAGAGAACAAAGCCAAACATACTAACAAAATAAAATAAATAGAATAGATACGTACAAGTAAAATGGAGTAATAAATATGTACAAACATATATACATATATACAGGTGCTGTGGGGAAGGGAAGGAGGTAAGATGAGGGGGTGGAAAGGGGGACGAGGGGGAGAGGAAGGAAGGGGCTCAGTCTGGGAAGGCCTCCTGGAGGAGGATATTAAGCTAGCAGTTTGAATGGAGAGGAAAGGACCAATTTTAGCCACGCTGTGAAGGTTGAGCCAACAGGACTTAGTGATAAATTGAATATGTGAGTTGAATGAGAGACAGGAGTCAAGGATAATGCCAAGGCTGTGGGCTTGTGAGATAGGAAGGATGGTGGTGCTGCCTACAGCAATAGGAAAGTCAGGGGAGGGACAGAGTTTGGGTGGGAAGATAAAGAGTTCTGTTTTTGACATGTTTGAGGTGATGGCAGGACATCCAAGTAGAGCTATCTTGACGGCAGGAGGAAATGCAAGACTGCAGAGGAAGAGAGATCGGAGCTGGAGATGTAGATTTGGGAATCAACTGCACAGAGGTAGTAGTTGAAGCCAAGTGAGTTGATGAGGTCTCCAGGGGAGTGGATGTAAATGGAGAATAGAAGGGGACCCCCAGAACTGAACCTTGAGGGACAGCCACAGTTAGGCGGTGGGAGGCAGAGGAAGAGCCCGCAAAACAGAGAGAGACTGAGCAGCCACAGAGATAGGAGGAGAACTAGGAAAGGACAGTGTCAGTGAAGCCGAGGTTGGATAATGTTTCCAGGAGACGGGGGTGGTTGACAGAGTTGAAGACAGGTGAGAGGTCGAGGAGGATATTAAGATGGAATAGAGGCCATTGGATTTGGCAAGAAGGAGATCATCTGTGACCTTTGAGAGGGCAGTTTCTGTGGAATGAAGGGGATGGATGCCAGTTAGTTGGAAGGGGTCAAGGAGAGAATTGGAGGAGAGGAACTTGAGACAGTGGGTGTAGACAACTCGCTCAAGGAGTCTGGAGAGGAATGGTAGGAGGCAGATAGGGCGATGACTGGAGGGAGCTGTGGGATCAAGGGAAGGTTTTTTAGTATAGGAAAGTCATAGGCATGTTTGAATTCAGTGGGGAAGAAGCCATTGGAGAGCGAACAGTTGAAGATGGTGGCTAGGAAGGGTAGAAGGGAGGGGGTAAGTGTTTTGATAAGGTGTGAAGCGATGGGGCTGGATGTGCAAGGGGAGGGGATGGATTTTGAGCACAGTAAACACTCAGTAAATACTATTCCTGCTACTATTGGGAGGTGGGACAATCTCAAGGAGACTCCATTGATTTTCCAGCCCTGGTTCACCTCAGCACTGTCAGGCTTCCAAAAAGTGTGTCACTTTAAGACTGTAAATTTGTTGAAAGCAATGAACGTGTCTACCAGATACGTTATTACCGTGTTCTCGCAAATGTTTAGTATCTTGTTCTGCACGCTGTAAGCACTCAATCAATATGACTGATTGATTGATTGGTGGCCTGGGAGACTCACAGGGGATCTGTTTGGTGGGACCAGGGCTGTTTGCGCCTCTCTGGCTGGTTAGCCACAGGAGGACAAAGGGGCAGATCCAAAGAGGAACAAGAGATGTTCAGCTCTGAGCTGAGATCCTTGAAGGAAGTGGCAATTCTTCCTTCCAATGAACAACCTTTCCCTGAGCCCCCAAGAACCCTAACCCAAGCTCTCTCCTAGCCTTCAGATCTCCAGTTTCTTCCCAATCCTACCTGCCCGCTGCCCAGTGAGACCCCACAGAAAATGTTATTAATCTCACCCATACGACGTGACAAAGTATTTTCTGACTCTGGGGTTGGGGAATTCTTGCCCGTGTTCTCCTGGCAAATTTTCAACATTCCAGTTATCTCCCCCGTTCTCATCAATCGACCAAGATACAAGTTCCTCTGGGGAAAGATAAATGAACAATGGAGGATAAGAAACATGGAAGCAGACACCAGGGGCCAATGGCTGACATCCAGCCTCGCAAGAAAAAGCCCAGCACCGTAGCCAGACTTTTCAACAATCACTGGGCTGATCATTCACCTGAAAGGAAAGCGGAGATTCAGATGTCCCTGCAGTATGACCTAGTGGAAGGAGCACGGGCCTAGGAATCAGAGAACCTGGGTCCTAACTCTGGTTTCACCACTTACCTGCTGAATGACACTAGGTAAGTCACTTCCCTGGGCCTCAATTTCCTTATCTATAAAATGGGGATTCAATGCCTGTTCTTCCTGCCCTTTAACCTGTGAGTTCCACGTGGGAAAGGGACTTGGTTTGACCTATCTTGTATCTACCCTAGTGCTTAGTACAGTGGTTGGCACATAATAAGGCCTTAACAAATGCCACAGTTGTTATTGTTATACTAGTTATAAGGCAGGAGCGCTTCCGCCTGGATCTCTGGGGCTTGAAAGGGCCATTAAGGAGGTTCACCTGCAGTCCTTTGGTTGCTCACATACCCAATGGCTCCTCAGACAAGTCCTTGACCAGAAAGAAGCTAATAATAATAACTGTGGTATTTGTTAAGCACTTACTGTGTGCTAAGCACTATGCTAAATGCCGGGTTCTTGTCTTATCTGACGCTGTTGAGTAGTTTCCAATCCACAGCGACTCCAAGGACACATCTCATCTGCAGTCGTTCTGGTAGTGGATCCATAGAGTTTCCTTGGTAAAAATACAGAAGTGGTTTACCATTGCCTTCTTCCACGCAGTAAACTTGAGTCTCTGTCCTTGACTCCCGTGCTGCTGCTGCCCAGCACAGGTGAGTTTTGATTTGCAGCAGATTGCCTTCCACTCTAGCCACCGGCCAAGCTAGGAATGGAATGGGTAGGCGTCTGCTGGACTCTCTCTCCCATAGCGGAGACTGGTAGAGTACTGGAAAATCTCCAGGTGCGATCCTGAGAGGAGGAGTGCTGGGGGTAGATATAAGCCATCAGGCTAGACACAGTCCGTGTCCCATATGGGGTTGGCAGTCTAAGGGGGAGGAAGAACAGGCACAGAATCTGTCCTGGCAACTCCAAGGGCATCTAAACTCAGAGACGGGAGCTAGAGAACCCCCAGCATGCAGGCTCTCTTCCAGGAATGCCTGGGACTTTAGCCAGCTTCTCCTTGCCCAGGAGCAGGTGGTTATTTTTTTCTAAATGGTATCCGCTAAGTACTTACTATGTACCAGGCACTGTACCAAGCCCTGGGGTAAATACAAGCTAGTTAGTTTGGATACAGTCTATGTCCCACACGGGGTTTTCAGTCTTAATCCCCATTTTACAGATGAGGTAACTGAGGCCCAGAGAAGTGAAGTGACTTGCCCAAAGTGTCACACCAGAAAAGTGGCAGAGCCAGGATTAGAACCCAGGTCCTTCTAATTCCCAGACCTGTGCTCTATCCACTAGGCCACACTGCTTCCCTAGGTGGAAATTTGTCCACTTGGCTCTCCCAGGCTCTCCTTGAGGTGGCTTCACTGACTGCATCTCAACAGAAGCAATTGGGTTTTTAGAAAATTCTTCACCACGGGTTTTTGTTCTCTATTTTAGTGTAGCATTGAGGTTTAGATGACCTCACCGGGCAGCAGTACAATGAAAAACAGGAACAGAGAGTACTCAGATAATTGCCCAGGGTGAGCGATAATGGCTGCAGAACATCTAACTGTGAACAGCACCGGGGGCCCTGATGACCTCAGTCCCACTGAACCAAGCACAATGAGGGTCTCTCTGCCCCCTGGAATCCGGAGCTGGAGTAGGTCAGGGCAGGACAGGGAGGGTGGACTAGCTGGCAATGTTTGAAGGAATATTCCAAATTCCAATCAATTAATCACTTATTGTTCTTTGTGGACACACTGTATGCAAAGCACTGCACTAAACGTTTGGTCAAGAAGCTTACAATCAAGTGGAAGAGACAGACATTAAAATCAAATTCAATCAATCAATGCTTTGCACATAGTAAGCGCTTAATAAATGCCATAAAAAACCCAATGATAGTTATTGGAGGCTTACTGTGTGCAGAGCACGGTACTAAGTGGTTGGGAGAAAACAACAGAGTTGGTAGACACGTTCCCCGCCCACAGTGAGCTTACAGTCTAGAGAGGGAGACAGACAGTAATATAAATAAAATCCCATTCTGAGTGTCTTTGGAAGTTGAAGAGATGGAACTAATCCCTGCTGGATCCCCATGGGTCTCAGAGTTTGGTGATAGTGGATTCTCACACCCCATTTTGGGGTCCTGGGCACTTTGGGAGAAGCCTCGTTGGGTTGACTGGGATGTGAAAGTTGCTATGCCAGCTGACCTGGATAAACTGAGACACTGTTTTTGAAAAGAAGCCAGGGCAGGCCATGAGACTAATGTCTGTGGTAATAATAATGATGGTATTTTTAAGTGCCAGACACTGTACTAAGCACTGGCACACTGTAAGTGGAGGAGAGAGACACCAAAGAGAAGACAAGGGGCTGGAAAGCAGGACTCTTGAGTCCTAGCAGGGCCATGGCTAGGCATTTTAGCACCTAGGCAACAACTCCGACTTTGGTTTTATCACCCTTTCTTGACATGGACCCAACCATTCATTCATTCATTCAATCGTATTTATCAATCAGAGCAGGGTGGGAGAGGAAAGGTGATGGTGGGGGCGGAAGGGAGAGGGTGGTCTGCACCCTGAATACCTTGATCCCTTGAGAACTTCCCGTCTACATAATAAGAATAAGAATAATAATAATAATGGCATTTACTAAGCGCTTAGTATGTGCAAAGCACTGTTCTTACCACTGGGGAGGTTACAAGGTGATTAGGTTGTCCCACGGGGGGCTCACAGTCTTAATCCCCATTTTACAGATGAGGTAACTGAGGTCCAGAGAATTTAAGTGACTTGTCCAAGGTCACACAGCTGACAATTGGTGGAGCTGGGATTTGAACCCATGACTCCAAAGCCCGGGCTCTTTCCACTGAGCCGCTTCTCTACAGCTGCTTCTCTGCTACATCCCAGTGTGGTCTTCCATCCCTACTCCAGCAGCATGGAAAAGGCAGCCCCTTACACCCTCAAGGATGGGGGCCAGTTAGGCTTTCGATCCACTTGCCATAACCAGGATGGGGAAAACGGAATGTGGATAATTCCAGGAACAGTCACTTCAGGGTTTCTAAACCCACGACCTAAGATCAAACTCCAGTCCTGCTAGGAAGAACGCTGCCCTGCTGGTTTATTCTTCTCCCTCTAGGGTGATTCCTGGACAACAAGGTGTTCTTATATACTATTACTACTACTACTACTAAATTGTGGTATTTGTTAAGTGCTTACTATGTACAAGATAGGCAGGTCAAGCACAATCCTCTCCCACACAGAGCCCACAGTCTAAAGGGGAGGGAGAACACCTCCATTTTACAGATGAGGTAACTGAGGCTCAGAGAATCCAAGTGACTTGCCCAAGGTCACACAGCAGGCAAATGGCAAAGTCAGAATTACATCCCAGGTCCCCTGACTTTCATTCATTCAATCATATTTATTGAGCACTTATTGCGTGCAGAGCACTATACTAAGCGCTTGGGAAGTACAAGTAGGCAACATATAGAGATGGTCCCTATGCAACAACAGGCTCACAGTCTAGAAGGGGGAGACAGACAACAAAACAAAACATATGGACAGGTGTCAAGTTGTCAGAACAAATAGAATTAAAGCTAAATGCACATCATTAACAAAATAAATAGAATAGTAACTATGTACAAATAAAACAGAGTAATAAATCTGTACAAACATATGTACAGGTGCTGTGGTGAGGGGAAGGAGGTAGGGCCGGGGGGATGGGGAGGAGGAGAGGAAAAAGGGGGCTCAGTCTAACTTTCAGGCTCATAGTTTTTTCTACTAGGCTACACTACTTCCAACCCTCTGGGAGGCAGAACCCTGAAGGATTTCTGTTTCTGTGACTTTTTCAATGGGCTGACAAGACCACCTGCCATTTTCCTCTACAACAGCAGCCACCTAAGGACCTCACACTCTCTGGCTCCATGAATCACGGAGCTGCAATCCACAGGGGATGACTGGAAAACCCAGCCCTGCCTTCCAAGAAGCACATTAGTCAACCAAAGTCCTAGGACTATGATTCAGCTCCATGAGCAGTCCAACCGCTTCCAGCCTGCCCTCCTCTCCTAAAAGGGGCACTGGGTGGGGAATAAGGGAAAGAACCAAAATCGACTCGCCCGGGTCCTGTGTTGCTTGCCCTGGACAAGGGGCAGCTCGAAAGAGGTGCTCACGTCAACAAGAACCATGGGTCTGATTCTAGGACTAAGGAAAACATAACATGAGATTGAGCTATTGTCCACCTTTGGGGAATGAGTTTGCTCTGTCAGAACTCCATGAGGTTGGGGTGCAGGAAAGAGGGTAGAAAACATCCACTGAGGACCGAAAGTGACACAGAGACAAATCAGTCACCCTTTTCCAAAAGCATAGTCCCAAGGCCTGAAAGAAATGAAGCAAGGGCTAAAAGGCACCAGATCTGAATCAAAATAGGCCAGTTGACCCACTGCACTAGAGCTGACTTCATGGCCGTCCTAACGGTAACAACAGCATTTCATATTAAGGCTACTGGCCATCCAATACCTCATCATGATGACACCGCTGAGTCTGGAAAGACCGAGGAATGCTTAGGAAATGTTCTTTTTGGGACACTCTACAGTCTGGTATAAGGACCAATTTTTCACTGTGAGTTCAGAGGAGAAAAGTGGGCAAGGACTGGGAAGGGGCAGGCTTCAAAGCTGCCGTTTTGGTCCTTTCAGTCCGGACTGGCAACCCTCAAGTCATGTCAGAGACCTGCCTTAGCAAGGTTGGGAGACCAGCTCAGACAGTAATAATAATCATAACTGTGGTATTTGCTAAGTGCTTACTTAGAGAAGCAGCGTGGCTCAGTGGAAAGAGCACGGGCTTTGGAGTCAGAGGTCATGGGTTCAAATCCTGGCTCCGCCACTTGTCAGCTGTGTGATTTTGGGCAAGTCACTTAACTTCTCTGTGCCTCAGTTACCTCATCTGTAAAATGGGGATTAAGACTGTGAGCCCTATGTGGGCCAAGCTGACCACCTTGTAACCTCCCCAGCGTTTAGAACAGTGCCTTGCACATAGTAAGCGCTTAGCAAATGCCATCATCATCATTATTATTATTATTGTTATTACTATATGCCAGGCACTGTACTAAGCACTGGAGTGGATACCAGCAAATCAGGCTGGACACAGTCCCTGCCCCACGAGAGGCTCAGAGGTGACTGAGGCCCAGAGAAGTGAATTGGCTTGCCCAAGGTCAACAGCAGACGGGTGTGGGGACTATTGTTCACCCCCAGCCCAGCCCCCCGACACCCCCACAAAGTAGGCAGAACCTAAGCAGCCTGGAGAAGGGTCCTCCTAAACCCCCACCTCCTCCAGCAATCAATTCCCAACACCTGAATTCTACCAACCCTGAACTTCTACATTTAACCATACTCACTCTCCGCACTCATTCATTCAATCACATTTATTGAGTGCTTACTTTGTGCAGAGCACTGTACTAAGCACTTGGGAAGTACAAGTTGGCAACATATAGAGACGGTCCCTACCCAACAGCGGGCTTACCGTCTAGAAGAGGGAGATAGACAACAAAACATATTAACAAGATAAATAGAATAGTAAATATGTACAAGTAAAATACATAGAGTAATACATCTGTACAAACATATATACAGGTGCTGTGGGGAGGGAAAGGAGGTAGGGCGGGGGGGATGGGGAGGGGGAGAGGAAGGAGGGGGCTCAGTCTGGGAAGGCCTCCTGGAGAAGGTGAGCTCTCAGTAGGGCTTTGAAGGGAGGAAGAGAGCTATCTTGGTGGATGTGCAGATGGAGGGTATTTTTTAAGAGCTTACTATGTGCCAAGCCAGCCTCCACAACTAGAAGGGAATGGTTCCAAATGGTGTAAAGCGTCATATTTCTGAGAACTGAGAATGAGAAGGGAAATAAAGAGTGGCTAGTTAATGGCAATTTTGAGAAATTGTGATAAATTAGTTTATAATGGCATCATTTTGGAAAGTGGAGCTGCTTCAGCATAATAAAGGGAGAAAAGAAAATCAGAAAAGGCTAAACTGGAAACCAGCCTGCGATCAAACTGCAGGCCTCAAAACTTTGTTCCCAGAGGGTTAGTGGGCTGATGGGTAAAAGTATTTGCTGTGGTTCCAGTAGTCTCCTACATTCCTCCCCCACATATTATATTGAGCCTTCAGATTATCGGTAAGAAAAATGATCTGAGTTTGTGTTGGGGAAGTGAGTCTTAAATTATTTCCCGTTGATGCGAGAATAGGGATTTGTACAGATTCCATATATAATTGTGCATTCGGTTATTTATTGTGATTCCTCTGCACCGATTTTTATGCCTGTCTCCCCGTACAGGGTAAGCACCTTGAGGGCCGGGAACACGTCTTGTGTTTTTGGTGTGCTTTCCCAGGTGCTTAGTAAAGTGCTTTGCCCGGAGTTAGCACTAAATAAACTCCTTTACTATTTCACTCAGGGTTGAGGGAGTCTCCCTTCTGGGACAATGGACAAACTTTGGTTATGAGGCTTCGTTCAGTCAGGGCTCAGAAATACCATTTATTACCACTACTTGATTTCAAATCTATCATCTTACTCCATGCTTGCAAACTAGTACAAAATTTAACGGCCCACGTAAATACTTTCTCAGCCTTCTCTCATGTCGGGATTTCTCTCCTACTTGGATTGTGAGCCCTCTGTGGAAAAGGGACTGTATCCAACTGATCAACTTGTGTCTTCCCCAGCACTTAGAACAGTACATGACATATAGCAAGCACTTAAATACCAGAGTAATAACAGTAATAGTGTATCCAGGGGTCAAATGAAGTCAGAAATCTGTAAGACTTAACTGGCACAGTCAATTCTATTTTCATTCATTCAGTCAGATTTATTGAGCGCTTACTGTGTGCAGAGCTGTACTACGTGTTTGGGAGAGTACAATATAACAGACACATTCCCTGCCCACAACAACATAGACTTAAAGTGCTCCTTGCACTGGGCGAGAAGCTATTTACTAGTGGGCTGTAAGAGTTAATACGCCTCAGAAAAGGGAATGAATTCCTGATTAATCTGTGAATTACCCAGTTTTGCCTCCCCTACTGTCTGGCCATTTTATAGCTCCTCAGCACCTCCACCAAGGATGAGGGAGTGGAAGAGGCAGGTAGAAATAAAAAGAACGAAACTCAAGCCGGATCGTTCCGGAGCAGCGCGCATAAAAGTGACGGTTAGGGAGAAGGGTGCCACTATTGGTTCAGCGAAGTTTTTGGACTATCCATGAATTCAAAGTAGTCGCCTCTTCATCGTCGACCCACCGCCCATAATCGAGAGCTCTAGTTAACTCCCCCCACAATAAGCCTCCCATCTCTCCTCCCCATGGTGGCCCCCCCAGCCCGGGCCGCCTCACCTTCGGCACAGGGATTACGGATCAGGTTCTTCTTGAGGCTGCAGAGGAAGTAGAAGATCTTCCAGTCGGCGACTGGCCGGTCCCAGTGGTCGGAGATGAAGCCCTCGCGCTGGCACTTGCGCTTCCAGAGGGACAGCAGGTCGATGACATCGCGCCACAGGCGGCACACGGGCCGGCAGCGGAGCAGTAGCTCCCGCGCCGGGACTAACGAGAACAGCTCCAGGAGGATGTTCTCGGGCAGCTCGCTGATGGTGGTCACCTCCATTCCGGGAGAACTGGACACACGTACACACACACACGGAGCGCAACACAAGACCCCAGTCAACACAACACAATTCTCCAGGAGTCAAGCTACACTCTCCAAGTTTCAGGAGACTATTTGTTGTGACTTTGGGCAGAGAGCACTATACCGAGCGCTTGAGAGAGAGCAGTAGACACATCTTTGACTCGAAGGACCCTAAAATCTGGCTGGGGAAACAGACAATACAATAAATTACTGTTATTATAAATATCTGTACAGAAATACTGGGCGGGGGTGTGTGTGTGAATACCTAATAATAATAACTGCAGTATTTGCTAAGTGCTTACTATGTGCTAGGCACGTATGTGCTAAGCACTGGGGTGTATACAAGTAAATCACATTGGACAGAGTCCCTGTCCCACATGGGACGCACAGTCTTAATCCCCATTCTACAGATGAGGTAACTGAGGCCCAGAGAAGTGAAGTGACTTGCCCAAGGTCACACAGCAGACAGGTGGTAGAACAGGGATTAGAATCCAGGTTCTTCTGACCCCAAGGCCGATGGTCTACCCTTTGACCGTAAGTTTGTTTTTGGCAGGGAGTGTGTCTATTATAATGTTTTATAATATTATATGTTATATGGAGAAGCAGCGTGGCTCAGTGGAAAGAGCCCGGGCTTTGGAGTCAGAGGCCAGGGGTTCAAATCCCGGCTCCACCAGTTGTCAGCTGTGTAACTTTTGGGCAAGTCACTTCACTTCTCTGGGCCTCAGTTACCTCATCTGTAAAATGGGGATGAAAACTGTGAGCCCCCCCCCACCCCCGTGGGACAACCTGATCACCTTGTAACCTCCCCAGCGCTTAGAACAGTGCTTTGCACATAGTAAGCGCTTAATAAATGCCATTATTATTATTATATTGTACTCTCCAAAGTGCCTAGTATAGTGCCCTGCACACAGTAAGTGCTCAGTAAATAGGACTGACTGACTGGGCCACACTTATTTTCACTGTGGCAGGGAACCTGTCTTACAACTCCACTATATTGTACTCTCTTATTCATTTATTCACTTAATAAGTATTTATTGAGCTTTTGCCGTGTGCAAAGCACTGTACTAAGCGCTTGGGAGAGTACAATACAATAACAGACACAGTCCCTGCCCATAGAAAGCTCACAGTCTTGAGGAGGAGACATTAATATACATGAATAAATACTCTCCCAAGTGCTTAGTACAGTGGTCTGCATATAGTAAACTCTTAATAAATATGATTGCTTGACTGATTGATCATTT
The DNA here is from genome assembly GCF_015852505.1 of Tachyglossus aculeatus. NCBI lineage: Eukaryota > Metazoa > Chordata > Mammalia > Monotremata > Tachyglossidae > Tachyglossus > Tachyglossus aculeatus. The sequence continues at coordinate 50,567,262 of NC_052070.1, read as the reverse complement.
TAGCAGGGCTTTAACGATGGGGAGAGCAGTGGCCTGTTTCTTTTTTACTGCTACTAACCCAGACTCACTTACTACTGGCAGCAGCATCTTTGAACTAGATAAATGACAACCCTTCTATAACTACCACAAGTAGAGTAAGGCAGACCTTGAAATGACTTGTTTATTTGTAAACTGGGGACACAGGGAGATAAAAAGGGCTGATTTCTCTAGGTGGATTAGTGTATGTGCATGGAGAGCTCATATCCTCACTATCCATCATGTTTTATATACCCATTACACACAGAACTACTGGACTAAGATTACTCTTCCAAGCGTTCTGCATGCAGCAGGTGTCCAATGGGTATTCAATAGGTAGGAGAAGCAGCATGTCTTAGTGGAAAGAACATGGCCTTGGGAGTTAGAGGTCATGGGTTCTAATGCCGACTCCACCACTTGTCTGCTTTGTGACTTTGGGCAAGTCACTTCACTTCTCTGGGCCTCAGTTACCTCATCAGTAAAATGGGGAATAAGACTGTGAGCCCCATGGGGGACAACCCGATTACCGTGCATCTACCCCGGTGCTTAAAACAGTGCGTGACACCCAGTAAGCACTTAAATACCATTATTATTATTATTCAGTAAGTACCACGGATAGATTGGTTATATTAACTGGATAAGCTCGATAAGCAAAGTGTCTTCCAACTGTTGTACTGAACTCCCCAATGGGTTTAGTATAGTGCTCTGCTCACACCAGTGGATAGCACACAGGCCCAGGAGTCAGGACCTGGGTTCTAATCCTGACTCTGCCATTTGCGGTGTGGCCCTGGACAAATCAGTGTGGCTCAGTGGAAAGAGCACGGGCTTTGGAGTCTGAGTTCATGGGTTCGAATCCCAGCTCTGCCAATTGTCAACTGTGTGACTTTGGGCACATCACTTAACTTCTTCTAGACTGTGAGCCCACTGTTGGGTAGGGACTGTCTCTATATGTTGCCAACTTGTACTTCCCAAGCGCTTAGTACAGTGCTCTGCACACAGTAAGTGCTCAATAAATATGACTGAATGAATGAATTCTCTGGGCCTCAGTTACCTCACCTGTAAATCTGGGATTACGACTGTGAGCCCCACGTGGGACAACCTGATCACCTTGTAACCTCCCCTGCGCTTAGAACAGTGCTTTGCACATAGTAAGCGCTTAATAAATGCCATCATCATTATTATTAACTTTTCTGGGCCTTATCTGTAAAGTGGGGATTTAAGACTGTGAGCCCCATTTGGGACAGGGACTGTGCCCAACCTGATTAGCTTGTATCGACCCCAGTGCTTAGTACAGTGCCTAAGTAAATGATTAACAAAGACAATACACACACAAAACCCCACTCAATCCTCTGATTGATTGACTGTTAAGAACGTCCGGCCAAATCCTCTCCCGTTCCCTAACCTTCAGGAGAAGGCTCCGATCAGCACAACGCAAACCGGTCTGCGGGCAGTAAAACCGTTTTTTTTGCCCAGCGGCCGGACACGACAACCCCACCGTCCCCAACCTCATTACCTTGCATCTACCCCAGCGCTTAGAACAGTGCTTGGCACATAGTAAGCGCTTAACAAATACCATCATCATCATCAACCTGACCGGCAGAGGAAGCGTTAGCCTTGACTTAACCGGAAGTGGTCCATTCCGGCCCAAACCAAAATTAACCTAATTTTGTAGGCGCTCCCAAGCCACGCCCCCACCCCGCTCCTGTCCAATCGTCGCCCCCTAGTCCCGTCAGGCCACGCCCCCCGCTCCCGTCCAATCGTCGTCCCCCACGTCCCGTCCGGCCACGCCCCTCGCGCTGCTCCCGTCCAATCCCCACCCGCCCCTCAAATCTCGTACCCCGCCCCATCAGGCCACGCCCCTCATCCAGCTGCCGTCCAATCCTCGCCCCCCAGATCCCGTCAGGCCACGCCCCTCAGATCTCCTACCCCGCCCCCATCAGGCCATGCCCCTCAACCAGCTGCCGTCCAATCCTCGCCCCCCAGATCCCGTCAGGCCACGCCCCCATCAGGCCATGCTCCTCATCCTGCTTCCGTCCAATCTTCACCCCCAAATCTCATCCACCCACGCCCCTCATCCCACTCCCGTCCAATCCCCACCCCACAAGTCCCATCCGGCCACGCCCCTCATAATAATAATAATAATGGCATTTATTAAGCACTTACTCTGTGCAAAGCACCGTTCTAAGCGCTGGGGAGGTTACAAGGTGGTCAGGTTGTCCCACGGGGGGCTCACAGTCTTAATCCCCATTTTACAGATGAGGTAACTGAGGCACAGAGAAGTTAAATGACTTGCCCAAAGTCACACAGCTGACAATTGGCGGAGTCGGGATTCGAACCCATGAACTCTGACTCTAAAGCCCATGAACTCTGACCCTAAAGCCCGGGCTCTTTCCACTGAGCCACGCCATCCGGACATGACCCCAACCGGGTCCCGTCCAATCCCCACCCACCAAGTCCCATCCGGCCACGCCCCTCACCCCGTTCCCGTCCAATCCTCGCCCCCCAGGTCCCATCCGGCCACGCCCCCATCCCGCTCCCGCCCAATCCTCGCCCCCCAGGTCCCGTCCGGTCACGCCCCTCATCCCGCTCCCGTCCAATCCCTGCCCCTCAGGTCCCACCTGGCCACGCCCCTCACCTCGCTCCCGTCCAACCCCGCCCTCTTCTCAGGCCTCCCCCTGCCCCCGTCCGGCCACGCCCTTCGTCCTGCTCATGTCCAATCGCCGCCCGCCCCTTAGGTCTCCTACCCTGCTCCCAACGGGCCACGGCCCCATCCCGCTCCCGTCCAATCCCTGACCCCCAAGACCTATCTGGCCACGCCCCCATCCCATCCCCGCCCTCCCCTCAGGCCTCCTCCCCCGCCACCATCCGGCCACGCCCCCGTGCCCCTCCCGTCCAATCCCTGCCCCCAGGCCCCATCTGGCCACGCCCCTCACCCCGCTCCCATCCAATCCCCGACCCCCAGGCCCTATCTGGCCACGCCCCTATCCCCGCTCCCGTCCACTCCCCGCCCTCTCCTCAGGCCTCCTCCCCCGCTCCCGTCCGGCCACGCCCCCATCCCGCTCCCGTCCAATCCCTGCCCCCCAGGCCCCATCTGGCCACGCCCCTCCCCCCGCTCCCGTCCAATCCCTGCCCCTCAGATCCCCTCGGGCCACGCCCCATCCCGTTCCCGTTCAATCCCCGCCCTCTCCTCAGGCCTCCTCCCCCGCCCCCGTCCCGCTCCCGTCCAATCCCTGCCCCCAGACCGCGCCTGGCCACGCCCCTCATCCCGCTCCCGTCCAATCCCTGCCCCCAGACCCCGCCTGGCCACGCCCCTCATCCCGCTCCCGTCCAATCCCTGCCCCTCAGACCCCATCCGGCCACGCCCCCCCGACCCTGTTCTGTTCTCTGTCTCCCCCTTTTAGACTGTGAGCCCACTGTTGGGTAGGGACTGTCTCTATGTGTTGCCAATTTGTACTTCCCTAGCGCTTAGAACAGTGCTCTGCACATAGTAAGCGCTCAATAAATACGATTGATTGATTGACCCCCGGGCGGGTCCTGCCCTTCCCGCGTGCGCGCGCCCTCGCCCCGCCAGTCGCCCCCCCGCCCGGCCCGCTCGCCCCCTGACCTCTGACCCCTGACCCCGACCAGCTGGCCCCCCGCTCCTCCACCTTGGCTTGTCGGGCGTGTCGCAGCCGTGCACTTGTCCGGCCGCCTCCCGCGGTTTCCAGCCGGCAGCCGCCACTTCCGTCCGGTGCCCGGGGCCCGCCTCCTCCTCCTGCCTCCTCCTCCTCCTCCTCCCACCCCCGAGGGCCCGGACACCCTCCCTGCCCCTCCCCTGCTATCTCCACTGCATTACTAATCACTGTAACTGGGCTTCACTCACCTCATTCATTCATTCAATCGTATTTATTGAGCGCTTACGGTGTGCAGAGCACTGTACTAAGTGCTTGGGAAGTACAAGTTGGCAATACATGTCCACCCCTGCTCTCTCTCCCTCTCTCCACGCTTGCATCTCCTCCTGCCTTCAGGACATCTCCATCCGGACATCTGCCCGCCATCTAAAACTCAATATGTCCGAGACTGAACTTCTTATCTTCCCTCCCAAACCCTGCCCTCTCCCTGATTTTCCCGACACTGTAGACGGCACTACCATCTTTCCCATCTCACAAGCCCGCAACCTTGTTGTCATCCTCGACTCCGCTCTCTCGTTCATCCCACACATCCAATTCGTCACTAAAACCTGCCGGTCTCACCTCCACAACATCACCAAGATCCGCCCTTTCCTCTCCATCCAAACCGCTACCTTGCTGGTTCAATCTCTCATTTTATGCCGATTGGATTACTGCATCAGCCTCCTCTCTGATCTCCGTTCCTCCTGCCTCTCCTAATTTCAGTCTATACTTCACTCTGCTGCCTGGATCACCTTTATGCAGAAACGCTCTGGGCATGTTATTCCCCTCCTCAAAAATCTCCAGTGGTTGCCTGTCAACCACTGCTGCCTGGATTATCTCTGTAAAGAAACACTCTGTGAATGTTACTCCCCTCCTCAAAAATCTCCAGTGGCTGCCTGTCAACCTACAAATCAAGCAAAAACTCCTCACACTCGGCTTCAAGGCTCTCCATCACCTCGCCCCCTCTTACCTCACCTCCCTTCTCTGCTTCCACACCCTAACCCACACCGTCCGCTCCTCTGCCACCACTAACCTCCTCACTGGGCCTCATCCTCAACTGTCTCACCGTCGACCCCCGGCCCATGTCCTTCCTCTGGCCTGGTATGTCCTTCCTCCTCAGATCTGCCAAGCTAGCTCTCTTCCTCCCTTCAAAACCCTACAGAGAGCTACCTCCTCCAGGAGGCCTTCCCAGACTAAGCCCCCCTTTGCCTTTCCTCCTCCTCCAGCTACCTCCTCCAGAGGCCTTCCCAGATTAAGCCCCCCTTTGCCTTTCCTCCTCCTCCCCTCCCCATCACCCCCCCCGCTCTACTCCCTTCCCCTTCCCACAGCACTTGTGCATGTTTGTACATATTCATTACTCTACTTATTTTATTAACGATGTGTATATAGCTAAAATTATATTTATTCTGATGGTATTGTAACCTACTTGTTTTGTTGTCTGTCTCCCCCTTCTAGACTGTGAGACCGTTGTTGGGTAGAGGCTGTTTCTATATGTTGCCGATTTGTATTTCCCAAGCATTTAGTACAGTGCTCAGCACACAGTAAGCACTCAGTAAATACGATTGAATGAATGGATGAATGCCCTTCCTCCCGCCCCTGGGCAATCTCTTCCTTCCACATTTCCCGGTGCCCTCTTTCTCCTCCTCCTGCCACCACCGTCGGGGTTGGCATCCTCTGAAGAGGCCTCTACTCCAGCCCCAGGCTGAGGCCAGACTGGGAGGCCTCGGGCTCCTGGAACCCCCTTGTCATCATCCCCTGTCCCCCACCCCTAAAGGCCAAGGGGCTCAATGTAATAACAGTCAGGGTACTGCTCCTTACCTACTTGCTCAGCAGGCCCCAGAGAAGGACTGGCATTAGGAAAAACAGACACAATCACAATCACCCTTCCCCCGGCTCCAGAGAAATCCTCACTAATGGGGAAGTAAGTGTACTGGTAAATAATAATTATGGTATTTGTTAAGCACTTACTATGTGCCAAGCACTGTTCTAAGCCATGGGGTAGATACAAGGTAATCAGGTTGTCCCACGTGGGGCTCACAGTCTTAATCCCCTTTGTACAGATGAGGGAACTGAGGCCCACAGAAGGTAAATGGCTTGCCCAAGGTCACACAGCAGGCAAGTGGCCGCGATTAGAACCCATGTCCTCTGACTTCCAAGCCCATGCTTTTTCATCCCTATGACTAGAGTGATAATAATAAAAATTGTAGTATTTGTTAAGTGCTTATTATGTGCCAGACACTGTACTAAGTCCTGGGGTGGATTCAAGCAAATTGGGTTGGATACAATCCTGGTCCCAGGTGGGGCTCACAGTCTCAATATCCATTTTATAGATGAGGTAATTGAGGTACAGAGAAGTGAAGTGACTTGGGGCGCACAGTCTCAATCTCCATTTTATAGGTGAGTTAATTGAGGTACAGAGAAGTGAAGTGACTTGGGGTTAACAGTCTCAATCTCCGTTTTATAGATGAGGTAATTGAGGTACAGAGAAGTGAAGTGACTTGTCCAACGCCACACAGCAGACAAGTGGCAGAGCTGGATTAGAACCCATGACTTTCTGATTCCCAAGCCCATGCTCTGTCCCCTACACCATGCTAGCCACTAAGCAAGGGAGTTGATGCCATTAGATCAGATCCAGTGTCTGATAGGGATTGCACAGTCTATAGGAGAGGGAGAACAAATATTTAATCCCCATTTTACAAATGAGGAAACAGGCATAGATACATGACTTCCACAAGCTCCCAGCAGGTTAAGTGTAAGAGCCATGTTTCCAACCCAGGTCTCCTGACTTTCAGCCTTGCGTTCTTTCCACTAGGACGCTGAGGGGGGGATGGGGGACATGAGTCCCACTTGAAACCTAACAAACCCAGTTCCCCTTCCCCCTCCTCACTCAAATCTGGAGAGGGTCATGGAACCAAAGAAACCCACTTCCTTCAGGAAACCATCCCAGATTTATCCCTCCTGTCTCCCATGCTTCTGGCATCTGTACATTTCCCTCAGCGCATAGCCTAGTTTAGTAAATGTTTTTGTTTTAAAATGGTAACTGCAACTTGTTGCGATGACTGTTTCGAAAGGGGAGAGAAACACGGGGTAAGAGGACAAGGTTTCTGGCTAGAATCCTTGAAATTGGATTCTTTCCCAAGTTCCCAATAACTACAGGTCGCATTGGCTTAAAAAAAAACACGTTTATTTGGCATGTGGAGCAGATGGCTCCTGAACAGCAGTGTCTGAGGAGTAAAATAGCCGGCCTTCGAACGGATTGGCAGGTAGTGAAAAAACTACTCAAGGGTGTGGGGAGAGATAGTCTCGCCCGAGAATGTCAGCTAGTAGGCAGGGTTTGTTATTGCCTTTTGCGAAATCTGGGCAATGCCTAGCCCACTGGGGAAGATCCCCGATCACAGGAGGGAAAGTTGGGAATGCTCACAGCTTGAAGCTACCAATCTGCCGGGGAGAGGGGCTCTCCAGGAAACGTGTGAACAATACTTTCTCAAGTCCACCCTGGAGCCTGGTGGGGGACTACGTCCAAACTTGGAACCTGGAGCCCCTGGGCTTCTACCCCAACAACTGAACATCTCCTAGCCACGGTATGGCCCCTCCAGTCGGCTTTAACTCCCCTTGACTCCAGGATTTGGAAAAAGTGTGATTTAATACTGGAGATGGGGAGCAATTACCGTAGGCTCAGAACCTTGGGCTGGGAGGCAGGGGTCCAGTCCATCCGGCTACCCCGGCTGTAGCGTGATACATGGAAATCTACCTGTTTATTGTTATATTGTACTCTTTCAAGCGCTTAGTACAGTGCTCTGCATACAGTATGCACTCAATAAATACAATTGATTGAATGAATGAAGAAGTGAATGAATACTCCTAAGGGAAAGGCTGGGTTGAAGGGAAACTGAGACAGCCAGGGCAGAGGGTGTGAGTGTCAGAGAAAGCTAGGCCAAGCCCACATATGGTAGGGATACCCTAATAGTAGGTGGTAGCCCTTCCCCCCTGCCCCGGTGGAATTCTATTGCTCCCTTCAAATAATTAGGGCTTCTTGGCTCAGAGGAAAGATCCTGGGCTTTGGAGTCAGAGGTCACAGGTTCAAATCCTGGCTCCGCCAATTCTCAGCTGTGTGACAAAAATCTCCAGTGGCTACCAATCAACCTATGCATCAAGCAGAAACTCCTCACCCTCGGCTTCAAGGCTCTCCATCACCTCGCCCCCTCCTACCTCACCTCCCTTCTTTGCTTCTACAGCCCAGCCCACACCCTCCGCTCCTCTGCCGCTAATCTCCTCACCGTGCCTCGTTCTCACCTATCCTGCCGTCGACCCCCGGCCCACGTCATCCCCCTGGTCTGGAATGCCCTCCCTCCCCACATCCGCCAAGCTAGCTCTCTTCCTCCCTTCAAGGCCCTACTGAGAGCTCACCTCCTCCAGGAGGCCTGAGTCTGGGACTCAGCCCCCTCCTTCCTTTCCCCCTCATCCCCCTCTCCATCCCCCTGTCTTACCTCCTTCCCTTCCCCACAGCATCTGTATATATGTATATATGTTTGTACATATTTATTACTCTATTTATTTATTTATTTTACTTGTACATATCTACTCTATTTTATTTTGTTAATATGTTTGGTTTTGTTCTCCGTCTCCCCCTTCTAGACTGTGAGCCCACTCTTGGGTAGGGACTGTCTCTATATGTTGCCAACTTGTACTTCCCAAGTGCTTACTACAGCGCTCTACACACAGTAAGACACTCAATATATATGATTGATTGATTGACTTTGGGCAAGTCACTTAACTTCTCTGTGCCTCAGTTACCTCATCTGTAAAAGGGGGATTAAGACTGTGAGCCCCACATGGGACAACCTGATCACCTTGTATCCCCCAGTGCTTAGAACAGTGCTTTGCACATAGTAAGCACTTAACAAATACCATTATTATTATTATTATTCCTGAGGGCTTGTCCTCAGGGGCCCCTGGGCCCTGAGCCCATGGAAACTAAGTAGCTGGGGCCTTCCCTACTTCTGGAGTCAGCCTGTTGTCCCCCAGCGAACTTGGAATGACTGACTCCATCTTGTGCATACCAACAGTAACCCTCCATTTTGTGCAGACCAAAAGCACTCCAGTGTGTAAAGCTACATTAACCAAAGTGGCTTCTCTCTGTCTGGGATGGCCCCATCTTGCGCTGACCATTATCTCCTGATAACATCCTGATAAAAGGGATTTTGACACTAACCAAACCATGACAAACAAAGAGTTGTAATTTAACTCAGGATCTAGGAATGCCAAGGTTTCACGTGCGGCACGTATGCAGGAATCCTTTCCGTAGCTCAGATGGGGAACCTAATAAAAGGGGAAGAAGCAGCTGGGATCGGGGCTGCTTACCACTCGTACCTCTCTTGGGAGGTGAACGGGCAGGTAGTCAACCTTCTTACCTTTCCTACTCTATCTGAACTCATGTCTCTGAGTCGTTTTTCCTATCTCCGTCACCACCTTGGGTTCTCGAACCCTGCGGCCGATTTACACTGGTTAACCTATTTTGCACCCTACTTTTCGATAACAAGCCCAACCCCACCAGCAGACCTGAGAGAAGGGGTGGCATCAGAAGAAACAAACACAGTCAGCCTTTGTCCCCAGAGATCCTTGCTAATAGGGAAATCACAGCATGGATAAATGGAACCCCTGGATCATCCTCACGCTTAGGGTGGCCACTGCCAGCCCTCAAGAAGACCAGACACCCCTTTACTGATCCTCCCAGTCCCCAAAGCAGTACTGGTCAGGGGACAGACCAGCTGAAACCCAGACTGTCTGGCATAAACGGGATGAATGGCCACCCGACCCATGAACCATTTTAGTTAATAGCTTCCACATCCTCTGCCATCAAACTTCTCAAGAGTTGTGCCCAAGGAGCAAAATGGGCTGGTTTCAGCTTTCTCGTCTCCTCCTCTCTCTCTTTTCCAGCTCCTCGTGGGGCTCGAAGGGAGATCCATTGGGAAAGCAGGGCACATGGGGAGGAGAAACAAAGGACCTGGGTACCTACGGGATCCCCTGGGCTGTGATAAATTGGGGGAGGCTGACCAGCCATCCAGAGGGACAGCATTCCCACCCCTCCTGCCGGGATAATGAAGCTCTGTGGAGGCTCAGCTCTAATGGGGAGACAGGAGGAGGAAGAGAGGGGGGAACCACCGTCGTTTCGAAGTGCCGATGGGAATCCAATGAGCGGTGAGGCCCTGCCAGGGCCCCATCTGGCAGGGCTAACGATTTACCATTCGAGATGCATTGGGCATCAGATCAGCTCGGGGCCGATGGTGATGCTGCTGTTGGTGACGCGGGGGCCGTACCATCCGGTCCAGTACTTTGTGTCAACTCCTCCGTGCTGGAACCAGATGTACCGGACGCCAGAGGGGTAACTGGAGAACGTGTGGGAGACCTGAGCGGGGGCAGGAGGGGACAAGGCCACAGAGAGTCAGTGCTAGTGCGGGCTGGACCGTGGAACCAATGGGGGCAGACTGCATACCTCCTGAGGACAGGGATCCAACTGAGCTCTTTAATAATAATAATAATAATAACATAATTATTCTTATGTAATCATAATTATTATGGTACTTATTAAGCATTTTCTTGGTGCCAAGCACTGTTTTAGGCACTGGGGTAGACACGAGTAGCATGACAGCAGCATGGCGTAGTGAATAGAGCACAGGCCTGGAAGCCAGAGGTTGTGAGTTCTAATTCTGGCTCTGCCACAATAATAATAATAATGATGGCATTTATTAAGCACTTACTATGTGCAAAGCACTGTCCTAAGCACTGGGGAGGTGATCAGGTTGTCCCACATGGGGCTCACAGTCTTCATCCCCATTTTACAGATGAGGTAACTGAGGCACAGAGAAGTGAAGTGACTTGCCCAAAGTCACACAGCTGACATTGGTAGACCCGGGATTTGAACCCATGACCTCTGTCTCCAAAGCCCGTGCTCTTTCCACTGAGCCACTTGTCTGCTGGGTCACCTTAGGCAAGTCACTTCACTTTTCCGTGACTCAATTACCTCATCTTTAAAATGGAGATTGACACTGGGAGCCCCCACGTGGGACAGGAACTGTGTCCACCCTGATTTGCTTGAATCCATGACAGTGCTTAGTACAGTGCCCAGCACACAGTAAGTGCTTAACAACTACCATAATTAGTATTATTATTTCAAGGTAATCAGGTTGGACAAAGTCCCACATAGGGCTCACATTCTTAATCCCCATTTTACAGATGAGGTAACTGAAGCACAGGGAAGTTAAGTGACTTGCACAAGGTCACACAACAGACATGTGGCAGAGCCAGGATTAGAACCCGTGACCTTTTGACTCCCAGGCTCATGCTCTATTCGCTAAGCCACTGTGGATTCCAGGAGCCTAGTACAGTGCCCGACAAATGGCGGATGCTTAATAAATGCTGGTGCTGGAAACTGTGAGGTCATACCATCTTTCCGCTCCCACATCAATACCCATTTAGGATTGGCTCCTAATTTCCTTCCTTACGAATAGCTGGGACTGGAGCTTTAAGAGGGGCTAGTTGTCCTGAAATGGGGAGGGTAGGAGATTCCTGGACCATCAAGGTCCTGGACAGCATCTCCGGACAACAAGGTGGGAAGGAAGGAAGGTAGGAGGGAAAAGCTGCTGAGGCCTATAGGAAGCTCCCCTAACCATTCGGCCCCCTAATGCCTCCAGGGCCTTCCCCACCTCTCTCCATTTGGCATCACTCCACTGCTGGATGGCGACAGGATCCGGCTGGAAGGTGCCCAGGGGCACGTGCCCGGAAGAGAGCAGCTGCACGCAGACCTGGTACTTGCAGCCGCAGTCCGGTCTCGCTGCGAACCTGCGAAGAGGCACTGGGCTCCCAACTGTATCGGAAGCAGTCTCCGCTGTGTATTCTGGTGGTCTTCTTGCCTCGCTCACTTGTATACCCCGGCCCGTTGACATACCCACCTGCTCACAGCACTTTCCTGGGTGCTGAGCCAACTTCAATCCCACCCTACTCTTCTGATCCTATGCCCAATGCAGCCTGGCACAAAGAGCCAAACAATCAAGAACCTCCAGCGTCTTTCTAGCCCACAGAATATCCCCCAGCCTTTCCCACGTTTATTAGGATCACAGGGGTGATGCACCCAATGTCAGATGCCTAAAGACATCAGTAACTAAGAGTAAAAGTGTTATGCATTGTGTTCTCCTTTCAGATTCTTTTTTGTTTGTTTGCAGCCTGATTTCTGGGCCAGTGGGCCAGTGCTAATCTGCATGGTTGTGCTAAAACATACTTTGAATATATACATATGCATATACATATCAACCCTATGTGTGTGTATATATATATTCACACATAGGGTTGATATGAACAGTACCCATCGGATTCCCCTGATTGTCTCCCAGTATTCCTGTGGAGCAGGGAGGAACAAGGATTATTCTTCAAGGGGGTGGCGGGGAGGCAAGAGCAGCAGGAATTCAAAAAGACATAACCAAGAAACCTTCCGCCACTTACCAGTCTTTGACTACAATGTCCGGCTTGGTGTTGTCCATCAGCTCCTCCCAGTAGCCTTCTGCTTTCAGGTCAACCAGCTGAGACTTGAGGCACGTGCTGGAGGAGACCCAGGGCAGAGAAGGTTTTGAATCCTGGAATTCTTGTAGTTTGGGGCATTCCCTCACCTAGGTACTTCTGAGAGCCAGGGAGGGATTTTGGGGTGAAGATACACTCTTCCCAACTCTCTTCTCCATCCCTGGCTCTTGAATGGGAATCCAAGTCCTTCCAAGGGAAAGTGATTGTCTGCTATGGGGGCTATTCCCTCCCTTTGTCTCGTGACCCCCATAAAACTCTTACCCCCGCTGGCATTTTGTACTTGGGCAGCACTGAAGCACTCCATGCCCCTCCCTGCACATGCTCTTCCCTGCAGCAGGGGAAGTTGAGGACAGTGCCTGGCACACAGTAAGAGCTTAACAAATACCACAATTATTATTAGTATTCAGTGTTCTAAGCACTGGGGTAAATACAAGTTAATCAGGCTGGACGCAGTCCCTGTCCCACATTAGGTTCACAATCTAAGTAGGACGGAGTAGGATTTAATCCCCATTTTACAGATGGGGCAACTGAGGCACAGAAGAGTTAAGCCAAGCAGCAGAGACGGGATTGAACCTAGGTCCTCTGACTCCCAGGCCCGAGGTCTTCCTTGGCATGGCTGAGGGCTGCGGCTCTTTGACCAGCTACCTGGTGGGGACAGACAGGAAGCATCTGTAGCTCCATCCCCACGGTCCCACCCACCAAACAAGGGAAATACGGCTCTTACTAGTAGGAGGTGACGAAGTACTTCTTCACTTGGGCATTGGGAAATACTCTCCCATGCTCTCCAGGCAGGTCCTCCACCTTCCACTCATCTCCTCCATTTACATCAAGCGTCCAAAATTCAAATCCCTCTAGCAGGAGAGCAAGCAGGGGGCGAAAGGGGAGAAAAAGGCCACAGCAAACAAAAGGTGAATTTCCCCTCTCCCCCCCCCTTCTCATTTTCTCTTTCCCCACCTCCGGCCTGATTAATTTGTACACACACAGTAGGCACTTAAATCCCATAAAACACCCCAAAACTCCCAATCCAGCTCCTTCCACAAATGCACTCCGCTGGCTTCAAGGCCCTCCACAAGCTCCAAGGCCCTCCACAAGCTCTGTCTCTCTCTTACATCTCAGCTCTCTTCACTGGCTACAACCCAGCTTCAGTTCTTCACTCCTCCCAAACTCATCTTTCTGCCCTTCACTCTCAACTATCCTAGCTTGGATCCCTTGCTCACAACTCTTCCACCCAGTTGGAACTCTCTCTCTCTTCAAATTCTCTAGCTCTCCCCACCTTCAAAGTCCTCCTGAAACCCCACCTCCTCCAGGACATCTTCCCCGATTAACTTCCACCACACAGATTTATGTCAATTCAACAGTCACCCTCAGCACTTACGTTCGTAATGCACTTGAAGACTTATTTTCACTGCTGGTTTTGTTTAAATCTATTGATCTTACACAACCTCTCACTACTACCAATGTTCACTCCAGTTCCCATCATTGGTAAGTGGTTGCCTATTTCAACTCCTTGAGGGCAGGGACTGTATCATCTGCTTTAACTGTGCTGTTCCGCGGACTTAAAAAAGTGTTTGGCACAGTAGGCGTTTATTGATTGCCTGACCTAGTTCAAGACATAAAGAATGCATCAGGAGAACAAATCCTCTCAGTTTCTTTGGGCTGGTGAAGCACTCTCAAGTGTTAACGGAAGCTCACCAACCATGCTGATCTGGTTTACTTGTACATATTTACAATTCTATTTATTCTGTTAATGATGCGCATATAGCTATAATTCTATTTGTTCTGATGATTTTGACACCTGTCTACATGTTTTGTTGTCTGTCTCCCCCTTCTGGACTGTGAGCCCGTTGTTGGGTAGAGACTATCTGTTGCCGACTTGTACTTCCCAAGTGCTTAGTACAGTGCTCTGCACACAGTAAGTGCTCAATAAATACGATCGAATGAATGAATGAATGAAATGAATAGCTCAAGCCCAACATGAGTCTGGATCATCTGCCTCTACCCAGCCCATGCCAGGCTCTACCTCTCAAACATATAACATTTTTATAGGATTTTCATACTATCTGGCAGTAGTAGTAGTAGTAGTAGTAGTAGTAGTAATAGTATTTATTGAATGCTTACTGTGTGCTTCCTTCAGGCTCATGTCTCCTCCTACATTCAGGACATCTCCATCTGGATGTCTGCCCGCCATCTAAAACTCAGTATGCTCAAGATTGAACTCCTTATCTTCCCTCCCAAACCCTGCCCAAACCCTGCCCTCTCCCTGACTTTCCCGTCACTGTAGATGGCACTACCATCCTTCCCGTCTCATAAGCCTGCAACCTTGGTGTCATCCTCGACTCTGCTGTCTTGTTCACCCCATACATCCAATCCATCACCAAAACCTCCCGGTCTCACCTCCACAACATCACCAAGATCCACCTTTTCCTCTCCATCCAACCACTACCTTGCTGGTTCAATCTCTCATCTTATCCCGACTGGATTACTGCATCAGCCTCCTCTCTGATCTCCCTTCCTCCTGCCTCTCCCCACTTCAGTCTATACTTCACTCTGCTGCCCGGATCACCTTTATGCAGAAGTGATCTGGGCATGCTACTCCCCTCCTCAAAAATCTCCAGTGGCTGCCTGTCAACCTACAAATCAAGCAAAAACTCTTCACTTTCGGCTTCAAGGCTCTCCACCACCTCGCCCCCTCCTACCTCACCTCCCTTCTCTCTTTCTCCAGCCCAGTCCACACCCTCCGCTTCTCTGCCACTAACCTGTACCTCATTCTCGCCTGTCCCACTGTCGACCCCCAGCCCACGTCCTCCCCCTGTCCTGGAATGCCCTCCCTCCACACATCCGCTAAGCTAGCTCTCTTTCTTCCTTCAAAGCCCTACTGAGAGCTCACCTCCTCCATAAGGCCTTCCCAGATTGAACCCCCTTTTTCCTCTCCTCCTCCCCATCCCCCCCACCCTACCTCTTTCCCCTCCCCACAATACTAGTATATATATATATATATATATATTTGTACAGATTTATTACTCTATTTTACTTGTACATATTAACTATTCTATTTATTTTGTTAATGATGTGCATATAGCTTTAATTCTATTTGGTCTGATGACTTTGACATCTGTCTCCATGTTTTGTTTTGTTGTCTGTCTTCCCCTTCTAGACTGTGAGCCCGTTGTTGGGTAGGGACCATCTTTATAAGTTGCCAACTTGTACTTCCCAAGCACTTAGTACAGTGCTCTGCACATAGTAAGTGCTCAATAAGTACGATTGAATGAATGAATGCCAAGCACTGTAGTGAGCACAGGAAGACACTACATAGGTGGGAATTAGACATGGCCCCTGTCCCCCAGGTGGTCTTCTAAATCAGGAACCTGGCTGGAAGCAGCTTTCCAAAACCACTCAGGCTAATTTATCCTTGAAAATGGACATCCAAAATGACCAGCCTTCAAGAATGCAAATAGCACCTCCTAGTCAGAAGAACGAACAAATTTGATACTCTTTACTATCCACAATCAATCAATAGTATTTACTGAACATCTACTGGGCAGAGAGCACTGTACTAAGTGCTTGGGAGAGTATCCTAGCTATACATGATTCCCTGCTTTCAAGGAACTTAAGGTCTAGTGGGGGAGACAGACATTCAAATAAATTGCAGATAGAAGGAGTTAATAGTATTTATTGAGCGAAAACTGGGGTCAGAGCACTGTACTAAGAGCTTGGGAAAATACAATATAATAGAGTTGGGAGATGTGATTCCTGCCCTTAAGGAATACAAAATATTAAAATATATTAAATAATCTGTGAGTTCTTGGAGGGCAGGGATCATATCTACCAACTTTACTATATTGTACTCTCTCAAGCACTTAGCACAGTGTTCTGCACAGAGTAAATTCTCCAATGCCATTGATTGATTAATAGATTGATACACTTCAGTGTTACAAGGAGGCAAACTTTTAGGCAGGGAGTATGTCTGCCAACTCTGTACTCTACCAAGCATTTGGTAGAGTACTCTGCACTTAGTACAGTGCTCTGCACATAGTAAGTGTTCAATAAATACCATTGATGATGGTGATAACAGTGCTTAGGTAGTACAGAAGTGCTTAAGTGACACCAGGGGGATCTAAACAGGGGAGGGGGCAGATCTTCTGGAGGATAGTGCTTCAGAAGGGTTTTGAAGGTGTAGGGAGCAGTGGTATTTCTAATTTTTAGTGGGTAGGAAGTTTCAGGCTTTGTGGAGAGAGTGGGCATAAGACTGGCACCAGGAGAGATTAGAAAGAAGTACAGTGATTCGTTTACCTGAGAGGTTAGCTTGACTGGCCCAGATCATTGAAATAAAAGGTCAGATCACAGAACATGGAATTGTGGTATTTGTTAAGCGCTAACTATGTGTCAAGCAGTGTTCTAAATGCTGAGGAAGAAACAAGCTAATTAGGTTTGCCATAGTCCCTGTCCCACACAGGGCTCATAATCTAAGTAGGAGGAAGAAAAGGGATTAAATCCCCTTTTTACAAGTGAGGAAACTGAGGCCCAGAGAAGTTATGTGATTTGCCCAAGGTCACAGACCAGGCATGGGATAGAGCAGGGATTAGAACCCAGGTCCTCTGACACCCAGGCCCGTGTACTTTCCACTAAACTATGCTGCTTCTCAAAGTTGGGCAAACATCCATTCAAATGTAGTTGATTAACTGAATTTCTGGTAGTTTGAACGAGTCCCTCTCCAATTACTCCAGATATTCAGCTTCCCACCATACCATTCAGGACTTTACTTTAAAAAAGCAGCGTGGCTCAGGGAAAGAGCACGGGCTTTGGAGTCAGAGGTCAGGGGTTCAAATCCCGGCTCCGCCAATTGCCAGCTGTGTGACTTTGGGAAAGTCACTTTATTTCTCTGGGCCTCAGTTCCCTCATCTGTAAAATGGGGATTAAGACTGTGAGCCCCGCGTGGGACAACCTGATCACCCTGTAACCTCCCCAGCGCTTAGAACAGTACTTCGCACATAGTAAGCATTTAATAAATGCTATCATTATTATTATTATTTACCCATGACCTACCCCTCTGCTGTTCCTCCACACCCCATGGTCGCCGCCCCCTGCCCGGGCCGCCTCACCTTCGGCGCAGGGGTTGCGGATCAGGTTCTTCTTGAGGCTGCAGAGGAAGTAGAAGATCTTCCAGTCGGCGACGGGCCGGTCCCAGTGGTCGGAGATGAAGCCCTCGCGCTGGCACTTGCGCTTCCAGAGAGACAGCAGGTCGATGATGTCGCGCCACAGGCGGCACACGGGCCGGCAGCGGAGCAGTAGCTCCCGCGCCGGGACTAACGAGAACAGCTCCAGGAGGATGTTCTCGGGTAGCTCGCTGATGGTGACCATGTCCACTCTGGCCGGCCGTGAAGAGGGGAACTGGATATAGACACACAGCACAACATGAGACCCCGTTCAACGCCACACAATTCTCCTGGAATCCAAGTTCCACTCTCCAAGTTTTCAGGAGATAATAATAATAATGGCATTTGTTAAGTGCTTACTATGTGCGAAGCACTGTTCTAAGCGCTGGGGGGATACAAGGTGATCAGGTTGTCCCACGTGGGGCTCACAGTCTTAATCCCCATTTTGCAGATGAGGTAGCTGAGGCACAGAGAAGTGAAGTGACTTGCCCAAAGTCACACAGCTGACAAGTGGCGGAGCCGGGAGTAGAACCCATGACCTAGGATTAGAACCCAGGAGTTGATTTTCTTTTTTTTACCATCACTAAACCCAGGTTCACCTACTATTGGCAGTAGTATCTTTGCATCAGACAACACCCCTCTAGCAGTGTGACTTAGTGATGATGATGATGATGATATTTGTTAAGCGCTTACTATGTGCCAAGCACTGTTCTAAGCACTGGGGTAGATACAAGGTAATAAGGTTGTCCCAAGTGGGGCTCACAGTCTTAATCCCCATTTTCCAGATGAGGTAACTGAGGCCCAGAGAAGTTAAGCAACTTGCCCAAAGTCACACAGCTGACAATTGGTGGAGCTGGGATTTGAACCCATGACCTCTGACTCCAAAGCCCGGGCTCTTTCCACTGAGCCACGTTGACAGAGCACAGGCCTGGGAGTGAGAAAGACCTGGGTTCTAATCCTGACTCCACCACATATCTGCTGTGTGACCTTGGGCAAGTCACTTCACTTCTCTGTGCCTCAGTTACCTCATCTGTAAAATGAAACTAGGAGTATGAGCCTCATATGGGACTGGGCCTGTGTCCAACCTGATTAACTTGTATCAACTCCAGTGCTTGGCACAGAGTAAGCGCTTAACAAGTACCATAATTATTATTATTATTACTATTAGAGTAAAACAGGCATTAAAAAGACTCCAGTTTATCTGTACTCTAGGGATACAGGGAGACAAAAATGTTGATTTCTCTAGTGGATTTGAGTATGTGCATAGATAGCTCACATAATAATGGCATTTGATAAGCACTTACTATGTGCAAAGCACTGTTCTAAGCGCTGGGGTGATACAAGGTGATCAGGTTGTTCCACATAGGACTCACATTCTTAATCCCCATTTTACAGATGAGGTAACTGAGGCACAGAGATGTTAAGTGACATCCTGACTGTAGACCAGGTTTTATGTACCCCAACATGCACAGTAATACTGGAGCATATGATTACTCTCCCATGTGCTTAGAACAGTGCCTAGTACTCAATAAGTATATGCCAATTAATCAATCAATGGCATTTATTGAGCACTTACTGTGTGCAGAGCACTGTACTAAGCGCTTGGGAAATTATGGTGGCAGATGTGATTCTTGCCTACAAGAAGCTTACAGTTTGCAGGGGGTGACAGACATTAAAATGGACTACAAATTGGGCAAATAATACAGAGTAAGAATATTTCCATAAGTACCACAGGATCAGGGTATCCAAGTACTTAAGAGGGTCTACATCCAAGTACATAGTCGACAAAGAAGGGAGGGCAGATTGGGAAAATAAAGGACTTAGTCTCGGAAGGCCTCCTGGAGATGTGATTTTTAGGAGGGTTTTGAAGGTGAGGAGAGTGGTGGATGGTCGGATAGGAAAGGGGAGGGAGTTTGGGCCTTGAGAAAAATGTGGGCAAGGGGTCGATGGAGGGATAGAAGAGATCGAGGAACAAAGAGGAGGATGGTGTTGGCGGAATGGAGTTGGGTTGTAATAGGGAATCAGCAAGGTTAAGAAGGAGGGGAAAAGATGGTCGAATGCCTTTGAGCCGATTACTGAACATTTACAGTGTGCAGAGCACTGCACTAAGCACTGGGAGAGCAGACACAGGTGGGAATTAGACATAGTCCCTGTCCTTTAAGCGGCCCTTCAAAATTAGCAACATGGCTAAAAGCCTGATTCCAAAACTACTCAGGCTAACTTATTTCCCCCTAAAGAGTTTCTGTTTTATGTGGAGGTGTTTGGGCAACCATTAAAGGATTTTGAGGACTGGGGATATATGGACTGAATTCATTCATTCATTCAATCATATTTATTGAGCGCTTACTGTGGGCAGAGCACTGTACTAAGCGCTTGGGAAGTACAAGTTGGCAACATATAGAGATGGTCCCTACCCAACAGCGGGCTCACAGTCTACAAGGCCCTACTGAGAGCTCACCTCCTCCAGGAGGCCTTCCCAGACTGAGCCCCATCCTTCCTCTCCCCCTCGTCCCCCTCTCCATCCCCACCGTCTTACCTCCTTCCCTTCCTCACAGCACCTGTATATATGTATATATGTTTGTACATATTTATTACTCTATTTATTTTACTTGTACATTATCTAGTCTATTTTATTTTGTTAATATGTTTGGTTTTGTTCTCTGTCTCCCCCTTCTAGACTGTGAGCCCACTGTTGGGTAGGGACTGTCTCTATATGTTGCCAACTTGTACTTCCCAAGCGCTTAGTACAGTGCTCTGCACACAGTAAGCGCTCAATAAATACGATTGATTAATTGATTGATTGAGACAGACAACAAAACAAAACATATTAACAAAATAAAATAAATGGAATAAGTATGTACAAGTAAAATAAATAGAGTAATAAATACATACAAACATATATGCATATATACAGGTGCTGTGGGGAGGGGAAGGAGGTAAGGCGGGGGGGGATGGGGAGGTGGAGGAGGGGGAGAGGAAGGAGGGGGCTCAGTCTGGGAAGGCCTCCCTGGGACTGAATAATTTTTCAAAAAATGATCTGGGTAGCAGAGTAGAGGATGGACTGGAGAGGGGAGAGGGGATGCAGGGAGGTTGGCAAGGAGGCCGGCACAGTAGTCGAGATGGGAAATAAGTACTTGGATCATGGTGGGAGCAGTGTGGAGAGGAAAGAGTGGATTTTGGAGATGCTGTGTAGATAGAAGTGATAGATTTTTTTGTATTAGATTGAATGTGTACGCTGAATGAGAGAGATGAGATAATGCGACGGTTGGGGTTTATGAGACAAATAGGATGTGTTGTCTAAGGCGACAGGAAAGTTGGGAGGACAGGATTTTTGTGAGAACATGAGGAGTTCTGCTTCCTATATACTAAGTTTGAGGTGCTGCAGGGAACCAGCGTGGCTCAGTGGAAGGAGTCAGAGGTCATGGGTTCAAATCCTAGCTCCGCCAATTGTTAGCTGTGTGACTTTGGGCAAGTCACGTCACTTCTCTGGGCCTCAGTTACCTCATCTGTAAAATGGGGATGGAAGAACTGTGAGCCCCCCGTGGGACAACCTGATCACCTTATAAACTCCCCAGCAATAAGAACAGTGCTTTGCATATAGAAAGTGCTTAATAAATGCCATTATTAGGGCAGAAGGGGATGGGGAGGAGGAGAGGAAAAAGGGGGTCCCAGCTGGTCTAACTCATACGCTCCGCCCCTCGCCTGGGGTGGGGGTCCGCGCTGACCTTAAGTCATGCGCTCCTCTCCTGGGGGGCGGTGGGTCCGCGCTGCTCTTACGTCATATGCTCCTCGCCTGGGAGGGTCCGCGTTGCTCTTACGTCATACGCTCCTCGCCTGGGAGGGTCCGCGTTGCTCTTACGTCATACGCTCCTCCCCGGGGGGGGGGGTCCGCGTTGCTCTTACGTTATACACTCCTCGCCTGGGGGGGGGTCTGCGCTGCTCTTACGTCATACACTCCTCGCCTGGGGGGTCTGCGCTGCTCTTACGTCATTTGTACTTCCCAAGCGCTTAGTACAGTGCTCTGCACATAGTAAGCGCTCAATAAATACGATTGATGATGATGATGATGATACACTCCTCGCTGGGGGGGTCCGCGTTGCTCTTACGTCATACACTCCTCGCCTGGGGGGGGTCTGCGCTGCTCTTACGTCATACGCTCCTCACCTGGGGGGTCCGCGCTTCTTTTACGTCATACGCTCCTCGCCGGGGGGGGGGGGTCCCCGCTGCTTTTATGTCATACGCTCCGCCCTTCGCCTGGGGGGGGGGTCCGCGCTGACCTTAAGTCATGCGCTCCTCGCCTGGGGGGGGGGGTCCGCGCTGCTCTTACGTCATACGCTCCTCGCCTGGGAGGGTCCGCGTTGCTCTTACGTCATACACTCCTCGCCGGGGGGGGGTCCGCGTTGCTCTTACGTTATACACTCCTCGCCTGGGGGGGGGGGTCTGCGCTGCTCTTACGTCATACACTCCTCGCCGGGGGGGGTCCGCGTTGCTCTTACGTCATACACTCCTCGCCTGGGGGGGGTCTGCGCTGCTCTTACGTCATACGCTCCTCGCCTGGGGGGTCCCCGCTGCTTTTATGTCATACGCTCCGCCCTTCGCCGGGGGGGGGGGGGTCCGGGTTGCCCTTACGTCATACGCTCCTCGCCTGGAGTTGTCCGCGCTGACCTTGACTGACCTTACGTCATACGCTCCTCGCCTGGGGGTGTCCGCGCTGCTCTTACGTCATACGCTCCTCGCCGGGGGGGTCCGCGCTGCTCTTACGTCATACGCTCCTCGCCGGGGGGGGTGTCCGCGCTGCTCTTACGTCATACGCTCCTCGTCTGCGGGGGTCCGCGCTGCTCTTACGTCATACGCTCCTCACCGGGGGGTGGTCCGTGCAGCTCTTACGTCACATGCTCCTCGCCTGGGGGGGGTCCGTGCTGCTCTTACGTCATACGCTCCGCCCCTTGCCTGGGGGGGGTCCGCTCCCCTCTTTAAGGTCATGGGTTCAAATCCCAGCTCCGCCACTTGTCAGCTGTGTGACTTTGGGCAAGCCACTTCCCTTCTCTGTGCCTCAGTTCCCTCATCTGTGAAATGGGGATGAAGACTGCGAGCCCCCCGTGGGACAACCTGATCACCTTGTAACCTCCCCAGCGGGTTCTTGCCACCGAGCTACGCTGCTTCTCTATAATAGATACTGATATATCTATCTGTGAATTTATTTATTTTTATTACTCTATTTATTTATTTATTTATTTATTTTACTTGTACATTTCTATCCTACTTATTTTATTTTGTTGGTATGTTTGGTTCTGTTCTCTCTCTCCCCCTTTTAGACCGTGAGCCCACTGTTGGGTAGGGACTGTCTCTATGTGATGCCAATTTGTACTTCCCAAGCGCTTAGTACAGTGCTCTGCACATAGTAAGCGCTCAATAAATACGATTGATTGATTGATTGATTGTATTGATGTCTGTCTCCCCCACCTCTAGACTGTGAGCTCGTTGTGGGCAGGGATTATCTCTCTTTATTTTTGTACGGTACTTTCCCGCTTAGTGCAGTGCTCTGCATTTAGTAAGCACTTAATAAATATGATTGATTGAATGAATGAATGAATGAATGAATGAATGAGTGGCTTCTTCCAAAGTAGGTGCTATGGAAATCCAAAGAAAGAGGCCCCTGTTGGAAACAGGGGCTTGTGTGAGGAGGGTCTGCAGGAGGGCAATGCAATAACTTTGGAGCAAGGGACAGGGCTGGTCAGGCCCCCCAGACCCCCACCCCCCGAAAAATTGTAGGATCTGGAAGTTTGAACAGACTTCTAATAAATAATTCTATTAATTGTCAGCTTTGTGACTTTGGGCAAGTCACTTAACTTCTCTGTGCCTCAGTTCCCTCATCTGTAAAATGAGGATTAAGACTGTGAGTCCCCCGTGGGACAACCTGATCACCCTGTAACCTCCCCAGTGCTTAGAAAAGTGCTTTGCACATAGTAAGCACTTAATAAATGCCATTATTATTATTATTATTATTATAGCTATAATTCTATTTATTCTGATGGTTTTGACACCTTGCCTACATGTTTGGTTTTGTTGTCTGTCTCCCACTTCTAGACTGTGAGCCCGTTGTTGGGTAGGGACCGTCTCTATCTGTTGCCGACTTGTACTTCCCAAGCGCTTAGTACAGTGCTCTGCACACAGTAAGCGCTCAATAAATATGACTGAACCTCAGTATGACATCATAAGGAATCCTGTGTGCTTAGCCAGGTGTGTGGAATGGGGTGGTGGGTTGGGGGCAGGGGGGTTCCCTGCCTCAGGGTAGCCAGAGTCTGAAGCCAGTCTCAGTCTCATTCATTCATTCATTCAATCGTATTTATTGAGCGCTTACTTTGTGCAGAGCACTGGACTAAGCGCTTGGGAAGTACAAGTCGGCGACATATAGAGATGGTCCCTACCCTAGCTTTCCCTGACCTATGTGTAAGGGCAGGGAGTCCTTGCGGCGATCTCCTGGCAGAAAGCAGAGTGACAACCCCAGAGAGTGGCAGGGGAGTGTTAGCTGAATCACAATAAAAATAAAGCAAGAATATTTCTGATTCCAGCAGGAAGCGGGGCCTTTGCAAAGTATGAATGCAACTGATGGTGGGTAGGAATGTATACCTTTAATGATCTTTGGTCCTAGGGATAACTTGCATGTTTCTGGAAACCATGAAAAATACAAATGAAACAATTGGATGTGTTACGTTCCCAATGATATCTTTATTATTATCATTATTATTATTATGGTATTTGTTAGGCGCTTACTATCTGCCAGGCACTTTACGAAGTGCTGGGTTATTAGTTACAAGCTAATCAGACTGGACACAGTTCCTGTCCGACTAAGGGCTCACGGCATTAATCCCCATTTTACAGTTGAGGTAACTTGGGCACAAAGAAGTGCAGTGATTTGCCCAAGATCACACAGCAGACCAGTGGCAGAGCCGGAATTAGAACCCAGGTCCTTCTGACTCCCAGTCCCATGCTCTATCCACTAGGCTGCACTGCTTTTCATCTGATATGAACCGAGGCCTGAGACTGGAACTTCACTTCCAGTCATTGTTAGAATAATAATTAATAATAATAATTATTGTATTTGTTAACATTTACTATGTGTCAGGTGTTCTAAGGGTTCCCTACTTCTTCTTAGACTGCGAGCCTCACAATGTGGGATGGTGGCTGAATTTGGGCTAACATATTTACCTCAGTGCTTAGAACAGCACATGACGCATAGTAAGCACTTAGTAAATACCATAAAAAGGTGCTGGTATATTGAATCCCCATTTTACAGATGAGAAAACTGAGACCTTCCTAGACTAAGCCCTCATTTCCTCTAATTTTTTTTTTTTTTTTACATGGTATTTGTTAAGTGCTTCCTATGGGCTAGGCCTGTTCTAAGTAAAGGGGTAGATGCAAACTAATCAGGTTGGCCACAGTCTGTGTTCCACGTGGGGCTCAAAGTCTTAATCCCCATTTTAATAATAATAATAATGGTGGCATTTGTTAAGCGCTTACTATGTGCAAAGCACTGTTCTAAGCGCTGGGGGGAATACAAGGTGATCAGGTTGTCCCACTTGGGGCTCACAGTCTTAATCCCCATTTTACAGATGAGGTAACTAAGGCTTAAAGAATTTAACTGACTTCCCCAAGGTCAGAGAGCTGACAAGTGGCAGAGCCAGAATTAGAACCAGGTCCCTCTGACATCCAGGCCTGAGCTCTGTTAATTAATTAATAATAAAAATAATAATAATTATAGGTTTATGTAATTTCCCACCATTCATTATATCAGTACAATGATATAATTTTAAATCAGTGTAATGATACAATATTCTTAATGATATAAGAATATCTACATAGAGAAGCAGCATGGCTCAGTGGAAAGAGCATGGTCTTTGGAGTCAGAGGTCATGGGCTCGAATCCCGACTCCACCACATGTCTGCTGTGTGATCTTGGGCAAGTCACTTAACTTCTCTGGGCCTCAGTTACCTCATCTGTAAAATGGGGATTAAGACTGTGAGCCCCACGTGGGACAACCTGATCAGCCTGTATCCTCCCCCATGCTTAGAACAGTGCTTTGCACATAGTAAGCACTTAACAAATGCCAATTATTATTATTATTACATAATATTGATATTAATTGTTTAATTACTATTTCATTTTCAGATTATTTTTATTATGGAATTTATTCAATGCTTACTATGTGCCAAATGCTGGACTGTTACACGGTTTCAAGATCTAACATAACAAGTAAACAGAAAAAAAATTTAGTTCCAAAGGAAACCTCAATTTGTCAAAAGAAGCATCTCTCTTGTGTTGATTAAAGGATTTTAAATTTTTTCTCGGGGTGAGGGACCCTGGAGTGAAGACGGGGAAGCCTTTCTTTCAGTGGGTTGGTTTGATCCCTGAGGGTGGTCAATGCCTGTGGCCTCCACTCTAGGGTGGGGCAATCAACCCCATGAAGAAGCATGGCCTCATGGAAAAAGCATGAGACTGGGTGTCAGAAAGACCTGGGTTCTAATCCCAGCTCTGCCACTTGTCTACTGGGTGACCTTGGGCAAGTCACTTCACTTCTCTGTACCTCAGTTTCCTCATCTATAAAATGGGGATTAAGACTGTGAGCCTCACGTGGGACAAGGACTGTGTTCGACCTGATTAGCTTGCATCTATCCCATTGCTTAGAACGGTACCTGGCACATAGTAAGCACTTAACAAATATCATTTTTTAAAAAATACCATTGGTAGGGTCCAGCTGAGGCTCTGGTGGGGCAGCACAGGCTGGGCAGTCCTGTTGGTGCAGCTCCGTGCTTTGTTCTGAGCTCCAAGAAATCAAGCAGCCACTCAGTCAGAAATGACCAATATAGTCCACACTAGCCTTTGTAGGTACTGGCAAGAATCTCCTGGTAGCCCAAGGCTAGTTTAGCCCTGAACCCAGGCCTAGGCGCGTCTCCCAAACCTTGGCTTCTGTCACTTCAGAGATTTCTTATTAACTAGTATCTACCCCAGCACTTAGAACAGTGCTAAACAAATATTATTATTTTTATTAATAGTAGTAATAGTAATATTAATTCAGAGCAGTGACCCATCCCTACTGCCTCCACATTCCTGCTTTCATTCCTAATGTCCAACTCAGCTAACTGGAGCCAAGGTTATGCAGAGTAGATTTGAGTCCTCTGAAACTACAGAAACAGAGGCAGAGCATTAATAATAATAATAATAATGTTATAATAATAACGATATTGATAATAACAATATTATTATTATTATTAATATTATGGTATTTGTTAAGTGCTTACTATGTGCCAAACACTGGGCTAGATACAAGGTAATCAGGTTGTCGCACATGAGGCTCACAGTCTTAATCCTCATTTTACAGATGAGGTAACTGAGGCACAGAGAAGTGAAGTGATTTAGGCAGGGGAGGTATCACTGCACCCCAACTGTCTGCAAAATTCTTATCTACTTCTGCTCACTTGACTGAAACCAGTCCACTTTGAGTCTTCCCAGATATTTCACCATTTCACCTTCAGAAAAGTCCCATCTGCCTCAAACCTTGAACTTCCTGCCTCTGTCCAACTAAAACCT
The DNA here is from genome assembly GCF_015852505.1 of Tachyglossus aculeatus. Classification (NCBI taxonomy): domain Eukaryota; kingdom Metazoa; phylum Chordata; class Mammalia; order Monotremata; family Tachyglossidae; genus Tachyglossus; species Tachyglossus aculeatus. Next base: position 50,540,284 of record NC_052070.1, on the reverse strand, counting down.
GTCAGCTTTCAGTAGTAGTAATAATAATAATAATGGCATTTGTTAAGCGCTTACTATGTGCAAAGCACTGCTGTAAGCACTGGGGAGGTTACAAGGTGATCAGGTTGTCCCAAGTGGGGCTCACAGTCTTCATCCCCATTTTACAGATGAGGTAACTGAGGGACGGAGAAGTGAAGTGACTTGCCCAAAGTCACATAGCTGACAAATGGCGGAGCTGGGATTTGAACCCATGACCTCTGACTCCCAAGTCTGTGCTCTTTCCACTGTAGTAGTAACAGCAGCAGCAGCAACAACAGAAGTGCCCCTTCCTTCCTCTCCCCCTCATCATCCACTCCATCCCCCGCATCTTACCTCCTTCCCTTCCCCACAGCACCTGTATATATGTATATATGTTTGTACATATTTATTACTCTATTTATTTATTCATTTATTTTACTTGTACATATCTATTCTATTTATTTTATTTTGTTAGTATGTTTGGATTTGTTCTCTGTCTCCCCCTTCTAGACTGTGAGCCCACTGTTGGGTAGGGACCATCTCTATACGTTGCCAACTTGCACTTCCCAAGCGCTTAGTACTGTGCTCTGCACACAGTAAGCACTCAATAAATACGATTGAATGAATGAATACAGCATTTGTTAAGTGCTTACTATGTGCCAGACAAGTACTATGGATAAGCATAAATGAATACATATGTGTTAAGGGTGGCAGGTGTGTTGATATGATTTAGGGTATAGGGAATTAATTGGGGAAGATTTGTTGGAGGTAGTGGGGATTTTAGGACTTGGACTGAGGGGACAGCTTTGAATGCCTGTTCGATTTGGTGAGGGAGTGGATTCCTGGACAGGAAACAGAATGAATGAGAAGATAATAATAATAATAATAATAATGTTGGTATTTGTTAATAATAATAATAATAATAATAATGGTATTTGTTAAGCGCTTACTATGTGCAAAGCACTGTTCTAAGTGCCTGGGAGGTTACAAGGTGATCAGGTTGTCCCACGGGGGGCTCACAGTTTTGATCCCCATTTTACAGATGAGGTAACTGAGGCACAGAGAAGTTAAGTGACTTGCCCAAAGTCACACAGCTGACAAGTGGTGGAGGTGGGATTTGAACCTATGACTTCTGACTCCAAAGCCCGTGCTCTTTCCACTGAGCCATGCTACATTTACTATGTGCCCAGCACTGTTCTAAGCGCTGGGGGAGGGATGCAAGGTAATCGAGGTTGTCCAACGAGGGGCTCACAGTCTTATTCCCCATTTTACAGATGAGGGAACTGAGGCCCAGAGAAGTGAAGTGACTTGCCCAAAGTCACCCAGCTGACAAGTGGCAGAGGAGGGATTAGAACCCATGACCTCTGACTCTCAAGCCCAGGCTCCTGCCACTGAGCCACGCTGCTTCTCTAGATGGAGGTGGAAGGTGAGGTTGGGAGGAATGAAGAGAGTGAGCTGGGGATAGCAGGTGAAGAATGCTTCTTTGTGAGCCAATAGTCCTGCTCCTGGAAGCAGCTATTTCCCCGGCTCTTGGACTCTGGCTTCATTTCTGCTGGTTCCAGAAGACTCCCCCAGTATTATTTGCTAGAGATCTACAGAAGGGCAGGGTGAGAGTCAGGTGGGAGCTGGAAAAGGAGGCAATGGGGAGGTTGTGGAGAGAATGGAAGCTGTGGTCAGAGCAGACCGGAAAATTTGAATATGAAAGTTCAAACAGATTTATTTTTCTTAAAGATCGATCCCCCAGGGTACTCTTAGAATTCAAAGTGTTAACTCTGGGGAATCACAAAGACCATATGAATAATCCTAGGTAATAGAATTGGCTTATTTTAAGAGTGTTTAAGACCATCTTTAGCATGGATGTGTCCCTGGGTAGAGCAAGCTTTTTTTTTTACCTAAGTCTAAAAGTCCATTTTAATCTTTATCTGTGGGTCCACACTAGACATCTTTGATCTTTTCATGGTTTTGAAGCAGAGACTGCTATTCATACCAAACTCTTAACTAATCTCTTCAAATGGATTAAAAAATGGTAGCAGCCCCTTTCTCTGCCCCCAAACCCAAACTCCAGCTGTTGTGGAAACGTGAGAAAATTAAAGGACCATTCCCACTACAGATCTAACTCAAGAAGGACAATCTTATATGGCCCAGAGCTTGTGGGAGAAGGACTGGAAAGGAATTAAGAGAGGAAAGGAGGTTGCTCAGCCAGAGACACATTGGTTCAAATGAATGCCTCTTCCCTGAGTGGGCGATGCTTCTCAATCCTGGGTAATATTAGGGATCTTGCTTGAATGCTTCGGAGGGCAGAGATGCCAAGCCACCTTACATTTTGGGCCTGCGTTTTGCTAGGACAGAACTGGTCCAGCGAGGAAGTGGGTGGCTGTCCCAGAGGCTCAAGGGAAGGTTTGAGGACCTCTCCATCACTGTGGGAAACACCTTCTTTCTGCCTTGCTGCTGCTGCTGCCATTTTTTCAGGGTATTTGTTAATCACTTACTATGTGCCAGGCACTGTACTAAGCTCTGAGGTAGATACAAATTAACCAGGTTGGACATAGTCCCTGTCCCACTTGGGGCTCACAGCCTTAATCCCCATTTTCCAGATGGAGTAACGGAGTGAAGTTTATTCATTCATTCAATCCTATTTATTGAGTGCTTACTGTGTGCAGAGCACTGTACTAAGTGCTAAGGAGAGTACAATACAACGATAAAGAGACACATTCCCTGACCACAAAAGCTTACCGTCTAGTGGAGGAGAAAAATATGAGACGTCAGAAGTGACTTGCTTGAGGTCACACAATAGACAAGTGGCGGAGCCAGAATTAGAACCCAGCTCCTTCCGACACCCAGGCCTGTGCTTTATCCACTAGGTCATGTGGCTTTTCAGGTCCTATCATCAGATTCATTCATTCATTCATTCATTCATTCATTCAATCATATTTATTGAGCACTTACTGTGTGCAGAGCACTGTACTAAGTGCTTGAGAAGCAGCGTGGCTCAGTGGAAAGAGCCTGGGTTTTGTAGTCAGAGGTCATGGGTTCAAATCCCGGCTCCGCCAATTTTCAGCTGTGTGACTTTGGGAAAGTCACTTAACTTCTCTGGGCCTCAGTTCCCTCATCTGTAAAATGGGGATAAAGAGTGTGAGCCCCACGTGGGACAATCTGATCACTTTGTAACCTCCCCAGTGCTTAGAACAGTGCTTTGCACATACTAAGTGCTTAATAAATGCCATTGTTATTATTATTATTACAAATCGGCAACACGTAGAGGCAATCCCTACCCAACAACGGGCTCACCAATCTATTTGTCAGGTCCTTGGACTCCAGGCAGGAGAGCAAGGACACAAACTGAATATAGAAAAATGAGCAGTGGGGGCAGGGAGGAACAATTTTAAGAGAGGGTGATCAATCAGGGTTGTTCTTCACCTAGGCTTTCTCTCCCACTAATACCTCAGCCTGGGCCACACTTCTGTGATCCTGGGGTCTGGGGAGCTGGAGCAAGATCGGTGGAGAGATACTGAGCACTGAGTGGAGGGACACGAGACAGCTTCTAGGGGCAGCGGACAAGGGGAAATCACAGGTCAGGACATCAGGGGCAGAGGCTGGGCCCTAATCTGCTCACCCTTGACCTTCAGAGCCACAGTTCTAAACATGACCTGCCTCTCTGACACTTAGGTCCCTTCCACTAGCAATACAGCCCTATTGAGGGGAGGGAGAGCTGGGGGAGAAGGGATCCAATTTGGGCCACCCAGGTCCCCCAGGCCAGCCCCGATTGCAGTAGGTAGGAGGGTGATCTGTTTGTAGTCAGTAGTAATTTCTGTTTTGCATTTATATTTTTTTCTATCTGTGGCTCCCATCCCAGAAACAAACCCAGGTGGAAATTTTGATATGGGAGAACAGGGGCTCCTGGTTTCCCACTTCCACTTCCCCTGGACAAGGCAGGATTACCTCATCCCTTTCCCCAAGGACAACTAGAAGAAGTGCAGCCTGAATTGCAACCAGAAGAAGTGAATCCTATCCCAGAAGCTTTTGCCTGCAAGCTCCTCCCAGATTCAAGCAGTAGAGGATCACTTGGAGTGGGATCCATGAGAGACTGTGGTTAGAAGCAGCCATGACTAAGACCATCAAACAATTATCCTCATCACCATCACTATTATTATTACTATTATTATTATTAATCATATTATTGAGCATTTACTGTGTGCAAAGCACTATACTAAGCATCATCATCATTGCTTAGCCCAGTGTCTGCCACATAGTAAGTACTTAACAAATACCACTCATGATTATTTTTGTCAGTGGTATTTATTAAGCACTTACTATGGACAGAGCACCGTACTAAGTGCTTGGGAGAGTACAAAGCAAGAGTGTCAGTAGACATCAATCAGTCGTATTTATTGAGTGGAAAAAGCCTGGGCTTTGGAGTCATAGGTCATGGGTTCAAATCCCGACTCCGCCGCTTGTCAACTGTGTGACTTTGGGCAAGTCACTTCACTTATCTGTGCCTCAGTGACCTCATCTGTAAAATGGGGATGAAGACTGTGAGCCCCCCGTGGGACAACCTGATCACCTTGTAACCTCCCCAGTGCTTAGACCAGTGCTTTGCACATAGTAAGCGCTTAATAAATGCCATTATTATTATTATTACCTCAGTGTTCAGTTTACTGCTTGGTAAATGGTAAGTACTTAAATAAATACTACCATCATTATTATTGTTGTTATTTATTAAGATGAATTATAATAAGTGCTTGGATCAGTGAGGTATCAGTTTGAATGGATTGGAAGGAGGGACGTCATGTACATTTTTGGACCTCGGACTGTTGCTGGCGCTGCCTTTATGAAAGGCCCTGGCCATGCATGCTACCATTTGGGCTTCAGTTTCCCCCTCTGAGAATGGAACCATTGATTCAGTACTGGGCCTCCGACTCTGGTTGACCGCCAAGAATTCTGGGCTTGTGTTGTTTTGCATCTCCTGCTTGGACTCCATTCTGTCCCCCTATGTATCTCACTGTGGGCCACCTCACATGTCAGTGGTCCGTGCTCCTAACCAGGGCTAGCTCCCATAGTAACGGCACCCCGATGGACGCCACTACCTCCTCCCTCAAGACTAGGCAGGTGTTCGCCTAGGGAGCAGGGAACAGTGAGATATGAGATCTAAATGGAATCTGATGGTCTCCTTTCCCTGTCCTGTCTCTTCTCCCTCCTCTTTTTGTCTTCTCCCCCTAATCCCCACTGACTAGGGCTGACCCCAACTCCTCTCTGAAGAAAGCAGACCGGATGTTCCAGTTCCACCCTTCTTGTCTTCTTGTCTTGAGAAGCAGCGTGGCTCAGTGGAAACAGCATGGGCTTTGGAGTCAGAGGCCATGGGTTCAAATCCCGGCTCTGCCAATTGTCAGCTGTGTGACCTTGGGCAAGTCACTTCACTTCTCTGTGCCTCAGTGACCTCATCTGTAAAATGGGGATTAAGACTGTGAGCCCCCCGTGGGACAACCTGATCACCTTGTGATCTCCCCAGTGCTTAGAACAGTGCTTTGCACATAGTACGTGCTTAATAAATCCCATTATTATTATTATTTATTGTCCCCCCAGTAAATGATCTTGCCATTGCAATTCCTTCTTGGCTACCCGAGGGGCAGGTATCCCCACAAGGCCAGGCATCTCCCAGCCAGCTGTAAATTGCACAGAGAGCTTGTTTCAGGCAGAAGTGGAAATTGTGCTGCGTCAGGGCCCGGACACAGAGCAGGACGGCCAGATCGAAGGAGGGGAGCCAAGCCCGGAGAAGGAGGAGGTGGAGGAGGGGCTTGGCCTGGCCTGGCAAGGGGCGGGAAGGGGGCAGAGGGGTTCTACACCTTTAAGAAGGACGGTGAGTCGGTCGTGCACAGTGCGGGAGGAGAGGGGCCGGTGCAGTTGCTTGCTTGCGACAGTCAGGATAGGCTGAGTTTGGAGCTCCCTGGCTCAGCAGCAGCAATAGCAGCACTAGCAGCAACTGCAGTAGCAGCTACAGCAGTCGCTGCTGATCCGTGGTCCCTGCCTTGGACACCACCTGAGAGATGGAAGAAGAGCTCGACATAGGTACGGGGGGAGCTCGGGGGGCCTGGGGCCTAGGGCTGGGGCTCCGGGCATTAACCGTACCCAACCTGGGGTGGCTTGCTGGACCCGTGCTGGACGGGTAAAGCCAAAAGAGGGGAAAGTAGGTGTCGACACGTCAAATGGTAACTTCGGCCGGTTTCTAGAACATGATGAAAATCAGGGAATTGGAGGAAAAACATCCCCATTTACAGTGGTTTAAGGCGAAGGAAAAGCATTAAGGTGGTCAAGGTTGTGGGTTGGGCGTTAGGACCCTCAGGTTGAGACTTGTCTGGTTTGCTAGTCACCCCTCCCCATGACCTCCCACACTCCCCCCCCCCCCCCGCCTTACCTCCTTCCCTTCCCCACAGCACCTGTATATATGTATATATGTTTGTACATATTTATTACTCTATTTATTTGTTTATTTTACTTGTACATATCTATTCTATTTATTTTATTTTGTTAATATGTTTGGTTTTGTTCTCTGTCTCCCCTTCGAAACTGTGAGCCCACTGTTGGGTAGGGACTGTCTCTATATGTTGCCAACTTGTCCTTCCCAAGTGTTTAGTACAGTGCTGTGTACACAGTAAGCACTCAGTAAATACAATTGATTGACCGATCCCCCTTGCCCCATTCCTCGCTTTCCCCAGTGTTTTCCCGGCCAAAGCTGGTGCCCCCTCACCCACCATAAGCTGCCCCCCAGAGAGTGGAGAACTGGAGAGGGGGAGATGCTTGTTGGGGGGAGAGCAGAAATGCTGAGTCAGGTGCGCAGGAAAAGACCCTCTTCTCTGAGGGTTCGGCAGGGGCAGGGGCAGGCTCCCACCTGCATGGTCTTCCTCTTGCAGAGGGCCGGGCAGTCCAGTTATTAGGACTCCAGAGATTTTTTGTGAGTTCATTCCTTTGACGGAGATTATTTGATAGCAGCCCTGCCCTTCTCCTGGGCCCCTTCCAGTCTCACCCAGTTGGCACAGGCCTCCCTTGGTGGCGCCAGGTGGCCGGATCTCTCCGGTGTGACCATCCTGGCCTGGGCAAGGAGGGAGGAGGTGCCTGTAGTCAATCTCCTGTGATGAGGGAAGCCCCCATTTCTGAGGGCTGCCCAGGCCAGAGACCCCCCTCCAGCCTCCTGCAATTGGGCCAGCATCTGCATTGTCATCTCCTTTGGCCAGGCAGCTGGCTGCCCTGGGAGACGGTCTGAGATGGGCAGTAGGCTGACCCTTGCCTGCTGAGACCTGCACCTCGACACTCACCCCAGCCCCACAGACCTTAATGTACAGTGCTCTGCACACAGTAAGCGCTCAATAAATACGATTGAATGAATGAATGAACATCCTTATGTACTACTATTTCCCCCATTATTTTAATTCTGCCTCCCCCCCTAGACTGTAAGCTCCTTATGGACAGGGATCACATCTTAGTACAGTACTCTGCACCCAGTAAGCACTCAATAAACTTGATCGATTGATTGAGACTGCTTTTTGAACAGGGTGCAGTCAGCTGACACTGCTGAGCCCTGGGAAGACTAGATAACTCCCCATCTTGCATATCTGCTGTCTTCTTCCACTATTCCCCAGCTCACTCTCTTCACTCCTACCAAGGTAACCTAACTTTGCCATGGCTCTCCTCATATTCGAAGCCCTCTCAGAATCCCTCCTCTTCCAACAAGTCCATTAATCCTAACACCTCAAGTCCTATCAAGCCACCAGCTATCTCTAGTAGTTGCTCATATTTCCCCGTTCACAGCACTTGTGTGAATGTGTTTATTCCAATTACATATTCAATGATTTATTCTGATTACTCTATAAATATTTTTATGTTAGTCTCCCCCATTAGAGTCCAAGCTTCTTGGGCAAAGATGTCTCTTGTGCTGCTGTTGAACTCTCTGAAGTGCCTAGTACAGTGTAGTGCACCCAGTAGGTGCTCCATAAATACCATCACTGCTTCTAGAAGAGACTCCGTGGAGAGAAGATTCAGCGCTCAGTTTCCCAGTTTTGAGGATCCTAGCCTGGAATGGGGAGGGATATTTAGAGAAGCAGCAAGTCCTAGTGGACAGAGCACAGGCCTGGGACTCCGAAGGATCTGGGTTCTAATCCACTTGTTTTCTGTGTGACCTTGGGCAAGTCACTTAACTTCTCTGTGTTTAAATTATCTCATTTGTAAAATGGGGAATGAGACTGAGAGATTCAGAGAAGCAGCGTGGCTCAGAGAATCAGCGTGGCTCAGTGGAAAAAGCCTGGGCTTTGGCGTCCGAGGTCATGGGTTCAAGTCCTGGCTCCACCACTTGTCAGCTGTGTGTCTTTGGGCAAGTCACTTAACTTCTCTGGCCTCAGTAACCTCATCTGTAAAATGGGGATGAAGACTGTGAGCCCACTGTGGGATGACCTGATTACCTTGTAACCTCCCCAGCACTTAGAACATTCATTCATTCATTCATTCAATCATATTTATTGAGTGCTTACTGTGTGCAGAGCACTGTACTAAGCGCTTGGGAAGTACAAGTACAGTGCTTTGCACATAAATAATAATTTGCAAATAATGGCTTAAATGTCATTATTATTATTTATTATTATTATGATTATTCATGGGGGACATGGACTGTGTCCAACCTGATTGGCTTGTATCTACCTCAGAGCTTAGTATGTGCCTGGTGTATGGTAAGTGCTTAATGAATACCACTAACAAAAAAAAAAAAAAAAAAGAGAAAGAGGTGGTTGAGCAAAGTGGGGGACCCAGTGGAGTCTCCAGGTCTGGTTTTTACTGGAATCCAGTTATCCCCATCCTCATCAGCAGGTGAATCAGCCTCTATGGCAGCTTAGAGTAGCCAGATCACTTTCCAACCAGCAACAATATTGGAGCTGTGCAGAGGTGATGTGGGTAATCGGAGCCCCAGATCAGAGGCTGGTCCAGGGGCCAGGCTGGCTGGCTGGGGCCGGGCTTACCTTCTTTAGAGCATCAGGTGTCCCTGGAGGAGGGGCAGAGGTCATGGGCCAGCAAGAGCTGGGCTAACCACTAGGAAGGGAGTGGTGGAAGGCAGGACACAAGCACTCCAGGGTTCTAGTCCACAAAGAAGCAGTGTGGCTGAGAGGATGAAAAAGCAGGCTAAGGAACCCTAGATTTGTGGCTTTTCATCAGATATGCTGAGGCATCTTGGGTAAGTCATCTAGCCTCTCTGATCCTCAGCTTTCCTTCCTGTAAAATGGGGATAGTAATATGAGAATGAGTTACATCTTCCCATCCCCTAAATCAGAGGTGGCCAAGCCTCATCAGTTGAATTGCCACCAACCCATGTGGCTTGCTTGGCAAGCAGCATGGCTTACTGGAAAGAGCCCGGGCTTGGGAGTCAGAGGACATGGGTTCTAATCCCGACTCCACCACGTAGCTGTGTGACTTTGGGCAAATCACTTCACTTCTCTGTGCCTGTTACCTCATCTGTAAAATGGGAATCAAGATTGTGAGCCCCAAGTGGGACAACCTGATAACCTTGTATCTATCCCAGCGCTTAGAACAGTGCTTGGCACATAGTAAGCGCTTAACAAATATCATTATGAGAAGCAGCGTGGCTCAGTGGAAAGAGCCCGGGCTTGGGAATCAGAAGGTCATGGGTTCTAATCCCGGCTCCACCACTTGTCTGCTGTGTGACCTTGGGCAAGTCACTTGACTTCTCTGGGCCTTAGTTTCCTCATCTGTAAAATGGGGATGAAGCCTGTGAGCCCTACGTGGGACAATATGATTGCCTTGTATCCCCCAGTGCTTAGAGCAGTGCTTTGCACATAGTAAGCACTTAACAAATACCAACATTATTATTATTATTATTATTATTTATAAACCCAAAACATGCTCTAGCAGAGAGGTATTCTTAGGGGCTGGGGATGGAAAGGAGTGGTGGGGAGTAGGCACTCTAGGAAAGAGGGGGGTGGGCAGCAAGGAAAAGACAGCTGGGGCAGGGGCTGGGGGTGGGACTGAGCCCCTCGAGTCACCCTGGTCCTGGTTTATGTGGGAAGAGGCACCACTGCCAATAGAGCTCATGGCACCCTGCTGTCATGGCAGGACCCCAAGAATTAACAATGAAGCATCAGTGTGCAAGCCCCACGGCGAGGGATGAAGAGCCGCCCTTGCGTGGCTCACGAGCTTTAGGTAGGCTGCCCCCAGCCTAGGATAGACCCCTGGGAGCTGCATGAATAAAGACTCCATGGCCCAAAACCATCTGTACAGCTCCCAAGCTAGATGCTTCCTGTGAGCTGGAAACTTGGAATGGGCCAGTCCTCAACTTCCGTAGAGATCCAGTTTTGCCTGGACCCTTGGATTCCCATCAGGACCAGCCCAGGCTCCCTTGAGGGGTCTGTACCTGGGGGAAGGGACCCTGACAAGTCCAGACCCATATCATCTTGTCATCCTCCCCAGTCCCCATCTCAAGATTTAGATTGCTGTTCTGGGAGGCCAAACCAAGCCTCCAATACGGAAAACAGGAACTTTCTTGGTAGGGATGGAGGGAGCTAGGACTGGTGGTCGTGACTCTACCCCAGTACTTAGTGCAGTCCTTGGCACATAGTAAACGCTTAACAAATACCACAATTTTTATCTATTCAACATCCTTCTTCTCCCCGACATCCTCCTTCTCCCCAACATCCTTGGGATCAAAGGTCTGCCTGGCCTGGCCTGGCCTGATTTTCAGGAACAGGTACTATCCGGGAGGAAAAATCCTGGTCCACGTTGGAAGTTGACTAATAGTGCTACATCCTACTCCCTATTGGGTCTCCCTTGGGGCTGGGGAGAGGTTGTCTCAGCTACAGTGGGGTCTTACTCAATCAATAGTATTTGCTGAGCAAATTACTCTGTGCACAGCATTGTACTCAGGATTTAGAAAAGTACAAAAGGGATAGCATACAGGATCCCTGCCTTCAAGGAGTTTATATCTAGCGGGAGAGCTTTTAGGAGCTGTAGTCCCTCTAGAGACTGGACATTATTTATTTAATATATTGCTATTATTAGTCCCCACCTTGGGTTATTATACACAAGGCTGGGAAATCCAGAAGAAGCTAGTATCTGGTCCTAAGATGGGGGATTGATTCGTGCTTCCAGTGCTTTTATCATCACCATCATCTTTATCATCCACAACAGTATTCTCTGAGTCCCTACCGGGGGTCGCTTGCTGAACTTGGCATCAAGAGGCACATTCAAGAAGTAAAAGATGTGCTCCTTGACCTCAAGAAACTGGCAGTCTAATGGGGGTGTGTCAGGTTGGACATTAATTGATGAACTGACAAGGGTTAAACGAGGGAGAAGCAGCGTGGCTTGGTGGAAAGAGCTTGAGAGTCAGAGGATGTGGGTTCTAATACCGGCTCTGCCACTTGTCTGCTGTGTGACCTTGGGCAAGCCTCTTCGCTTCTCTAGACCTCAGGTTGCCTCATCTGTAAAATGGGGATTAAAATTGGGCGCCCCATGTGTGACAACCTGATTACCTTGTATATACCCCATGGCTTAGAACAGTGCTCGGTATTTAGTAAGCACTTAACATAAACCATAATTATTAATATTATTGTTATCATCACCACACATCACAAGCACAAGTAAATGAGCCATTGAATAGGGAGCTACACATAGGCGGGCCGAGGAAGCCAGTGGGATGGCCTTCAGGGAAGGTGGGAAGATTGATCTGGAATCTCTTGCCCGCAGAGAGCCCCAACCAGGTGGAGGTGGGCATGGAGTCACTGCCCGAACCCGCCCTGATCAGGATCCTGGCATCCGTGCCTGCGGGCGAGTTGGTTCTGGTGTGCCGGCTGGTGTGCCTGCAGTGGAAGGCCTTGGTGGATGGGGCGGCTCTCTGGGTCCTCAAGTGCCAACAGGAGGGGCTGGCTGGCAAGGAGCAGGCTGAGGAGGAGAAGGACAACTGGCAGGCCTTCTACTTCCTGAGCAAGAGGAAGAGGAACCTACTCAAGAATGTTTGTGGAGAAGGTAACGGGCAAGTCGTGGCATCCTCCTTTAGTCCCCCTCCCTCTCTTTTCTCACCAACTGACCCCTGTCCCCACTCCCCATTGCCCAGCTCAGGAGATGGAGCCAGGAGTGGGCTGAAGGTTGTAAACCTGCCATCCTTATAGAAAGGGGATTTAAGGTTGTAGTCTGACACCTTGGGGGTGGGGAGTAGGGGTCTAGTGTACCCTGAGACCTGGAAGGGATGTTGAAAAGTCAAATCATCCATCCTCCAGCCCCTGTGCCAGGCCACATTCAATCTGCTCCAAATGGAGTAAGATCTCCTCTTTGAAAGATCTTCAGAGAAGGAGATTCCATAATCTCTTTCCATTGGTTCTAGTGTTTAACAGCCTTCTCCTGCTGAAAGTTGTGGACAGAAAAGGTTACTTTAGAGCTAGGATCGACTAGGCCTCTCTTCCCCAGACCTCCGCTGAAGGAGATGTGGGATCCTCTGTTGTAGGCAGAGAGACCTAATAGAAGAGTGTAGGAGTGAGAATCAGGGGCCTGGGTTCCAGTCCCAACTTGGTTACTGACTTGCTATGCGACCCTGGGAAAATGCTTACTCTTGCTTGGCTTTCCTATCTGTAAAGTCAGGAGAATTGTCCCAGATGCTTCCTACCCTCAGGGTTGATGGAGTGAAAAATGTCAGACTGGACATCAGACAATTGAATGTGCTGTGGAAAATGAAGCACTCTAGATAAGGCTTAATATCACTATTATTGCTACTGATAATATTGTTAGCTTGTCGGGGAGAGAAAGCTGTGAAGGAATGGATGATTGAGTTCTTTTTTGGAGACCCTGCCTGGGACATCACCCTAACTTTCCAAGGGGGATATTGAGGACCAGAGAGGAGAGGAGTGACTCCTTTCCCCTCCGGTCCTGGCTAGAAACCCCAGGGAGAGAAATCAGCCCCAGGCATCTAGAATCCCAGTCCTTTGGGGAATGCCCAGCCCCTCTTGACTTGAAGATATGTGAGGCCTACAGCTAGGGCACTGGGTCCCTCAAGGCTTCTCATTCTTCTTTTCCTCTTCCTTCTCCTCTTCCCCCTCCTTGTCCTCCTCCTGTCCCCTGCAGAAGAGTTTGAGTCCTGGGGAGAGATGGAGCACGGTGGGGACGGTTGGAAGGTGGAGGAACTCCCTGGGGACAACGGTTCTGAGTTCTCTGATGACAGCGTCAAAAAATACTTTGTCACATCCTATGAGTAAGAATTGGGGGCTGCCCAAGGCCGCGGGTATGGGTGGGGATGGCTGGGGCTGGGAATGGTCCCTTTGTCCCCTTTCCCCCTTTCTTCCTTCCCATTACTCTCTTCTCTTTTCCCCTAGATGGTGTCGCAAAACTCAGGTTATTGATCTGCGGGCTGAGGGCTACTGGGAGGAGTTGATGGACACCACTCAGCCTGACATAATAGTGAAGGACTGGTAAGGAGAGCAGGGAGAAGGGAACACTGCTCTCTTAGACCATGAGTTTCATGTGGGACAGGGTCTCTATCTGATTCGTTTATTTTCTATCTACCCCTGCACCTAGTACAGTGCTTGGCAAATAGTAAGTGCCTAACAAATGCCATTATTATGATTAGAAGCAGCGTGGCTTAATGGATAAAGCACAGGCTTGGGAGTCAGAAGGACCTGGGTTCTAGTTCCAACTCCACCATATGTTTGCTTTGTGACATTGGGCAAATCACTTAACTTCTCTGTGCCTCAGAAAAGTACTTGACACATAGTAAGCACTTAACAAATACCATCAATATTATTACCCCTATTAGGGAGACCACACTTTGCCTTGTTTTAATTAACCAATTAATCAGTGGTATTTATTGAGCACTTATGGTGTGCAGGGCACTGTTTTAAGCTCTCGGGGGAGTACAGTTGCAACAGAGTTGGCAGACACGCTCCTTTCCCACAAGGAGCTTAAGCCTAGAGGAGGAGCTTGTGGTCTAGAATCCATTTCTTTGCTCTTGAAACTGTTTTCATCTTCCTGCCCACTTCCGGATTTCCACCTAATCTCTCCTTTGGCTCCCTCCCACCTCCCCACCAAATTTGGTTACAGCCACTTGGCTCTGAGCTCAGTTAACACCCCTGGCTTGTTCTCTCTTTTAGCATTTGGGGAGCCTCTTCCCTGATCATTTGTGTTTTCACATGCCCTACCTGGTATGTAGAAAGCACCTGTCCTTCGTGGCCTGATCCAAACAAGGATCCTCTGGATCATCTAGGAAGAAGCTGCAGGAGGAGTGGGAATGGGGTCAGAAATCCCAGGGCTACGGGTCTGTCGGGGATCCAGTCCCAGCCAAGGCCAGGAGCCCTATCCAAAGGGACCAGTTTTAGGGAAGAAAAGTGAAGTTTGGATCTGGGGGCCATTCAAACCTCACTCTCTCTCCTGAGACTTAAGGGGAGGGGAGGGTAGCTAGGGAGGACTGAAGTGAGCAGAGGGGTTGGATTGCAGGTGAAGATAATAACTGTGGGATTTGTTAAGCGTTTACTATGTGTCAGGCACTGTACTAAGCGCTGGGGTGGTTATAAGCTGGGGTCGGGAGGAGATCGCTCCCTCCTTGCTAGCTCCCTTCAGAGCTCTCCCACTGAAGGGAAGCTTGGATCTGGGGGCCTTTCAAACTTCCGTGTCTCTCCTGAGACTTAAGCGGGTAGCTAGGGAGGACTGGAGTGAGCAGAGGTTGGAGGGCAGGTGGAGAGGAGATGGCTTGCTAGCTTTCTTCAGCGCTGTCCCACCGAGGCCCCTCTCACAGTGCTGGAAAGACCTGAGCGGGGAAGGTTGGGATTGTCTTGGCAGGTACTCGTCCCGGAGCGATGCGGGCTGCCTGTATGAGCTGTGCGTGAAGCTGCTGTCGGAGCATGAGGACGTCTTGATGGAGTACAAGAGTGGCACGGTGGCTGTACCTCAGGATGATGCCAGCTGGAAGGAGGTGAATGGGGCCCGTCCCAGGGAAGGAGGAGAGAAGGGAAGGGTTGGGGAGAGGATGCTGTTCATTCATTCAATCGTATTTATTGAGCGCTTACTGTGTGCAGAGCACTGTACTAAGCGCTTGGGAAGTACAAGTTGGCAACATATAGAGACAGTCCCTACCCAACAGTGGGCTCACAGTCTAGAAGACAGTGGGCTCACAGTCTAGAAAATATTATTATTTTCACCTGCTGTTGTGGGATGGAGAAGTGGTGACTGGTCCCTCACTCTTTCTATGCCTTAAAAAGCCATTTAATGCTGGTGATAGATTTGATAAATATTTCTGAAAACAGTTGCTATCTTCCAGCCAATTTTCAGGTACCCCAAGAAGTTAGACAGGATTCTGCTCAAAAGAATCCCCAAGTTTGAAACCCAAGACACGAGGGTGCGGCTTTACCTTCAAGTCAGAATGACAACTCAGACTTATGTTCTCATATCCTTCCTCCACACTCCTTTATATATGTCTATTCAATTGTGCATTCAGTATTTATTGTGATTAATCTGCTTTAAAATGCTTTTATACATATCTCCTCCGTTGGAGAGCGTAGGCTCCTTATGGGCAGGGAATGGTGTATTCGGTGTTTTTATATATATATATTTCTCAAGCTCTGAGAACAGAAGTAGAGTGACTTAGTGGAAAGAGCAGTGACCTAGTGGAAAGAGCCCAGGCCTGGGAGTCTGGGGACCTGAATTCCAATCTTGCCTTCACCTCCTGCCTGCTGTGTGACATTGGATAAGTCAGATAACTTCTCAGTGCCTGTTTCCTCATCTGCAAAATGGGGATTAGATACCTTTTCTCCCTCCCCCTGAGACTGTGAGTTCCATGCGGGACGGGGACATGTCTGATCTACTTATCTAGCATCTACACCAAGGCTTAGAAAAGTGCTTGACACCTCCTAAGAGTTTAACAAATACCTCAGTTGTTGTTATTGCACTCAATAGGTGCTCAGTAAGTGTTATTACCACCATTCCTCCTCCTTCACACTTTATTCACACTTTAAGTGCTGATCTTTAGGTTCAACGGGCTGGATGGGGCCGGTGGATTGGGAGATCTGGTCTCCTCTGCAGTGTGGTCTAGTGGATACAACATGGGTTTGGGAGTCAATTAGACCCTGGGTTCTAATCCAGGCCCTGCTACTTGTCTGCAGTGTGACCTTGGGCAAGCCATTAACTTCTCTGTACCTCAGTTCCCTCATCTGTAAAATGGGGATTAAGACTGTGAAGACAGGGACTGTGTCCAGTTTGATTACTTTATATTTACCTCCAGCACTTAGGATGGTTCCTGGCACATAATAAGGGCTTAACAATTACCATAATTATTTTTCTTGTTCTTCTTTTTATTATTATTATTGCATCTGTTTTCAGCCTGAGACATTGCAGAAAGGCAGAGCTTGAGGCGGGTGGGAAGATGGGTACGCCTGGAATAATTCCCACGAGCAGGAGAGCAGAGAGGGCAGGACTGGGGAATGGCTGAGAGGGCTGAGTGGGGCCGGTAAAGGGGACACTGGGACCCAGGGCAACACTGAGGGGTGGGGAAGGGATGGGCAGTGAGCTAGAAGGTGGGGGATAGGCTGTGGGAAGGGTGACTCAGGTTGACCATCAGAGGTCTCCTTGTTCAGCAGTGAATGCGGAGTCACCTGAGCCTTCTCCACTTCTGACCCAGCTTCATAGCCAGGTAACCGAACCCCAAAGCCAGGAAACTTAGCCTAGGATCCAGGCCCCAGTTTCATTTCCCAGAAGCTAAACCCCATAGGTGCTGACTCCATAGGATGATGATGGCATTTGTTAAGCGCTTACTATGTGCCAAGCACTACTAGAAGCTCTGTGATAGATACAAAGTTATCAGGTTGTCCCACGTGGGGCTCACAGTCTTAATCCCCATTTTCCAGATGAGGTAACTGAGGCACAGAGAAGTAAAGTGACTTACCCAAAGTCACACAGCTGAGAATTGGGAGATCTAGGATTAGAACCCATGACCTCTGACTCTCAAGCCCTTGCTCCTGTGCCACTAAGTCATGCTGCTTCTCAGGGATGACGGGAACTATTGTTTCCATGCATTTCCAGCTGTAAGGTGAAGCCATTGTTCGTGCCTCCAAGGTGGCGTGGGCTGGGAGAGGGTTTGTTCCAGACTGGCAGCCAAGACACCTGAGGGTTTCTGAGCAGGATCTCAGAATTGTGGCCTAGTGGAAAGAACACAGGCCTGGGGATCAGAGGACCTAGGTTCTAATCCCAGCTCTGCCACTTGTCTGCTATGTGACCTTGAGCAAGTCCCTTAACTTCTCTGGGCCTCAGTTTCCTCATCTATAAAATGGGGATTTAATGCCTGTTCTCTCTCCTACTTAGATTGTGAACCCCACGTGAGACAGGGACTGTGTCCGACCCCATTAACTTGTGTCTATCCCAATGCTTAGAACAGTGCTTGACACAGAGTAAGTGCTAAACAGATACCATAATAATAATAGTAATAGGTCAGACAATAGCTTCCAGGCAGGACTTTCTGAACCGTTTGCTCTCTGAAGTCAGTTTGCCCTTCCAGTTTGCTCCTTCCACCAAAACCCAACCCCCTGTTTGCCCCCCCCACCCCCCACATTGAGTGGTCATCTTTCTGGTTTTATCAATCAGTTAATAGTATTTATTGAGTCTCTCTTGTGGTCAGAGCACTGTACTGAGTGCTAGGGTGAGTACAAAAGAATTAGTAGATGTTAACCCTGTCCTCAAGGAGCTTGCAATCTAGCGGGGATAGAAAAGCACTAAAATGATTAACAGAGGAGGAGAAAGGGATATATGCAGGAATGAGTGCTTAATGAGGTGTGTGAAATCTTGAACAGATTTCTGAACGAAGTGTGATGGATGGTTGTGAGTTCGCAAGTGTGTAGTTGGCTTAAGTTTCATTCCATCAGTTTAGTTTTCAGGAGCTCCATATGTGGTGGAGAGGGAAAGGGGTGTCCATCGGAGTCCACCCTCTCCCAGTCTGTTTTTCCAACTAACCAGGCCCCAGTCATTCAATCAATAGTATTTATTGAGCACTTAGTGTGGGCAGAACACTGTACCAAGCATTTGGGAGAGTATAATATAACAAAGTTGGTAATAATGATAATAATAATGATGGCATTTATTAAGTGCTTACTATGTGCAAAGCACTGTTCTAAGCGCTGGGGAGGTTACAAGGTGATCAGGTTGTCCCACGGGGGGCTCACAGTCTTAATCCCCATTTTACAGATGAGGTAACTGAGGCACAGAGAAGTTAAGTGACTTTTCCAAGGTCACACAGCTGACAATTGGCGGAGCCGGGATTTGAACCCCTGACCTATGACTCCAAAGCCCGGGCTTTTTCCACTGAGCCACGTTGGTAGAGTTGCTCCCTGCCCCAAAGGAGCTTACAGTCTAGAGGGCAAGACAGACATTAATAAACAGGGTGACCAGGTCTCAGGTCCATTTTTAGGCAATCAGCCCCTACCTCCTAAACAAGGACCTGGAGCTGCTGGGGGCTCAGATGGAGAGGGAGGCGGGCGAACACCGGAGCAGGAGATGATCACTCTTTCCTTTCTACCCCCTCCAGATTTCTCACACCTTCTCCAACTATGGGCCCGGGGTGCGTTTCATCCGTTTCGAGCATGGTGGCCAGGACACTGTCTTCTGGAAGGGCTGGTTTGGGGTGCGGGTGACCAACAGCAGCGTGATGGTGGAGCCCTAGCCCGGCCTCTAGTCGAGATGGACGCCCCCCACCCCCCAGCTCTGGGGGCAGCTGTCCACTGGAAAGGGACCCCTGGGTGAGACCAGTGGAATGGTGGGGGGCAGAGGCAGGCTAAGACTTTAGACCCCTTGTTAGAGCTTGCCTCCTCAGCTCACCTTTAACCTCTCTTCTGCTCGTGGGATTAGGGGACCATGACATAGCCCTCAGAGGATGGGAGCTGGCTGCTTGTTGCCCCCTCAGTTATTTTGGGGATTTCAGTTTCCTCTCTTTTCCCCCTGTTGACCCCAGTTCCAGGAAAACAAGACAGCACCCCTCTTCAGCTCAGCCCAGCTTCTTTGTTTATTTCCCCCTTTGCTTTTTGCCCTGGAAGCTTGACATAAGGTGGCAGAATCTTTGCTGTAAATCCTATGCCTGTCTCTCTCTCTGTCTCTCTCTCGCTCCTAATGATCCCCAGCTCAATGGATGGTCAGGGAGTCCTGGACCTCTGGAACAATACTGCAGTCTCATTACCAAAAGTGCCCAAGCAATTGATGGAAAAAATAAAGGTTGGGGGAAATAATAGCGGTTAATGTACATACAACTTGCATCTCAGCAGCATGTCCTTGATGTAATGTCAAGCAGCCCCAGAATGTCCCAGGCTTTCTCCATCCCTTTACATCTTCCCCCGGGCCCGCTCCCCACACTCCCCCGTGCTTCCAGCTCTTGATGGGTCAGATTGGTCGGCCAAACCTGGCAAAACCCTCACTTGGGTTCTGGCCCAGTTCTATGGCAGCACTGGTCAGGAGCTCCAATTTCTAGGGCAGGTTTTGTCAGGGGGGTGGGGGGGAGTGCTTGCCCAGATCTGAACTGCTAGTGCTGTAGGAAATTACCAGAATCCCCCAGGCTTCCATCGGTCTCTCCCATGTTGGCATCACTGAGCTGCTGGGAGCCAGTCCTTGGAGGGGGCACGACCCTGGAACAAGGGCCGGGATTGTGAGGGCTGGAGGAGATAAGAGGAGACTGAACAGGGCTGGGACAGACTGGTTCTCTCTCAGGGATGATGGGAGCCATGGTTGACACCTGAGAGAACCATGCTGCCTCCGAGCCCGCAAGGTTAGGGGGAAGGAAATGGGCCTTTGGGCTCCTCTCTTGAGAAACAGCTCCTCTCCATCCTGCTCTCCAGCTCTGTCTGACCCCTCCCTCTCTGTCTTCATGGTTTCCCCCTGAATGCTCGGACCTGCTGCTGCAGCTGCTGACCTGCAACCCCCACCCAGGTTGCCCTGGGTGCCCTCTGCTCCTCTGCTGGCTGCAGGGCTTAGCGCAGTAAGCGCTCAATAAACACGATTGAATGAAAGATGCAGCCTCCCCCTCCGTCCTGAGCCTGTACTCTACTACTCTGCTCTGTTGGTGGGATCCCCACCTTCTCATGGGCCCCAAGGGCAGGGGCAGAAATGAAGGATGGGCAGCCGAAGGTTCAAACAGAAATCGAATACTGCTTGAGACTCGGTCTGTAGAGGACGGGTGGAGGTCGGGAGCAGTGGGGGTAGAAGATACGACCTCTGGGGTCAGGGCACGAGGCCTTATAAGCTCTTACCCACTTCATGCTGCTTGATGCAACCGCTCTCTGATACTTCCACTCACATTTGGAATTACACCAAACTCAGTGCCTGGGAGAGGGGTGTGTTTATGTGCAAGAAACTGTACTGGCTCCTTTCCATTTGTTTGTACCTTCATCCCAGATTTTGGTGTGGTTTGCACTCTCCCCCCGCCCACCTCCTCTCCTGAGGCAAGTTCTAGTTTCCTCATTTCTCCCTTCTCCCACAAGCCAGACATCCCTGAATGTTCTGTTGGCCTCTAGCCAGGAACCATCTTTAGAGCCTCTGTATTGGCTCCTCTGTGTAACGGCACTAATAAAGCCACCGTGTCTGCTGACCTGACTCACAGCACCTGTCTCTGGGGTGTGTGGGGGGGAGGGGAAGGGGGACTCGCGGGGAGGTGGGGAATATGGGGGAGTTATCTCCCACTGCAGCCTGCCTGGGGATAGAGGTGGATCACCAATCAATGGTATTTGAGACTGTGAGCCCCATGAGGGTCAGGGACCGTGTCCAACCTGATCACCTTATATCCTCCCCAAAGCTTAGAACAGTGCATGGCCCATAGTAAGTGCTTAACAAGTACCATAATTATTATTTATGGAGTACTTATTATATGCAGAGCACCGTTCTAAGTGCTTGGGACAGTAATAATAATAATGATGGTATTTGTTAAGTGCTTACTATGTGCAAAGCACGGTTCTAAGTGCTGTGGAGGTTACAAGGTGATCAGGTTGTCCCACAGGGGGCTCACAGTTTTAATCCCCATTTTACAGATGAGGGAACTGAGGCACAGGGAAGTTAAGTGACTTGCTCAAAGTCACACAGCTGACAGTCGGTGGAGCAGGATTTGAACCCAGGACCTCTGACTCCAAAGCCCGTGCTCTTTCCACGGAGCCATGCTGCTTCTTCATACAATACAGTACAACACAGTAGAATTAGCAGATGCATTCTGTTGCCCACATGTGTCCCTGTTCCCTAACTACTCCTGACTACTCCTTTTGAGGCTGTCCAACAGCCACTCCTGTGCTTTAATTTGGGTGCTAGAGGCAAAATGCTCCAGAGTCAGGCTACTGGCTTCCATTCAGATCCATAGCATGGCCTAGTGGAAAGTGCAAGACTCTGGGAGCCAGAGGACATTCGTTCATTCAATTGTATTTATTGAGCGCTTACTGTGTGCAGTGAACTATGCTAAGGGCTTGCACTGTAATCCTGACTCTGCCACTTGTCGGTTTTGTGACCTTGGACACAGTCACTTAACTTCTCTGGGCCTCAATTTCCTCAACTGCAAAATCGGATTCAACACCTGTTCTCCCTCCTACTTAGACTGTGAGCCCTGTGTGGGACCTGATTACCTTGTAGGTACCCTAATGCTTAGAACAGTGCTTGACACATAGTAAGTGCTTAACAAATATCCGTGTCACGATAAGGACAAAGTTACTTCCCTTCTTCAAGTTTCCAATTCCACAGTTAATATCCAAGTAATAAAACACTGCCCTAATGCTGTACCCATCCCTCAAAGTCTCCAGTACTTACTGCCTGTGCTAGGTAAGTTTGCCAGGTAAGTTTACGGTAAGTAATTCTGCTGTAACAGAGTTGAATTCCTGGGGTGTCCAATCAATCGATCAATGATATTATTTAGTATTTTCTATAGGCAGAGCATTGTACTAACTGCTTAGCACTTTTCATTCATTCATTCAATCGTATTTATTGAGCCCTTACTGTGTGCAGAGCACTGTACTAAGCGCTTGAGAAGTACAAGTTGGCAACATATGGAGACAGTCCCTACCCAACAGTGGGCTCACAATCTAGAAGGGGGAGACAGAGAACAAAACAAAACATATTAACAAAATAAAATAAATAGAATAAATATGTACAAATAAAATAAGTAAATAGAGTAATAAATATGTACAAACATATATACATATATACAGGTGCTGTGGGGAGGGGAAGGGGAGGAGGGGGAGACGAAGGAGGGGGCTCAGTCTGGGAAGGCCTCCTGGAGGAGGTGCGCTCTCAGTAGGGCTTTGAAGGGAGGAAGAGAGCTAGCTTGGCAGATGTGTGGAGGGAGGGCATTCCAGGCCAGGGGGATGATGTGGGCCGGGGGTCGACGGCAGGACAGGCGAGAACGAGGCATGGTGAGGAGATTAGCGGCAGAGGAGCGGAGCGGGAGGGTGTGGGCTGGGCTGTAGAAGGAGAAAGGGAGGTGAGGTAGGAGGGGGCGAGGTGATGGAGAGCCTTGAAGCTGAGGGTGAGGAGTTTTTGCCTGATGCGTAGGTTGATTGATAGCCACTGGAGATTTTTGAGGAGAGGAGTCACATGCCCAGAGCATTTCTGCACAAAGACGATCTGGGCAGCGGCGTGAAGTATGGATTGAAGTGGTGAGAGAAAGGAGGATGGGAGATCGGAGAGGAGGCTGATACAGCAATCCAGACGGCATAAGATGAGAGCTTGAACGAGCAGTGTAGCAGTTTGGATGGAGAGGAAAGGGCAGATCTTGGCAATGTTACGGAGGTGAGACCGGCAGGTTTTGGTGATGGATTGGATGTGAGGGGTGAACGAGAAAGCAGAGTCGAGGATGACACCAAGGTTGCGGGCTTGTGAGACGGGAAGGATGGTAGTGCCGTCAACAGTGATGGGAAAGTCAGGGAGAGGACAGGGTTTGGGAGGGAAGGCAAGAAGTTCAGTCTTGGACATGTTGAGTTTTAGATGGCGGGCAGTCATCCAGATGGAGATGTCTTGAAGGCAGGAGGAGACCCGAGCCTGAAGGGAGGGAGAGAGAGCAGGGGCAGAGATGTAGATTTTGGCGTCATCAGCGTAGAAATGATAGTTGAAGCCGTGCGAGCGAATGAGTTCATCAAGGGAGTGAGTTTAGATAGAGAACAGAAGGGGACCAAGAACTGACCCCTGAGGAACTCCTACAGTAAGGGGATGGGAGAAGGAGGAGGAGCCCGCAAAAGAGACTGAGAATGAACGACCAGAGAGATAAGAAAAGAACCAGGAGAGGACAGAGTCTGTGAAGCCAAGGTTGGATAGCGTGTTGAGGAGAAGAGGGTGGTCCACAGTGTCGAAGGCAGCTGAGAGGTCGAGGAGGATTAGGATAGAGTAGGAGCCACTGGATTTGGCAAGCAGGAGGTCATTGGTGACCTTTGAGAGGGCAGTTTCCATGGAATGTAGGGGACGGAAGCCAGATTGGAGGGGGTCGAGGAGAGAGTTGGCGTTGAGGAATTCGAGGCAGCGCATGTAGCAATTCAATACCTGTTCTCTCTCCTAATTAGATTGTGAGCCTCAGGGGCTATGTCCAACTTGATTAACTTGGAGAAGCAGCATGGCTCAGTGGAAAGAGCCCGGGCTTTGGAGTCAGAGGTCATGGGTTCGAATCCCGCTCCACCATATGTCTGCTGTGTGACCTTGGGCGAGTCACTTAACTTCTCTGAGCCTCCGTTCCCTCATCTGTAAAATGGGGATTAAGACTGTGAGCCCCAAGTGGGACAACTTGATCACCTTGTATCCCCCCCAGCACTTAGAACTGTGCTCTGCATATAGTAAGTGCTTAACAAATGCCATCATTATTATTATTAACTTGTATCTACCCCAGTGCTTAGAACAATGCTTGACACATAGTAACCACTGAACAAATATAACCACCACAACAACAATAACAACAATAATAATAATATTCTGGTTTTTTTTGCATTAGGATTTGTACCTATTATTCACCCCACCCCCAGTACCACAGCACTCATGTTCACATCCCATATTAATTTTCATTCATTCATTCAATTGTATTTACTAAGCACTTACTATGTGCAGAGCACTGTACTATCAAGTGGCCTAACGGATAGAGCATGAGCCTGGAAGTGAGAAGGATCAAGGTCCTAATCCCAGTTCCACCACTTATCTGCTGTGCGACTTGTCACTTCTCTGTGCCTTAGCTACCCCATCCAAAAAATGGGGATTAAGACTTGTGAGCCCCACGTGGGACAGGGACTGTGTCCAACCTGATTAACTTGCATAGAGAAGCAGCATGGCTCAGTGGAAAGAGCCCGGGTTTTGGAGTCAGATGTCATGGGCTCAAATCCTGGCTCTGCCATTTGTCAGCTGTATGACTTTGGGCAAGTCACTTCACTTCTCTGTGCCTCAGTTCCCTCATCTGTAAAATGGGGATTAAGACTATGAGCCCCACGTGGGACAACCTGATCACCTTGTATCCCTCCAGCACTTAGAACAGTGCTTTGCACATAGTAAGCGCTTAACAAATACCATTATTGTTATTGTTATTATTATCTACTCCAGTGCTTAGTATAGCGCCTGCTACATAGTAAGCATTTAACAAACACCCTAAAATTTGGTCTTGATTGAGGGCTTACTATGTGCAAACCATTGCATCAAACCCTTGGGAAAGTGTAATACAATAGAGTTGGCAGACACGACCCCTCCACTCAAGTACAGTGCTTTGCCCACTGTAAGAGCTCAATAAACACGATTGAATGAATGAAAGAAGGAATTCACAACCTATTGGGAGAGACAGACTAAAATTACGGATTGGGGAAGTAGCAGAGTTCTTGGGGAAGGCAGGCTGGTCAGAATGTTCCGAGAGCTGGACTTCTTTGAAAGGGAGAGGACAGTTTGGGAATGGTCTAGTTAAAATATACTTGAAAATCCGGACTCTGAAAATGCATTTAATCTGATCCCTGGAGAAACGTCTCGGCACAAAACTGGCTTTTCTTTTTCGTTTCCATAATATGAGCATTAGCCCCATTTGCTGGTGACACCACATGGTGCTTCTGGAGCGAATATCTGGAGTCAACTGCAGGACTCGCCTTGACTCACCCACGCCATCGTGGCTCACCAAGGCTCACCTACAGCTGGATTCACTAACTGAGAAAAGAGGGTCTGGAGCTCTACCCTGTCCTGGGGTAGAGTGGGGTGCCTGGGAAAATGGTTGTGGAAGCATGCCCATCCAGAGGAGCCCAATTCTTCATCTTCTTGGAAGGTAGAGATTATTTAATTTCAGCAGGAATGCTGGAGCCACGGGGGTCCAGCCACGGGGGTCCTTGAACGAGTTGTCTACACGCGCTGCCTAGAATTCCTCAACAACAACTCTCTCCTCGACCCCCTCCAGTCTGGCTTCCGTCCCCTTCATTCCACGGAAACTGCCCTCTCAAAGGTCACCAATGACCAAATCCAACGGCTCATGTTCTGTCCTAATCCTCCTCGACCTCTCAGCTGCCTTTGACACTGTGGACCACCCCCTTCTCCTCAACACGCTATCTGACCTTGGCTTCACAGACTCCGTCCTCTCCTGGTTCTCCTCTTATCTCTCCAGTCGTTCTTTCTCAGTCTCTTTTGCAGGCTCCTCCTCCCCCTCCCATCCTCTTACTGTGGGGGTTCCCCAAGGTTCAGTGCTTGGTCCCCTTCTGTTCTCAATCTACACTCACTCCCTTGGTGACCTCATTCGCTCCCACGGCTTCAACTATCATCTCTATGCTGATGACACCCAGATCTACATCTCTGCCCCTGCTCTCTCCCCCTCCCTCCAGGCTCGCATCTCCTCCTGCCTTCAGGACATCTCCATCTGGATGTCCGCCCGCCACCTAAAGCTCAACATGTCGAAGACTGAGCTCCTTGTCTTCCCTCCCAAACCTTGTCCTCTCCCTGACTTTCCCATCTCTGTTGACGGCACTACCATCCTTCCCGTCTCACAAGCCCGCAATCTTGGTGTCATCCTCGACTCCGCTCTCTCATTCACCCCTCACATCCAAGCCGTCACCAAAACCTGCCGGTTTCAGCTCCGCAACATTGCCAAGATCCGCCCTTTCCTCTCCATCCAAACTGCTACCCTGCTCATTCAAGCTCTCATCCTATCCCGTCTGGACTACTGCACCAGCCTTCTCTCTGATCTCCCATCCTCGTGTCTCTCTCCACTTCAATCCATACTTCATGCTGCTGCCCGGATTATCTTTGTCCAGAAACGCTCTGGGCATATTACTCCCCTCCTCAAAAATCTCCAGTGGCTACCAATCAATCTGCGCATCAGGCAGAAACTCCTCACCCTGGGCTTCAAGGCTGTCCATCACCTCGCCCCCTCCTACCTCACCTCCCTTCTCTCCTTCTACTGCCCAGCCCGCACCCTCCGCTCCTCTGCTGCTAATCTCCTCACTGTACCTCGTTCTCGCCTGTCCCGCCGTCGACCCCCGGCCCACGTCATCCCCCGGGCCTGGAATGCCCTCCCTCTGCCCCTCCACCAAGCTAGCTCTCTTCCTCCCTTCAAGGCCCTGCTGAGAGCTCACCTCCTCCAGGAGGCCTTCCCAGACTGAGCCCCTTCCTTCCTCTCCCCCTCGCCCCCCTCTCCATCCCCCCATCTTACCTCCTTCCCTTCCCCACAGCACCTGTATATATGTATATATGGTTGTACATATTTATTACTCTATTTATTTATTTATTTATTTATTTTACTTGTACATTTCTATCCTATTTATTTTATTTTGTTGGTATGTTTGGTTCTGTTCTCTGTCTCCCCCTTTTAGACTGTGAGCCCACTGTTGGGTAGGGACTGTCTCTATGTGTTGCCAATTTGTACTTCCCAAGCGCTTAGTACAGTGCTCTGCACATAGTAAGCGCTCAATAAATACGATTGATTGATTGATTGATTGGGTGAACCCTGGTTGGCTGTAAACCCAGTGTGGGCAGGGATTGTCTCTACTGCTGAATTGGACTTTCCAAGAGTTTAGCACACAGTAAGCACTCAATAATTATGAATGAATGAATGAATGACCTCCCAGCCCTGAGATTCTCTGACTTTCTGCTGCCTATGTGTGGAAATGAGGTACCTCTGCTGTGCCAAACGATAATTTCTAATCCTTAACAGGAATTAAAACCCTAGTCCTTCAAGCTCTCCCTCCCCACTCCGTCCCATCCTCCCTCCGTCCTGTCCTCCCTCCCCATTCCCTAGCTCTTATTTCCTGACTCTGCATCTCCTCCTGTGTCCCTCTTCTTCTCGGTTCATTTCTTTTCATAAGAATCCATTCCCTTTTGGCCCTGTGCTGAAGATAGATCTTAAATACTAAATTCCTCCATGTCCTCATCTTTTATGGTTGTAGGAACCGAAGGGTAAAGATCTTCCAGAAGAGTAAGGAGGACTTGAGGTTAGGTGTCCTGGCTCCAGCCCCGAGTTGACCTCTTTGTTCTTTGGAAACAAACAACGGCCCTCAATAAAGACCAAGACCACTCAGTAAATGCTTGGGAAGCAGTGTGACCGAATGGAAAGAGCATGGGCCTGAGGGTC
The DNA here is from genome assembly GCF_015852505.1 of Tachyglossus aculeatus. Lineage (NCBI taxonomy): Eukaryota > Metazoa > Chordata > Mammalia > Monotremata > Tachyglossidae > Tachyglossus > Tachyglossus aculeatus. The sequence goes on along the minus strand of NC_052070.1, from coordinate 50,512,758 downwards.
AGAGGAGTGGTTTCTAATTCCGACTCTGCCACAGGTCTGCTTTGTGACTTTGGGCAAGTCCCTTAACTTCTCTGTGCCTCAGTTACCTCACCTGTAAAATGGGGATTAAGACTGTGAGCCCCAAATGGGAGAGGGACTGGGTCCAACCTGATTAGCTTGTATCTATTCCAGTGCTTAGAACAGTGCTTGACACCTAGTAAAACACTTAACAAATACCACAATTATCATTATTATGAGGGTAGAGTAGTGTCTGCTTTAGTTGAAGTGTCAGATACTTTTTTTCTGTGACCAAGCTTGGACCCTTTCTCCCAACCAGAAATCTGCAATGCATGCTGAGTGGCACAGGGGTAGAAGAAGGCGTTAAAAGAAGAATGGTTGGCTCAGTACAAACCATCACTGCAAGAACAACTTAAGTGCATGTCTTGCTGGTGATAGGGCATACCCTTTTCTTCTTAATCCTTTGTGTCTGAGCAATCCCAAATGGGAGGGAAAATGGCCTAGTGGAAAGAGCATGGGTCAGAGGACCTGAGTTCTAATTCTAGACCCACAACTTACCTGCTGTGTGACTTTGGGCAAGCCATTTAACTTCTATGTGCCTCAGCTCCCTCATCCTTAAAATGGAAATTCAATACTTGTTTAGCCTTTTGCTTAGATTGTGAGCCCTGTGTGGGACTGATTATCTTGTAACTGCCCCCTGCACTTAGTACAGTTCTTGACACAAAGTAAGTGCTTAACAATATTATTATTGTCATTATTATTATGTCAGAAAAGGTGGCCCCTTTTTACGGAACAAGCAGGCAAGGGATTCTCTCTCGAAGACACTCATAGTTGCAGTCTCACCATCGGCACCATCATCTTCGTGCCAAAGGCAACTCTATTACTACAACTACTACTATTGCTTCTCCTCCTTCTCCTTTTCCTCTTCCTCCTCCTCCTTCTCCTCCTCCTTTTCCTTCTCCTTCTCTTCTTCCTCCTCCTCTTCCTCCTTCTTTTCCTCCTCTTCCTCCTCTTCCTCCTCCTCATCCCCTTCCTCCTCCTCCTCCTCTTCCTCCTGCTCCTCCTCTTTCTCCTCCTCCTCTTCCTCCTCTTTTTCCTCCTCTTTCTCCTCCTCCTTCTCTTTCTCCTCCTCTTCCTCCTCCTCCTCTTTGTCCTCCTCTTCCTCCTTCTCTTCCTCCTCCTCTTCCTCCTCCTCTTTCTCCTCCTCCTTCTCTTCCTCCTCCTCTTCCTCCTCCTCTTCCTCCTCCTCTTTCTCCTCTTCTTTCTCCTCCTCCTCCTCCTTCTCTTCCTCCTTCTCTTCCTCCTCCTCATTCTCCTCCTCCTTCTCCTCTTCTTCCTCCTCTCCCTCCTCCTTCTCCTCCTTCTCTTCCTCCTCCTTTTCTTCCTCCTTCTCCTCCTTCTCTTCCTTCTCCTTCCCCTCCTCTTCTTCCTTCTCCTCCTCCCCTTCCTCCTACTTCTCCTCCTCTTCCTTCCCCTCCTTCTCTTTCCACATGGCCTCCAATTTCTACGACAAGAATCCTAAGAAATCTATAGGTGGCAGCATTTCCAAGGAAACCCCATCGTCGGCATTTAAGGTCCAGACCCAGGTCTCTAGGGGAAGAGCTCAGGCTGTGGGGAAGAGGGAGTGTTTCCTGCCCCTGTGATGATGCCGACCAGCCCACAGCCGCAGGGCAATCCCCTTTCGTGGGCTGGCCGTACCAGCTACAGAGCCAGGATACTTGCATCCATTTCTCTTTCTCTTCACTGCCTGCCCTTCCTTTGTTCCTCAGTTTCCCACTAGGTACTGTGCTACTGGTGTGAATGTGATTTGTGGGGCGAGCGTCACGGGCATTTTTCATGCCATAAAGTGAACCAGGGAATCTTTACTGACTACCTGCTTGAAAAATGAGACTCTGAGCAGCAGTTTCCAGCCAAATATGAAGAGCGAAGAAAAGGCAGGTCTTTTCCTCTTTCCTTCCTGTCTTGCTCCCTCCCTCTTCCCCTTTCTCTCTCCTTGGGACCACACATCCTCCTCTAAAACAGGGGATTGGGTCCTCACTACAAGTCACCTTTCTGCTTACCCAGACACCCCAGAGAAGGGGTCCTGGAGTCCCGGCATCCTGGCAGTTATTGCTGGGGTGCACAGGCCCCAAACAAACCACATTCAGGAGCCTTGCCTTCTCTGCTCACAGCCTGTTACTGATCAGTAGATGGTGATGGGGGCCTAGGCGAGCCATCCCAAGGACGTAGCGGGTTGGGGGTGGGTTCCTTTCCTGATGCCTAATGGAAACGGCAGAACTGCTGGGGATGTGTGTGTGTGATGTGTGTGTCTGTCCAGGCGGATGAGCGTTGCTGTTCCTCTTTCTCTTGCTTTGGGGTGGGAGGGTTAGAATGGTTATAATCATAATTGTGATATTTGCTAAGCACGTACTATGTGCCAGGCACTGTATTAAGCCTTGGGAGTCAGAGAACGTGGGTTCTAATCCTGGATCCGCCACTTGTCTGTTGTGTGACCTTGGGCAAGCCACTTAATTTCTCTCTGCCTCAGGTACCCCATCTGTAAAATGAGGACTAAGACTGTGAGCCCCATGTGGTAGAACCTGATTACTTTGTATCTACCCCAGTGCTTAGAACAATGCTTGGCACATAGTAAGCACTTAACAAATACCATAATTATTAATTATTCATTCATTCAATCATATTTATTGAGCACTTACTGTATGCAGATCACTGTACTATGCACTTGGGAAGTACAAATCGGTAATATGTAGAGACGGTCCCTACCCAACAATGGGCTCACAGTCTAGAAGGGGGAGACAGGCAACAAAACAAGTTGACAGGTGTCAATACCATCAGAATAAATAGAATTATAGCTGTATTCACATCATTAATAAAATCAATAGAGTACTAAATATGTACAAATATACACAAGTGCTGTGGGGAGGGGAAAGGGGCAGGGCGGGGGAGCAGCGATGGGGAGGGGAGGAGGAAAAGAGTAAAGTAACAGACACCTTCCCTGCCCACAGTGAGCTTAGAGTCTAGAGGGGGAGACAGACATGAATATAAATAAATAAAATTACAGATATGTACATAAGTGCTGTGGGGCTGGTTTGGGGAATGAATAAAGGGAGCAAGTCAGGGTGACGCAGAAGAGAATGGGAGAATCTTGCTTCTTGTGGTGGAAGAGGCACCGTGACAGAGGCATCGCAGGAGGGGACCCTACCCTGCCCCCCCCCCCACCCACCCACCCCAGACCAGTGACCCAACAGAGTGAGGAGGTGTGGGATTAGAGACTCGTCTCCCTGTTCAGGACTCCGGGGATGAGTTCACCTGTCACAGGGTCAGGGGCAGAAAAAGCAGAAGGGGTCTCTAGACCATAAGCTCACTGTGGGCAGGGAATGTTTCAGTTTATTTTTATACTGTATTCTCCCAGGTGCTTTGTACAGTGCTCTGCATGCAGTATGAGCTGAGCCCAGGCTTGGGAGTCAGAGGTCATAGGTTCTAATCCCAGCTCTGCCACTTGTCTGCTGTGTGACTTTGGGCAAGTCACTTAAATTCTCTGTGCCTCATCAGTTCTCTCATCTGTCAAATGGGGATTAAGACTGTGAGCCCCATGTGGGACAACCTGATCACCTTGTATTCTCCCCCAGTGCTTAGAACAGTGCTTTGCACATAGTAAGTGCTTAGCAGATGCCATCATTATTATTTATTATTTTAGTAAATGCAATTGAATGAATGAGTGAATGAATGGGTCTCACTGTGGCCTCCCAGAAGCAGGCCGGAGGGAAGGATGGAGAGAGGTTCGGGGTGGCCTGTTGTCTGAGAGAGATTCTAGTCCCCAGCTGAGGTGCTCAGACAGTGGGACCTCAGTAGCCAAGTAGGTAGCATGTCCCCGTCTAGACTTTCTGCGGGCTGGGAGCCCCCAGTCTAGAGCTCTAAGGATCCTGGCTTTGTTCCCTGGCCCGAGGGATGAATCCCCATGAGGTTTACCATCCAACAGGGCATTTCTCCAGGCTGAGCCAGGGGCTGGGAAGCCCTGGCGGGGGGGGGGAAAGGAGCAGCAGCTGGCATTGTCTGGGCGCATTATGCAAAGACCTTGCAAATGAGGCAGAAAGCACACGGAAATGTAGAGCTGTTATTTTGGACTCACTTTTTGTCACTGGGAAATATCAGCAGCAGCAGCACTGCAGGGTTGGAGGAGGCTGGGGCTGGGATGTCACAAGTGGGCCTTGATGGAAAGGCCAGGAGACCCAGTCAGTCTCTCATTCTGGCAGCAACTGAGCATAGTTCTGGGGTGGGGGGGTGGCAGGGGGAACCAGTCAAGGCCCTTCCCATTTCAGATTCTTTCTCTGGTCTAAAGGCCTGTTGCTTCCTGGCTGGGAAGCCCCAGCGTCCCTAGAATTGTCTTGGAGAGCAGCAGCCTAGTTAGTGCAGACAGCTGGCAGATGAGAAGCAGCGTGGCTCAGTGGAAAGAGCCCGGGCTTTGGAGTCATAGGTCATGGGTTCAAATGCCGACTCTGCCACTTGTCAGCTGTGTGACTTTGGGCAAGTCACTTAACTTCTCTGTGCCTCAGTTACCTCATCTGTAAAATGGGGATTAAGACTGTGAGCCCCCCGTGGGACAACCTGATCACCTTGTAACCGCCCCAGCACTTAGAACAGTGCTTTGCACATAGCAAGTGCTTAATAAATACCATTATTATTATTATTATTATGGAATGAGCTGGGTTCCTGTCTCTGCTCTTAGATGGGTTTGCAGCAGGACACCTCTCTCCCTTCAAAAGGGAAGGGTCTGCCTGATATCGAGCTGACCACCAGTCTGACCTAATTGTCCTGCATCTACTCCAGGGCTTAGTACTGTACTCAGCACATAGTAAGCTCCTACACGTTTGACAATTATTAAGCTACCATGATCCCATGGAGGAAAAGTGGGAGATGAGAGGTGGGCCCTATTCACATCCGGGCTATAAAGTTCTTCCCAGAATAGTCCAGGCTGTCTAGGCATGATGGCAAACTGGTACATTAGCGATGGATTAGCCCCAGATCACAAATTCCAACTGGAAGTGGAACTGGATAACAGACAGTACAAGGTATCTTGGACTAGAGCCATGGGAGCTGCCCAACAGATTCACCCCACAGATCAGACAGTTGCTGTTTGGTAAAAAACAGTTGAGCTTATTGCTTATTGCTGTTCCCCAAAGCGGAGATATTCCATAAATCTACGTCGAGATAATAAATATATGTAGAGACTGAAGGACTGCAGAGTAAAGCCAATTATCATCACAATGACTGAGTTGTTCCACAAGAACTTGGGGAACAACTATTTAGATACCCAGACTTATGATTCACTGGCAGAATTTCCAGTGACCTCAATCAATCAATCATGCTGAGAAGCAGAGTGGTATTGTGGATAAAGCACAATGCTGGGAGTCAGAAGCACTTGGGTTCTAGTTCTGGCTCTGCCACCTATCTGCTGTGTGATCTTGGGCAAGTCACGTCACTTCACAAGAACTTGGGGAACAACTATTTAGATACCCAGACTCACGATTCACTGGCAGAATTTCCAGTGACCTCAATCAATCAATCATGCTGAGAAGCAGAGTGGTCTTGTGGATAAAGCACAATGCTGGGAGTCAGAAGCACTTGGGTTCTAGTTCTGGCTCTGCCACCTATCTGCTGTGTGATCTTGGGCAAGTCACGTCACTTCACAAGAACTTGGGGAACAACTATTTAGATACCCATACTCACGATTCACTGGCAGAATTTCCAGGGACCTCAAACAGTCAATCATGCTGAGAAGCAGAGTGGTCTTGTGGATAAAGCACAATGCTGGGAGTCAGAAGCACTTGGGTTCTAGTTCTGGCTCTGCCACTTATCTGCTGTGTGATCTTGGGCAAGTCACTTCACTTCTCTTCAGAGAAGCAGTGTGACTTAGTGGAAAGAGCCTGGGCTTGGGAGTCAGAGATCGTGGCTCCGCCACTTATCAGCTGTGTGACTTTGGGCAAGTCATTTAACTTCTCTGTGCCTCAGTTACCTCATCTGTAAAATGGGGATTAAGACTGTGAGCCCCACATGGGACAACCTGATTACCTTGTATCTACTCCAGTGCTTAGAACAGTGCTTGGCACATGGTAAGCATTTAACAAATACGATTGAATGAATAATAATAATAACGATGGCATTTGTTAAGTGCTTACCATGTGCAAAACACTGTTCTAAGTGCTAGGGAGGTTACAAGGTGATCAGGTTGTCCCACTGGGGGGCTCACAGTCTTAATCCCCATTTTACAGATGAGGTAACTGAGGCACATAGTAAGCATTTAACAAATACGATTGAATGAATGAACAAATACCATCATTATTATTATTATGACTATTCTTTACACCTCAGTTACCTCATCTGTAAAATGGGGATCAAGACCATGAGCCCAACGTGGGACATGGACTGTGTCCAACCTGATTAGCTTGTAGCTACCCCAGTGCTTAGGACAGTGCCTGGCACATAGTAAGCGCTTAACAAATACTATAAAAAATCAATCAGTGGTATTTATTGCACACTTACTGTGTGCAGACCACTGCTCTAAGCACTTGGGAAAGTACAATACACCAGAGTTGGTAGATGCAATTCCTGTCCCCACAGAGCTTACGGTCTACAGGGAGACACTAATAATAATTGTGGTATTTGTTAAGTGCTCACCTCTGGCCAAGACCACACACTTCATTCCTCTAATGCTAACCTTCTCACTGTGCTTCGATCTCATCTATCTTATCTCAACCCCTCACCAATGTCCTGCCTCTGGCCTGATCATTCTCCCTCTTCATACTTGACAATTACTCTCCCCCTCTTCAAAGCCTCATTGAAGGCACACCTCCTCCAAGAGGCATTCCCTCACTAAGTACTTTTTTCCTTTTCTTCCACTCGTTCATTCATTCATTCAATCATATTTATTGAGCGCTTCCTGTGTGCAGAGCACTGTACTAAGCGCTTGGGAAGTACAAGTTGGCAACATATAGAGATGGTCCCTACCCAACAACGGGATCACAATCTAGAAGGGGGAGACGGACAACAAAACAAAACATGTGGACAGGTGTCAAGTCATCAGAACAAATGGAATCAAAGCTAAATGCACATCATTAACAAAATGAATAGAATAGTAAATATGTACTAGTAAAATAAATAGAGTAATAAATCTGTACAAACATATATACAGGTGCTGTGGGGAGGGGAAGGAGGTAGGGTTGGGGGATGGGGAGGAGGAGAGGAAAAAGGGGTCTCAGTCTGGGAAGGCCTCTTGGAGGAGGTGAGCTCTCAGAAGGGCTCTGAAGAGCTCTCCCTTCTGTGTTGTCCTGACTTGCTCCCTTTATTCATCCCTGTTCCCAGCCCCACAGCACTTATATACATAGCTGTAATTTTTTTATTCATATTAATGTCTGTCTCCCCCTCTAGACTGCAAGCTCACTGTGGGCAGGGAATATATCTGTTATATTATATTGTACTCTCCCAAGCACTTAGTACAGTGTTATGCTCACAGTAAGTGCTCAATAAGCACGATTGATTGAATGAAGTCTCAGGGCTGAGGCTGGTTCATCAGGCCTGATGGGAGACTCCATCATGATAAGATGGGATGGATCTGAGCAAGGGAGAAAGGTAAAACATATGGGGGTGGTGTTTGGAGGCCAGGGGCAGGGTCTGCTCTGGGAGGTGGGGCTCCCAACAGGGGACGCGGCTGGATTCCTTCTGGAGAACTGCCAACCCAGGGAGGCCTCTGCCATTCCATGAGAAGCAGCATGGCTTAGTGGAAAGAGCCCGGGCTTGGGAGTCAGAGGTCATGGGTTCTAATCCCAACTCTGCCACATATCAGCTGTGTGACCTTGGTCAAGTCACTTCACTTCTCTGTGCCTCAGTTCCCTCACCTGTAAAATGGGGATTGAGACTGTGAGCCCCATGTGGTTCAATCTCTCATCCTATCCCGACTGGATTACTGCATCAGCCTCCTCTCTGATCTCCCTTCCTCCTGTCTCTCCCCACTTCAGTCTATACTTCATGCTGCTACCTGGATCATCTTTGTGCAGAAACGCTCTGGGCATGTTATTCCCCTCCTCAAAAATCTCCAGTGAGTGCCAGTCAACCTATGCATCAAGCAAAAATTCTCACTCTCGGCTTCAAGGCTCTCCATCACCTCGCCCCCTCCTACCTCATCTCCCTTCTCTCCTTCTACAGCCCGGCCTGCACCCTCCGCTCTTCTGCCACTAACCTCCTCACTGTACCTTGTTCTTGCCTGTCCCGCCGTCAACTCCCGGCCCACTTCCTCCTCCTGGCCTGGAATGCCCTCCCTCCTCACATCCGCCAAGCTAGCTCTCTTCCTCCCTTCAAAGCCCTGCTGAGAGCTCACCTCCTCCAAGAGGCCTTCCCAGACTGAGCCCCCTTTTCCCTCTCCTCCTCCCCATCCTCCCCCCACCTCCTTCCCCTCCCCACAGCACCTGTATATATGTTTGTACAGATTTATTATTCTATTTTTTAAAATTGTACATATTTACTATTCAATTTATTTTGTTAATGATGTGCATCTAGCTTTATTTCTATTTATTCTGATGACTTGACACCTGACTACATGTTTTGTTTTGTTGTCTGTCTCCCCCTTCTAGACTGTGAGCCCGTTGTTAGGTAGGGACCGTCTCTATATGTTATGAACTTGTGCTTCCCAAGCACTTAGTACAGTGCTCTACACACAGTAAGTGCTCAATAAATACAACTGAATGAATGAATGACAACCTGATTACTTTGTATCTACCTGAGCACTTAGAACAGTGCTTGGCACATAGTAAGCGCTTAACAAATGCCATTATTATTATTATTATTCCAATCCATGTATCAAGTTTTGCAACGTAGAGCAGACACAATCCTGATCCCCAATGAGTAATGACTTTGCATTTTTTTTTGTAAATTAAACCTAATCTTGTGTTGACTCTGCTGTACAAGGAGAAATAATGAAGAAGATTAAGATGAGATCTTGTTCATTCTTGCTGAACAAAAGTCAATTAATTGCCAGAAGGATTATGGTAGAGTCTTGCCTTAGCCAAATACAATCAGATAAAAAGCACTTGGAATTAGTCGGGGGAGTACAGTTACTGTTAACTTGGCAGGCCCGAAAGAGTCCCTGGGGTTGTGGGTGGAGGCGGTGGGGTGACTTTCAGGTCTATTCTAGGAAGGGGGGAAAAATCAATCAATCAATTAATACTTTATATTTATTGAGCACTCACTGTGTGCAGAGTAATAATAATGATGGTATTTGTTAAGTGCTTACTATGTGCAAAGCACTGTTCTAAGCATTGGGTAATGTACTAAGTGCTTTTTTTAAAGGTATTTGTTAAGCACTTACTATGTGCCAAGGACTGTTCTAAGCACAGGGGGGTAGATAAAATGTAACTAGGTTGGATACAGTCCATGTCCCACATGGGGCTCACAGTCTTCAGACCGATTTTACAGATGAGGTAACTGAAGCACAGAGAAGTTAAGTGACTTGCCCAAGGCCACATAGCAGAAAAGTGGTGGAGCTAGGATTAGAACCCAAGGTCCTTCTGATTCCCAGGCCTATGCTCTATCCACTAGGCCAGGATGCTTCTCTAGTGTGCGGGAGAGTACAATGCAATAGAATTGGTAGACACAAGAAGCTTGTAGTCTAGTGGGGGAGACAGTTAAGTCTGATAGGGGAGAAGTTAAGTGACTTGCCCAAAGTCACAAAACAGAAAAGCGATAGGGCTGAATTAGAACCCAGGTCCTCCAACTCCTAGGCCTCTGCACTTTCCATTGGGCTACACTTCTTCCCCTTTAGGTCTGAAACAGCTGGCGTGGACATTGGGCATGGGAATCAATAAGGGTGGAGAAGCATTGTTGCAGGGGTCATAAATCAGACAGGATTGATTGAAGCTTCCCCTTCAAGCCTCCATGTATGGTTTTCTTCTGGGGCCCTGCGGAGAGGACCAAAAGTCGACCAAGACCCAGGCCTTGCTCTCCAGGAGCTTGCAGTCATAAAAGGGAGGCAGGACCACCCTGCGTCACAAACAGTTAAAGAAATCTGCAACCTTCAGGAGCACCTGTCTTTCACCCTCTTGAAAAAAAGGAAGTGATATCACCAAGGGAGCTTCCCTCCCCACGGGAGTTTCCATTTCCCCATTGTAGACTGTGAGCCCACTGTTGGGTAGGGACCGTCTCTATATGTTGCCAACTTGTACTTCCCAAGCACTTAGTACAGTGCTCTGCACACAGTAAGTGCTCAATAAATACGATTGAATGAATTCTTAAATAGGGCCAGACATTCTTGCTACATGAGTGGAATGGACCCCAGCAGTGGAGCAAGAGGGATTTAGCTTAGACCACATTCCTGACAGAGATGGTTAATCTATACTGAGACACGACACCAAGGTTTTCAAGGGATCCAAGTCTGGACACTCTTTTACTGAATGGGGTCCCAGGCAGAGCTAGGACTTTTTCCAGGACCACATTTTTAAAAAATATTATTTAAGTGTTTGCTATGTGCTAGGCACTGGGGATGATACAAGCTAATCAGGATGGACACAGTCCGTGTCCCACATGGGGCTCAAAATATTAAACCCTATTTTACAGATGAGGTGACTGAAGTACTGAGAAGTTAACCGACTTGCCCTAGGTTCCACAGCAATAAGGAATGAACTTATTGAGGGGGCAGAGAGGGAAGAAGGAGGAGGGCAGGCTGATGTGTGTTTACATAGGATTTGTATGTACTCTGGGCAGTTACTTTTTGAGGTGAAACTATTCCCCAAAAGATGGCCTTGTGTTGAATTCTCACTCCAGACCTTCCCCTTTCCTTCCCATCCAGCCCCGCTCACTGAGTGTGGCTGGCTCCAAGCAGTCTGTGCCAGAATGGTTCAGCAGAGGATGGAGGAGGGGAAAGACAGGCAGTGGGTGGGCAAGAGGGAATGGCAGGGAGAGAGCAGCAGGGATCCTTGACAGCTCCCCAGATCTCCCTGGGTTCCCGCTTAAAGTGCTGCAGTGAAGACGAAGCCTGCCTGGAGACAGGGAATTAGACCAGATGACCACTTGTGGCCAAAGACCGTTGTCCAAAGGCCCCAGGAGAAAAAGGTTTTAAGGGGTTGAAGCAGTTGTCCCCCTGTCTCCTCCATCCCTAACATAAGTGACAAGTCTCAAGGCGATGTGTCTGTGTGCTGACAGTGCTGCAAATCCAAATATCAACGGGAAAGAATTCGTAACCATCAGCACAGACAGTTTGGGGATTTGCGGATGGTTTAATCCAAGAAAATACCTCACAGATTGAGGAGAAAGAACCCCAAAGCGCTTTTCCCCGACAAAGATGGCTTAAAAGAAAAAAAAAATGGGTCGGGAAAGTGATTTTCTCTGCTTGTGTTTCTTGGGGGATTAAATCTTGTTTTTCGTCACCAGCGAGTGGAATAATCCAATATATTAAAGCTAATGTGCTTCTTGTATTTATTGCTGTGTATTTGACCTAACAGAGTTTTATTCCTACATTAAGAGTAAAACTATTCTGGGAGGCAAACTGCAAACCTCTAGATCAATTACTCCCCTCTACAACACCAGAAAAATGAATTATTCCTGTAAAAAAGGTTCCTCGCCCAATGAATTCTGCACTGCAGATTTGGATGAGTTAGGCCAAATTGAATTTGGTCTCCAAGCAACATTTAAAAGTAGGCAAGAGTTTGAACGGGTGCAGGGGGCTTCCGTGGTCCGCACATGCTGCTGCGTCAGTTCCAGAGACCTGCGGGAGGCTGATGCATATGGGGTCTGAGCCTGGGGCCTGTCTAAGAGGGCCGAGGCCTTCTGGAAGATGGTCACTGGAGAGAGAGGTGGACAAAAATAGGTCACTACCTGAGGCGAAGGGAGGGAGATGGAGACCGTGGAGTCCTGGACAGATATGCAGCTCAGGCTTTGAGGTTGCTCCAAGAGGCTCAAAGCCCAACTGATGCTTCCATTCGAGAGTGTCCTGGGAGCCAGATCTTGCTCCCATGATCTAGTAAGTCAGGTGTTGGATAACTTGCATATTATTTGGATATTCTCTGCACAGGCCCACGTTGGTTGGTCTGCCCTGCAGTTCAACTGAAACGCCATTGCTGCTCGGTGGCTGGCTGGTGGCTGGCTCTCCCCACTTCTAGACTGTGAGCCCGTTGTTGCGTAGGAACCGTCTCTGTATGTTGCCGATTTGTACTTCCCAAGAGCTTAGTACAGTGCTCTGCACACAGTAAGCACTCAATAAATACGATTGAATGAATGAATTAATGGTGGGTATTTCTAGATTTTTCTTTCTATGACTCCTTCTTGCCCCAACATTTCCTTGGCCCAAATGGCGGGGACAGGGAGTGGAGAGACACCTGGAGACTCCCCAGGAAGCCTGGGTCCATGAAGTGGGCTTGGGCTAAGACCCCATTTCCTTGTCTCCTGGGGCCTTGGTTGGATGAACTGAGTCACATGCCTCCCTTGGAGTCTTTAGAGGGAAGGGAACCATGTTCTTTGTTCAAATCTCCCCTTGCATTTCAGGGTTATGGTCCAAACCACTTGGGGCCCTTGGGGCCAACTTTTCCCCTGCGACTCCCAAGATTTTCCCTTCTCAGAGCTGTCAGAGGTCCTCGGGGCCCTCAGGGTCTGAGCTATAGGAAAATATGGAACTCTGCAACCCCACCTGCTTCAACTCTGCTTCCCTCCCCATCCTATCTGGTTACAGGCCCTTAATGAGTTTGTACAGATTGGAGCAGCAGTCTTGTAGTCGGGAAGTAAAGACATTTATCGAGCACCCACTGAGTGTAGAGCACCATATTAATCCTCCATGACTGCTCAGCTGCCTTTGACACCGTGGACCACTTCCTTCTCCTGGAATAATTATCTAACCCTGGCTTCTTCTGCTTCTTCTCCTATCTCTCTGGCCGCTCCTTCTCAGTCTCTTTTGTGGGTTCCTCCTCTGCCTTCCACTCTCTAACTGTGGGAATCCTTCAAAACTCTATTCTGGGTCCCCCTTCTATTCTCTTTTTACATCCACTCCCTTGGAGAATTCTTTCACTCCCATGGCTTCAACTCCCATCTCTGTATGGAGGATTCCCAAATATACCTCTCAAGCCCTGATCTTTCTCTTCTGCAATCTCATATTTCCTACTGCCTTTAGGATATCTCTAGTTGGATATCCCGCTGACACCTCAGACTTATCATGTCTATATCTATATGTTGCCAACTTGTACTTCCCAAGCGCTTAGTACAGTGCTCTGCACACAGTAAGCGCTCAATAAATACAATTGAATGAATGAACTCCTCATCTTTGCCCCCAAACCCTGTCTGCCCTGACTCTCCCATCACTGTAGATAGCACCGCCATCCTCCCTGTCTCACAAGCGCATAACCTTGACGTTATCCTCGACTCATCTCTCTCATTCAACCCACATAGTCAATCTGTCACCAAATCCTGTCAGTTCAAATTTTACAACCTCACTAAAATCTGCCCTCTCCTTTTCATCCAGATTGTTACTAGGCTGCTCGAAATGTTTATCCTATCCCACCTTGACTATTGCATCAAACTCTGCTAACTTCTCTGCCTCCTGTTTTTTTCCCACTCCAATCCCTACTTCACTCTACTTTCTGATTATGTTTTCCCACTTCTCAAGAATCTCCAGTGGTTGCCCATCCACCTCCACATCAAACAGAAAGTCCTTACCATTAGCGTTAAAGCACTCGATCTTCTTGTCCCCTCCTATCTTACCTTGCTGATTTCTTACTACAATCCAGCATGCTCACTTGACTCTTCTAACACCAACCTACTCGCTGTACCTCAGTTTTGTCTATCTTCCTCTCACTTCATATCCGACAGATCACCACTCTCCCCATCTTCAAAGCTTATGACAATCATGTCTCCTCCAAGAGGCCTTCCACAACTAAGCCCTCATTTCCCCTACTTCCTCTCCCTTCTGCATTGCCCTTACAATTGGATTTGTACCCTTTATTCATAATAATAATAATGATGGCATTTGTTAAGCACTTACTATGTGCAAAGCACTGTACTAAGCACTGGGGAGGATATAAGATGATCAGTTTGTCCCACGTGGGGCTCACAGTCTTAATCCCCATTTTACAGATGAGGTAACTGAGGCACAGAGAAGTTAAGTGACTTGCCCAAAGTCACACAGCTGACAATTGGCAGAGCCGGGATTCGAACCCATGAGCTCTGACTCCCAAGCCCGTGCTCTTTTTACTGAGCCACTCTACAGCTCTAATGACCATATCCATAATTTATTTTAATGTCTATCTCCCCCTATAAGCTCTTTTTTGGCAGAGAGCATGTCTACCAGTTCTGTTATATTTTACTCTCCCAAGTGCTTAGTACAGAGTTCTGTATGCAGTAGATGTCCAATAAATGTGATTGATTAATACTAAGCAAAGGATGACTTCCTGCCCAGAAAGAGCTCAATGAGAGTCTGTGGCTACATCTGTCCATCTCTCTGGACTCCCAGTCCTCCAGGGGAACCGTGTCTTTGGATTGGGCACTTCCTCTTCCCTGAGTCTTTCAGCCCATATTCTACTCAGAAAGAGACTATTTACCCTTTGCCATTCACTTCTAATGGCATTTGTTAGGTACTTACTATGTGCCAGGCACTGTACTAAACACTGGGTTAGTACAAGGTTGGACACAATTCATGTTCCACATGGAACTCAGTGCCTTAATTTTCATTTTACAGATGAGGTAACTGAGGCACAGAGAAGTTAAGTGACTTTTCCAAGGTCACAGAATAGATAAGTGGTGGAGCTGGGATTAGAACCCAGATCCTCTGATTCCTTTCCTAATCAGGGGTCCTGGGCCCATCCGGTCCAAGGGTCTCAGGAGAACCCCCAAAGGAGCCTCTCCTGGCTCCCCCTTGCCAAACCCTCACCCCCACCCCTGCTGCTCTACTGAAGAGCAGATGCAGCTTTGGGACTCAGTGAATAATTTACCAGGGACAGAAAGGCTATTTTTTCTTTCACAGACCATGGACACCTGACCCCGCTGGCCCCTTGGGGCCAGGAGAAATTCCTGGTCCTGGAAATTCCTGGTCCTGGTCCTGGATGGAGACGCTGAGCCTGCACAGTTTTGCAAATGATGCCAGAAAAAAAACAACAACACCCTAAGGTTTAACTCTTTTATGCTTGGATTGAGTTTTTTCGAGGACTAATGAGCTGGAGCAAAGAGATTGGTAACTGGTTTTTTGGGGTGTTTTTTTTTTTGGTCAACAAATGCAGCCTTGCAGAGTGGAGAACCATACAAATTGTGGGGGTGCAGGATGGAAAAAGTCAGAGAAGAGGGGTGCTGAGATCTTTAGGCAGGCCCAGCTGATGTCACGATTAAAGTTAGCATAGTAATGCCAGAGTAGCTGGGGGGTGGGGGTGAGCATGAAGAAATAGGGGAGGAACCTGAATTGACCTTTTAGGTCATCCCCTTGCTTCCAGGAAAGACTGGACTCAAAACCATCCTGAAAAAAACACTTTTCCTCCTTTTTCTAAAAATTTCCCAAATGACTCCTCCATCTCTCCAGGCAGCACATTCCGGTATCTCCCACCACTTATATCCAGAAAGCTCTGCTTGCTGCTTTCCGCTTAATCTCAACCTATCCCTTGGCCCTTGACCTGACCTCGCTGGCAAGAAGAAGCTTAGCTGCTCAGAATCACTCCTGCATTATCCCTTTGTAGGCTTGAAGCCTGTAACTCGGCCTCCTCTCCAGTCTGCTCCTCTCTAAACTAAAGAAAACCGGTTCCTTCAGTCTGCGCTCCTGGGGCACTTAATTCATTCTTGTGTCTCCAGCCTTGGTCTCCACTCAGACTGCTGCAGTTTGAGAGAGGTGGGAGGGGGCTGTTGTTTGGGTTTGTGATTGTATTTCTGCCCCTAGGATCTGCCCAAGCGGAGACTGCGCAGAGGGATTACTTTTCTGTTGTGTCGGGGTATAGGAAGGGTGGCAATTTGGGTGGGGGCAGAGGCTGCCAGGGGACAGGCTTTAAAGAGCTAACACCTCTATTGTGGGTCTTTCCAGCCTGATTGGAAATCCTCAGGACTTGGGAGAGAGGCTTGTGGTGAGCGGAGGCTCGGAGCCCAGGAAGGACTGTCTTCCCTGTGCAGTGGGGGTTCTATGACTTCACCCTCAAGGAAAAGGGACTGAGGCAGCCCCGTAGGTTGGCCCTGGGGATGTGGCCTAGTGTATATACTGCATAGGTCTGGAAGTTAGAAGGACCTGGGTTCTAATCCCGGCTCTGCCACTTGTCTGCTATGTGAACTTGGCCAAGTCACTTACCTTCTCTGTGCTTCAGTTACCACATCTATAAAATGGGGATTAAGACTGTGAGCCCCATGTGGGAAAGGGATTGTGTCCAACATGATTAGCTTGTAGCTACCACAGTGCTTAGTACAATGCTTGACACATAGTAAGCGCTTAACAAATACCAGCATCATCATCAACTGTAGCTTTCACTGTGGGCAGGGATGGCCCAGCCTGGGCCCCAGGCTGAGGAACTGAGGTGGCACCTACGTCCCGGGTGTTCAGATTCCCCGTTGGAGCCATTGGGTCGCCTCTTGTGGGACATGTCTGCCCAATGATCACTCTGCTTCTTCCACCTCTGGGCTTGATTTTTCTCGTCCATCACTGACTTTGGTGCCCTCTGACTTGCCTTAGGTCCCTCAGAGGCTCAAGACAGCCTGGGGGTTTGGAAGACTATCTGCTCCCTTGAAAATGAAAGGCTTAAAAAGTTTCCCCCTTGGGACTCCTGAAAACCTCTGACCTCTCAAACAGAAACTGTATGGCCTAGTGGAAAGAGATGGGAATTTAGGGACCTGGGTTCTAATACTGGCTCTACCACTTGCTGGCTGTGTGACCTTGGGCAAATCACGTCACTTCTCTGAGCCTCAGTTTTCTCATCTGTAAAATGGGGATTCCATATCTGCTCTCCCTCTCCCTTAGGCTGTGAGTCCCATAGGGGATAGGGACTGTTTCCAGTTTGCTTGTACTGTACCTATCCCAGTACTTGGCATGTAGTAAGTACTTAATAAATGCCACAATTATCTACTGCATTAGCCTCCTGGCTGACCTCCCTGTCTCCTGTTTCTCCCCCTTTCGGTCCATATTCTGCTGTCTAAAAAACATTCAGCCCACATCTTCCCACTCAAGAACCTTCAGCCACCTCCATGTTAAACAGAAATGCCTTACCATTGGTTTTGTCACTCCTACTTTACCTCACTGACTTCCTACTACAATAGAGTCCACATGCTTCCCTCGATCTCGTCTATCTCATCGCTGAACCCTCACTCACATCCTGACCCTGGAACTCCCTCCCCCTCCATATCTGACAGACCACCGCTCTCTCTACCTTCAAAGGCTAACTAAAATCACATCTCCTCCAAGAGGCTTTCCCCAATTAAGCCCTCTTTTCTCCTGCTCCCTCTCCCCTGTACATCACCTATGCACTTGGATCCATCCCCTTGAAGTTCTTCATAGTCACCCCCCACTCAGCATCTATGTACATAGCTTAAATTTATTTTAATGCTGGTCTCCACCTCTAGACTGTAAGCGCCTTGTGGGCAGGGAATATGTCTACCAAATCTGTTGCATTCTACCCTCCCAAGCACTTATAATTGAGCTCAGCACACAAGCACTCAATAAATACCATTGATTGATTGATTTATTAATGGGGGGTGGGGGGAAGCAGAGAGCGGGACCACGTCTCCCCGATGGGAACTTGCATCCGCCAAGCTAGCTCTCTTCCTCCCTTCAAAGCCCTACTGAAAGATCACCTTCTCCAGGAGGCCCTCCCAGACTGAGCCCCCTCCTTCCTCTCCCCCTCCTCCCCCTGCCCATTCCCCCGCCTTACCTCCTTCCCCTCCCCACAGCACCTATATATATGTATATATGTTTGTATGTATTTATTACTCTATTTATTTATTTTATTTGTACATATTTATTCCATTAATTTTATTTGTTATATGTTTTGTTTTGTTGTCTGTCTCCCCCTTCTAGACTGTGAGCCTGCTGTTGGGTAGGGACCGTCTCTACATATTGCCAACTTGTACTTCCCAAGCACTTAGTACAGTGCTCTGCACACAGTATGCGCTCAACAAATATGATTGAATGAATGAACCCGATTTCTTGTGTTCGAGTGATGTGACCCGCCGGCCCACCCCACCCACCCCACCCTGCAGCCTCTGGCAAGGGAAAAAACTTGTTCCCTCCAGAGGTCCCCGGGTTGGATTCAGTTCTGCCTGTTTAATTATACAGAGTGGTGCCTGGATGCTTTATCTGACCAGCCCTGGCAGAAGGCTGGTTAGGATGGAATGGGAATAGCTGAGCAGGAACTTGGAGACACAGGAAAGAAGCACGCCCAGCTGCCTGGGCAGAGTGGAGGGCAGACAGGGAAGGTAGCGTGGCATAGTGGCTGGGAGTCAGATGGTCATGAGTTATAATCCTGGTCCGCTGTGTGACCTTGGGCAAGTCATTTCACTTCTCTGTGCCTCAGTTACCTCATCTGGCAAATGGGGATTGAGACTGTGAGCCCCATGTGGGACCGGGACTGTGGCCAACCTAATTTGCTTGTACCCACCACAGTGCTTGGTACAATGCCTGGCACATAGTAAGCACTTAACAAATACCACAATTATTATTATTAGTAGAGTGGAATGGGGCCAGTGCTGCAGCCTTCCTGTCCTGGGGGGTGGGGGGGGCATCCCTAGGCTGGGAGGAGGGACTTTCAGGGTTCCCACTGTACTGGCAGCTTCTGACAGCATTACAGGTTTAAGAAACCAAGATGCCAATGCTTCCTGGGGCCCCACTGAACGAGGACAGTGTGGGTTCGGCCTTTTTCTCCCTCTTGGAGTAGAACCGCTCTCTTCCCTTGGACAAGTCACTTAACTTCTCCATGCCTCAGTTGTTGTTGTTGTCTTATGCTGTCGAGTCATGTCCGACCCATAGTGACACCATAGACACATCTCTCCCAGAATGCCCCACCGCCATCTGCAATTGTTCTGGTGGTGGATCCATAGAGTTGTCTTGTTAAAAATATGGAAGTGGTTTTCCATCGCCGCCTTCCGTGCAGTAAACCTGAGTCTCTGCTCTCGACTCTTTCCCATGCCGCTGCTGCCCAGCACAAATGAGTTTTGACTTGTAGCAGATTGCCTTCCACTCGCCAGCCACTGCCCAAGCTAGGAATGGAATGGGTATGCTTCTGCTTGACTCTCCCTCCTATAGTCTAGACTGGTAGAGTACTGGAAACTCTCCAGGTGTGACCCTGAGACTGGTGCCTCAGTTACCTCATCTGTAAAATGGGGATTAAGACTATGAGCCCCATGTGGGACATGGACTGTGTCCAACCCAATTACCTTGTATCTACCCCAGTGCTTAGTATAAGTGTCTGGAACATAGTATGTGCTTAATAAATACCATAGTTATTATTATTATTATTATTACCTGCCCTGGTGTTGCTTTTGTGACTGCCTTATCTAGCTATTTCCCTGAGATTTGTACACTTCCTTAGTCCTCTTCTCTTTCTGAGAAGGAGAACACAGCCCAGCCATCCTGCAGAAGGAAGGAGAAGGATGGAGTTCATTCATTCATTGTCACATATATTGAGTGCTTACTGTGTGCAGAGCACTGTACTAAGCGCTTGGGAAGCACTTGGGTTGTGGGGGAAACATAAAATAGAAGCCAGCAAGACAGGTGGTAACTGGCCCTCAGCATCTGAATGCAGAGGCGGTGACTGGGAGGGGAATGCGGAGGAAATCTAAGGGTTCAGAGCTGCTGCTGACTGGGTACTTCCTTCAGCTAGTCCCCGGGGTAGCATCTCTGTGACCAGAATACCCTCAATGCCTGAGAAATACAGACCAGCAGAAAATTAAAGGTGCAGAGAAAGAGTAGGATTCAGTGGATAAAAAAGCAGGCTTTGGGTGAATCACAATGTCTGGGTGTCTCACTTTCCCCATCTGTAAAATGTGGATAAGACCCCTGTCCTTCCTCCCTCTTAGTCAATTGTATTTTTTTGAGCCCTTACTGTGTGCAGAGCACTGTGCTAAGCACTTGGGAGAGTACGATATAACAATATAACAGACACATTCCCTGCCTTCAGCAAGCTCACGGTCTAGAGGACTGTGAGCCTCACGGGGGGATAAGGACTGTGTCAGATTGAATTATCATCTTTCTACCCCAGAGCTTGGCAGAGTGCTTAGCACACAGTAGGTAGTTTCTAAATACTATGGTTATCAGTATTGTCCATGAATTCTGGAGAAGGTTAGTACCTCCCAAAAGAAGCTGTAATTACAGCTCAGCTAATTAATGCTCCACTGGAGAATGGAGAGGGCAGAGAAGAAGCAAGCTCAGCGTAGCTTCCAGAAGGGTCAGGTCAAGGATTTCTGGGCACAGGGCCAGCTGAGGTGGATGTTAAACAAAGGGCAGGGACTACCTGAGTCTGCCCCCCTGCAGGAGTTGTGGGGGTGAGGGAAAGGGGGTCTGGCCACCCAGGGAAGCAGAAACTTGGACAAAGAAAATAAGCCGTTGCCAACTGGGAAGGACAGAAAGAATCCAGGCTGTGAGGCTCAGCTTGCTCATTTCCAGAGCTGCTGCATGAGAAAAAGGAAGAAAAGGAAATTGGACGGAGCACTTGGGATGTGACGAAGATCTCCCCAAAATAGCTCCTGTCCAAGAACCGAAGGAAATGGGAGGATGGGGATTGTCTGCTGGGTGGGCTGGGCGTTGTGCTGGGCTGGCCTAAGGGGATGGATGGCCCAAGAGGTGGTTGCTTCGAGGTCCAGGGCTGTCTGATTCTGGGGGAGGAGGAGGGTTTCAAAGTCATTGCTCATGGAGGACAGGGGCTGAGGGATGGTGGGAAAAAGCCAAAGAAGCAGCTCCACTCCAGGTGTCCAGGATCCCCAGGAATATCTCCCCAGGAACTCTCTTCCCCAGGAGATTCAAGGATCCTGGAGCCTGAGACCATTTCTAGACACAGAACAGGGAACAAGGAATCAAATCAATCAATCAATGGTATTTATTGAATGCTTACTATGTGCAGAGGACTGTACTAAGTGCTTGGGAGAGCCCAATACAGCAGAAATAGCAGATGTGTTCCCTGCCCATAATGAGCTTACAGTACCGAGTTTTGCACTTAGTAAGTGCTCAATAAATATGATTGATTGATTGACCTGGTGGTGGTGCCAGGAGTCTCCTCCTCCCCACCCCCGGGGTCTGGGAGGAATGGTCGGATTGAATTGATGAGAGAAAAGTCTGTGACCAGAAGTGTGGCTGGTTGTAAGCAACTGGCAGGGGGGCTTCAGAGGAATAAATCACAACAGGGCAATAGAGTGGGAGGCTGAAGGGATCATGGGAAATATATGGGCTGGAAGACCAGGCAGATATCAGATACTCCCCAGGCTGCAAAGTAAAATCCACCATGGCCCTCTGGGAGCGGGGTGCTATCATCATCAATGGCATGTATTGATGGCACGCTGTAGAGAAGCAGCTTGGCTCAGTGGAAAGAGCCCGGGCTTTGGAGTCAGAGGTCATGGGTTTGAATCCCAGCTCCACCAATTGTCAGCTATGTGACTTTGGGCAAGTCACTTAACTTCTCTGTGCCTCCGTTACCTCATCTGTAAAATGGGGATTAAGACTGTGAGCCCCACGTGGGACAACCTGATTACCTTGTAACCTCCCCAGCGCTTAGAACAGTGCTTTGCACATAGTAAGCACTTAATAAATGCCATCATTATTATTATTATGTATTGAGTGCTTACTATATGCAATGCACTGTATTAAGCACTTGCCATCCTTCTCCCCTGACTTCCCCATCACCGTGGATTACACCACCATCCTACCCATTCCTCAAGTCTGTAAACTTGGTGTTATCCTTGACTCCTCTCTGCCATTCAACCCACACGTTCAGTCCATCACTAAATCAGGTTGGTCCCACCTTCACGATATAGCTCAAATCCACCCTTTCCCCTCCATCCAAACTGTTTCCATTTAATACAATCACTCATCCTATCCCTCCTGGATTACTACATCAGCTTCCTTGCTGACCTCCCAGCTTCCTGTCTCTTCCCACTCTAGTCCATACTTCACTCTGCTGCCCAGATCATTTTTCTACAAAAACATTCAGGACATGTCCATATGATTGAATGAATAAATGCTCCCCTGATCTGGGTGGGGTCATCCTCCCCACAAGTCCTGGGTCACTGGCTTCCACCCCAAGCTTGCCTCCGAGTAACTTCCCTGATGGCAGTCCACCACTCTGGCAGGAGATAGATGCTCTCCAATCCCAGTTTGAGATGGGCTGGAGTGCTCTGGATAGGAGGGAATGGCCACTTTCCACATGGAGCAGACTTCCAAGCCCTGGTGGGAATCAGTCATTCAGTCATTCAGTAAATCGTATTTATTGAGAGCTTACTGTGTACAGGGCACTGTACTAAATACTTGGGGGAGTACGATAAAGCAATATAGCAGACACAGGGAGGTCAGGACTCTGGGCCAACTGCCGGCGGAATGAGGAAACCGAGGCCCAGAAACATTAAGTATCTTGCCCAAGGTCACAAAGCAGGTAATCAATCAGTGAATCATTTTATTGAGTTCTTACTTTGTGCAGGGCACTGTACTAAGCACTGGGGTGGATACAAGCAAATCGAGTTGGACACAGTCCCTGTCCCCTTTGGGGCTCACAGTCTCCAACTCCATTTTACAGATGAGGTAACTAAAACACAGAGAAGTGAAATTACTCACCTTACTGTGTGACAAAGGATCTGGGTTCTCATCCCAGCTCCGCCACTTATCAGCTGGGTGACTTTGGGCAAGTCATTTAACTTCTCTGCCTCAGTTCCCTCATCTGTAAAATGGGAATTAAGACAGTGAGCCCCATGTGGGACAACCTGATTACCTTGTATCTACCCCAGTACTTAGAATTGTACTTGGCGCATAGTAAGCATTTCACAAATACTATTATTATTATTAAGTGGTAGAGCCAGGATTAGAACCCATAACCTTCAGACTGCCAGGCCCATGCTCTATCAGCTATGCCATGCTGCTTCTCTGAAGATGGATGAGACTGTGTCCTGATGTCCTTAAAGGGTGGGGTCGTCAATCAGTCAGTCAGATGTCTTATTGAATGCTTTCTGTGTGCTAAGTGCTTGGGAGAGTACAATATAACAATATAACACAGTTGGTAGATTTGTTTCCTATGCACAGTGAGCTTACAGTACAGAGGGGAGACAGACTATATTAATATAAATACATGAAATTACGGATATGTACATAAGTGCTGTGGGACTGAGGGTAGGGGTGAATAAAGGGAGCAAATCCAGTGCAAGGTAATGGAGAAGGGAGTGGGAGAAGAGGAAATGAGGGCTTAATCAATCAATCAACTTTATTTATTGAGCGCTTACTGTGTGCAGAGCATTGTACTAAGTGCTTGGGACTGGCTTAGTCAAGGAAGGCCTCTTGGAGGGGATGTGCCTTCAATAAAACTTTGAAGCTAGGTGGTAAAAAGTGGCCTGGCAAAAAGTTCCTGGAAAATAAGAATAGTAATAATCGTGGTATTTGTTAAGTGCTTACTACCTGGCAGACACTGTACTAAACACTGGGGAGGATACAAGCAAATTGGGTTGGACACAGTCCCTGTCCCATGTGAGGCTCACGGTCTAAAATCCCCATTTTACAGATGAGATAACTGAGGTGAAGTTAAGTGACTTTCCCAAGATCACACTGCAGACAAGTGGTGGAGCGAGGATTAGAACCCAGATCCTTCTGACTCCCAGGCGCGTGCTCTATCCACTAGGCCACACGGCTTCTCTAGTAAGCGCTTAATTATAATTATTAATGTGGCTGTGTAGTATGCCAGGGGAGCTGGATGGCCACACCATAAGCGAGTCCCTCGGGAACTAGGAACTTTGAAGAGGCTCATGGGAAGCAGCGTGGCCTAGTGGAAAGAGCATTGGCCCAGAAGTCAGGAGACCCGGGCTCTGACCCTGGCTCTGATACTTGCCTGCTGTATGACCTTGGGCAAGTCTCTTAATTTCTCTGGGCATCAGTTTCCTCAGCTGCAAAAATGGGGATTAAATACCTTATCTTTCTCCCTTAGACTGGGAACTCCATGTGGGACAGGGACTGGGTCTGATCTGTTTATATTGTATCTACCCTCAGTATTTAGTACAGTGCTTGGCACATACTAAGTGCTTAATAAATGCCACAAATACCAGGAAACTGAGGTGTCCCTTTTGAGGGGTGGATCTCACTCTCTCTACAACTGAGAGAGAGTGTTCTCTTCAGGTGCAGGGATGAATACCTGCTCCTGCAGACTAATGTTTGAATGTCCTAGAGACCTTGATGAAAGCATCTCTCCTCTTGTCTCTGGCATCAGTTTGGTTCCATCTTTCTCTTTTGGCACCCGCACATTCTGTTGTTTCCTTCCCCCTTGCAGCCAAGCATATCTCCCTGACTCTCCATCTCCTGAATTTACTCTTTTGTTCTTTCTTTGTCCTCATCTCTTCTTTTATCTTCCACTCCACCTTCCTTTACCCTCATTGCTCCTCCAGCATCTCATTCCCTTTCCATCTCCTCCACCTCTTTGTTTCTGCTCGGCTCCTCCTCCTCTTCCTCATCCATCACCACCCTCTCTGCCTCTCTCTTTCATTTCTCTCCTCCGCCGCCCCCATCTGCTCGGCCATTTCTCCGCTGGCCACATTGTTGGGACTGGCCTGTCTGGTCCCTCCATCCCTTCTGCCCCTTCCCTGCCCCCTCCCCAGCCCCCTTTGAACTGAAGCTCTGACTGTGGTTGTGATTCACTCACAGCCATGGCAGGGCTGTGCTGTTGGTGCTTTAAGGGAGAAATTGGATTGAAATAAAAAAGAAGACGCATCTCTAAAAACCAATTTGGAAGAGTTGTGGGCCTGAAACTTGCAGAGTGTAATCAGTGAGCATACAGGGAAATCAGGGCTGAGCAGGAACACCTTAAAGGACCACTAGGTATGGGAAATGGCTTCAGCTGCCCATTTCCACTGAGGACGGAATTAGCGGTATCAGTCGCAGACAAAGGGATTTAGGTTAGACTTAGACTGCAAACATCATCAGGCATTGTATTGATATACAATAACCACAGGAGCTTATGTGAATCAATTATCTTCAATCATTCAGCATAGCTCAATGGAAAGAGTATGGACTTTGGAGTCAGAGGTCATGGGTTCAAATCCCAGCTCCGCCACTTGTCAGCTGTGTGACTTTGGGCAAGTCTCTTAACTTCTCTGTGCCTCAGTTACCTCATCTGTAAATTGGGAATTAAGACTGTGAGCCCCCTGTGGGACAACCTGATCACCTTGCAACCTCCCCGGCACTTTGAACAGTGCTTTGCACATAGTAAGCACTTAATAAATGCCATTATTATTATTATTATATACTGAGTTCTTACTGTGTGCAAAGAACTGTACTAAGTGCTTGGGGGAGTAGAATAAAATAGCCAACAAAAACATTCCCTGCCCATAATGAGCTTACAGTCTAGAGTGGGAGACTGACATTAATGTAAATAAATAAATTCCAGATATGTACGTAAGTGTTTGGGATAGTTTAGAGGATGGGACTGGATTAGATCAGCTAGGCTGAGAGTCAAGAGACCCAATTTCTAGTCCTGGTTCCGCCACTTGCCTGCTTTGTGACCTCGGACAAGTCATTTAACTTCTTTGTGTCTTGCGTTCCTCACCTGTGCAATAGGAATAAAATATCTGTTCTCAACTACCTTTGAGACTGTGAGCCCTGGGTGAGCAGAGACAGTCTGATCTGATAATCTTGTTTCTACCCCAGTGCTTAGCACAGTGGTTGATACATAGTAACTGCGTAATAAATTCCACCAAGGAAGCCCCTACTTATGTATAATCTACATACCCCTTGCCATAGTGTAAATGATGTCTTCTGGGGGTGTTGACAAGATGTAGATAATTCAGAGAGCACCCCAATTTTCTTCCTGGCTTTGGCTATGACCCTAGTAGCTAGTGCCCAGGCCTGAGAGCTATCTGACAGATCATACCAACTTAATTCTAGACCTAGATCAGACACTGGATCTTTGGGTGACATAATAATAATAATGATAATTAATAATAATTGCATCTGCGAAGAACTTACTATGTGCCAACCACTGTACTAAAGTCTGTAGTAGATATAATCAGATTAGGCACAGTCTCTGTCTCACATGGGATTCACAGCCTAAATGGGAGGCAGATAAGGTATTTAATTCTCATTTTACAGATCCATCAGTGGTATTTATTGAGCAATTACTGCATCCAGAACACTTTTCTAAATGCTTGGGGGAATACAATGCAGTAAAGTTGGTAATAATAATAATAATGGTATTTGTTAAGCACTTACTATGTGCCAAGCACTGTTCTAAGCACTGGGATAGAAACAAGGTGATCAGGTTGTCCCACGTGGGGCTCACAGTCTTAATCCCCATTTTACAAATGAGGTAACTGAGGCACAGAGAAGTTAAGTGACTCACCCAAAGTCACACAGCTGACAAGTGGCTGAGCTGGGATTAGAATCTACGACCTCTGACTCCCAAGCCTGGGCTCTTTCCACTAAGCTACACTGATGACTCTGGGCAAGTTCTTTAGACTGTAAATTCCTCATGGGCAGATAACACATCTACCAACTCTGTTGTAATTCCCCAAGAGTGTAATACAGTGCTCTGCACACAGTAAGAGCTCAATAAAACCACTGATTGATAAGTCAGTTTCCCCTTCTGAGTGTTCCAAAATGGGAAGACAGGTCTCTTTCTCCCAACCTTATTTTCCTTGGATAGATTTGATGGGGAAATGCTTTGAGGAAATTCAAGGGATTGATTATTTGAAGGAAGCAGAGGTTGGTGTCCAAGGCCCACACCAGGCTTAGCCTGTTGGAGAAGGTTATTTAGGATCTTTGGCTTATTTCTTATGGCCTCCTTACAGCTTTCCCCTTATTCGCTTTTTATTATCACAAGATGAAAGCGGAGAAGAGCCTGTTCAGGCCACCAGCCGTTAGTTATTCACCAGCCCAGACACAAAAACTAGGCTTTCAGCAGCTGCTCGAGATAATTCAGAGGTAAGATTACAGCACGGAGGGGAGCAGGAATTTCATCTTTTTCCTGCTGGCCACCCATGGACACCCCAGGAACAGTCAACCAGTGAAGGGTCATGGCCAAAAGTTACTCCCCATTCTCGGGGCTCAGGGGAGGAAACCAGAATGGGGGTTGGGGGGATGGGGATGAGCCAGGTGGCTTGGTAGGGATTTTATGTACCAAAAGAATGGGGGGCTTGGTGGTGGAAAGCTGTGACTGACCAGGAAGCAGCATGGCCTTGAGGGAAGACCATAGCTCTTGGGAGGCTGGAGATCTGGTTTCTTGTCAAGGATCTGCCACTGGACTGCCAGTCAATCATATTTATTAAGCACTTACTGTGTGCAGACCATTATACTAAGTGCTTGGGAGAGCACAATACAACAATGTAACAGACACATTCCCTGCCCACAGTGAGCTTACAGACCTTGGGCAGATCAAAAAAGCTCTCTGGAACACAGTTTCCTCAACTCTATGGACCCCCAAGGGATGATGAGAAGACAAAGTGAGAGCATGGTTTGGAAAGTCTTTTGGAAAATAAAATATCTTGGCTGGGGCCAAAGGAGGGTTCTGGGTTGGAGGGAAGAATTCAAGGAGGCAAAGGTGCAGAGCCACTTCCTTTTGTGCTTAGAACAGTGCTTAACAAATATCATTATTATTATTTTTATTTTGCAAAGGGGAAAAGAGGGTTCATTATAGGGGGTACATCAATCAATTTAAACGATTTATTGAGCACCTACCATGTGAACAGCTCTGTACTAAGAACTTGGGAGAATACAATGGAATTAGTAGACATGATCCCTGAGATCCAGGAAGTTGTAATCTAGTGGAAGATGAAGACACAAAATAATTGTTGATGGAAGGAAAAAGAGAATGGAAAAGATAGACATGTGGATGAGTAAGTGAAGAGAATGGAAGCCTGTTTGCTCATATGTGCTAAGGGGGGTTATGAATACGTAAGTGTGAAGGGGAAGCAAAAGTGCTCACATAGAAGTTGGGAGGATATGATGGAGTCGGGAGAGAGGTAAGGTCTCCTAGAGGAGGTGGGATTTTAAATGTGTTTTGAAGATTTCATTCTCCTTCCTTCCCTCCCTCACCCCTCTCCCTATCCCTTTTCCTATCTTTCCCTCTTTTCCCTTCCTCTATCTCTCCCTTCCCTCTCCCACCTCCTTTTTCTCCCTTCCTTCCCCCTCCCTCTCTCTCCTTCCTCTCCTCTCCTCCTAGCTCAGTGGAAAGAGCCCAGGCTTGGGAGTCACGGGTCATGGGTTCTAATCCCAGCTCAGCCACTTGTCAGCTGTGTGACGTTGGGCAAGTCACTGCACTTCTTGGTGA
Organism: Tachyglossus aculeatus; assembly: GCF_015852505.1. Classification (NCBI taxonomy): domain Eukaryota; kingdom Metazoa; phylum Chordata; class Mammalia; order Monotremata; family Tachyglossidae; genus Tachyglossus; species Tachyglossus aculeatus. The sequence goes on along the minus strand of NC_052070.1, from coordinate 50,484,340 downwards.
CTGTTACCTCATCTGTAAAATGGGGATTAAGACTGTGAGCCCCACATGGGACAATCTGATAACCTTGTATCTACCCCAGTGCTTAGAACAGTTCTTGGCACATAGTAAGCACTTAACAAATACCATTATTATTATAGGGTGAGCTATGGCCTGGTGGATTTGAAGTGGGAAGGAGTTACAGGCAGGAAGAAGGGTGTGAGCAGGTTTATGGAGGCTGGAGAATCGAGAATGAGGTACAATTAGTAGGTTAGGTTGAGAGAAACAAGGATTGTGAGCTGGGGGGCAGTGGGAGAAGAGAGTGGATAAGTAGGAGGGAAAGAGCTGATTCAGTACTTAAAAAACAGCCGTTGGAAATTTCTGTTTAGTGTGGAAAGGAATAGATAATCATTGGAGGCTTTTGAGGAGTGAAGAATGATTTAGAAAATATGACCTGGACAGCTGAGTGCATTTCTTCTCTCATTTCTTTCTCCCTCAAGACCCTATCACATGGATGTCCCACTGACACCTTAAACATAATACATCTAAAACTTAATTCCTCATCTTTCCCCTGAAATCCTCTCCTCCACTTAACTTTCCCATCACAGTTGACAACACCACCATTCCATCCTTCCTGTCTTTGAAGTTCTCAACCTTGGCATTATCTCTGATTCCTCATTCTCTTTCAGCTCTCACAGTCTGTCACTGAATCCTAACAGTTTCTCCTCCATGACATTTCCCAGATCCCCACTTTCCCTGCCAACCAAATGGCCACTACCCTGGGCCAGCTATTTGTCATAGCTTGACTAATCAATCAATTAATCAATCAATCATATTCACTGAGCTCTAACTGTGTGATGTGCACTGTACTAAGTGCTCGGAAGAGTACAATATAACAGAGTTGGCAGGTACGTTCCCTGTCCACAAGGAGCAGGACAGTAGAGGGGACAGTAGGATCGTCTGAGTCATCAACATAGAGGTGGCAATAAAAGCCAAGGATTGAGTGTAAATCATAAAGAGAAGGGGACACAGAACAGACCCTCAGGGGACACCTTCAGTCATGGGGTGGAAAGCAGAGGAAGAGCCAGTGAAAGAACTTGAGAAAGAGTGGCTAGAGAGGTCAGAGGAGAACAGGAAGACAATTGTCCTGGTTAAACCAAGGTTAAATGGTGGTCCACAGTGTCAAAGGCAGCAGAGAGGTCCAGGAGGACTAGGGAGAGAGAGAGAGGAGAGAGAGAGAAGAGAGAGAGAGAAGAGAGAGAGAGAAGAGAGAGAGAGAAGAGAGAGAGAGAGAGAAGAGAGAGAGAGAAGAGAGAGAGAGAGAGAGAGAGAGAGAGAGAGAGAGAGAGAGAGAGAGAGAGAGAGAGAGAGAGAGAGAGAGAGAGAGAGAGAGAGAGAGAGAGTTAATGTGTATTTGCTGGGAACAGGCTCACTTTCCCTTCCCACTCCTGCACGTCTAACCTCTGTCAACTTCTCTCTCCTTCTGGAGGGAGAATTTGAAATTCATCACTGTTATTTAAAAAAAAAACACTTAAAGAACAGAGCAGAACTGATAGCTAAATTAAACCTGCTGAGAGGCCCTGTTTAATTGAAAATGCCATCTGTAATTTAAATGTCGGAATTGGGATGGTTATTAAAACCCCCCTTGATTACCCAGGCTCATCTCACAGTTTCAAAACAGACAAGAAAAAGCTGCAAACGGACCATGTAACATGACGCTGTCAAGCAGTTAATAAGGCTGCGTTCCTCTTTGGCTGGGCTCCTGTGCACCTATGCCTGCTCCAGAGCTCCGAGGCTGGGCTGCTCTGCCCACAGCTTCGTGGGTTCCCTGTGAGTCTGCACCCGCAAACACGAGACGTAACCAGCTTTTTCTCCTCCCCTTGTAGGGCCTGGTTGCTGTGGCTTCTAGAAGCAACTCTGCCAGCCCAGCTGAGCCGTGCAGATCCCCAGCATTTCTGTAGGGCCTTCTTCTGAGAAGTCCATTTCCCTGGGAGGTAAGGAGGAGTCCTGTAAGGTTGGAACAGCAGCAGGAGGGCTCTAGGTAAGACATGAGGGAGAATTTAAGGAAGCCAACCAGAGAAACGTCATGGCATAGTGGATAGAGCACAAGCCTGGAGTTAGAAGGACTTGGATTGTAATCCCAGCTCTGTGACTTCTCTGCTGTGTGGCTTCGGGAAAGTCACTTCACTTCTCTGTGCCTCAGTTACCTCATCTATAAAATGGGGATTAAGACTGTAAGTCCCATGTGGAATAGGAAAGTCCAACCCAAATATCTTGTATCTACCCCAGTATTTAGTACAGTGCCTGGCATATAGTAGGCGCTTAGCAAATACCACAATTACTGTGTGGTTCAGTGGAAAGAGCCCGGGCTTTGGAGTCAGAGGTCATGGGTTCAAATCCCAGGTCTGCCAATTGTCAGCTGTGTGGCTCTGGGCAAGTCACTTCACTTCTCTGGGCCTCAGTTCCCTCATCTGCAAAATGGGGATTAATATGAGCCCCTCGTGGGACAACCTGATCACCTTGTAACTGCCCCAGCGCTTAGAACAGTGCTTGGCACATAGTAAGCACTTAATAAATGCCATTATTATTATTATTATTATTCCCCAGACCTGGAGGGAGGGTTACCATCACAAGGGTAGAGAAGCTCTGTGGCCTAATGGAAAGAGCACAGACCTAGAAATCAGAAGGACTTGGGTTCTAAATCCAGCTCCACAAAGTGTCTGCTGCATGACTTGGGCAAGTCACTTCACTTCTTCGTGCGGTAGTTATCTCATCTGTAAAATGGGGAATAAGATCGTGAGCCCCATGTGGGACATTGACTGTGTCCAACCTGATTAGCTTGTATCTACCCCAGTGTGTAACACAGTGCCAGGCACCTAGTAAGCACTTAAAAAGTACCTTAAAAAAACCAGAGAAAGTATTTTAGATTTGTAAGAAACAAGATGGACATTGTTCTGCCTGCGTTAGTTCAGGTGCAGACTAGCCTAGAGTTAGGGAACTGGACTAGATCTCCCAACCAGAATGGGAATTCTTCTTCTTCTTCTTCTTAATAATAATAATAATAGTACTTAATAAACAGTTACTATGTGCCAAGCACTGTTCTAAGCACTGGGGTAGATACAAGTTAATCAGGTTGGACACTGCCCCTGAACCACATGGGACTCACAATTTTAATCCCCATTTTACAGATGAGGTAACTGAGGCCGAGAGAAGTGAAGTGACTTGCCTAAGGTCACACAACAGACAAGTGTCAGAGCTGGAATTAGAACCCAGTTTCTTCTGACTCCTGGGCCCATGCTCTATCTACTAAGCCACACTAAGCGCTCAATTAGTCTCACTGATCAGTTGAGTGAGAAGGCACACCTGTGAGTCTCAGCAACTACTTGAGGGATTCTGGGAATCTTTCCTTTCTCTGCACATGCTCCATTGCGCTCTGGAGCATGTTCACATATGCCCAGTGAGTGCTTTGAGATAGACCTGTCCTTTCCTTTCTAACATAAGGAGCCTTCTGGTAGTACTGTCTGACCTCTCTTTCCTTGGGATTTTAGTAGGGTTGGGGAATGGTCTATTCATTCATTCATTCATTCAATCATACTCATTGAGCACTTACTGTATGCAGAGCACTGTACTAAGCTCTTGGAAGAGTACAATATAACAAGCAGACACATTTCTTTCCCACAGTGAGCTTTACTATATAAATAAATTACAGATGTTTCATGGCCTCTTGAGATCCCTTCCAGCTGTGGTCTCTCCCTCCTCTCTCACACAGAAACAGGAAGCAATTGGTACCTGATCACACAACAGGGGAGGGGCCCTGCCTCCCCATCCTTTCTCTATCAGGGCCCTCCTGGCCCCAAAGCCTCTTGGCCATCACCTTCTCTGCCCTGATCTCTCTTGAGCCTGCTCCTGTCTTGGCTGGCAGCAATCACCAAACTGCAGGCCTCCCAGCTGCTGGGGAAATGGGCTTTGTGCTGCCTGTGGAATAGGAAAGGTGAACTCTACCCAAACCATTAATACCTTCCCTACAGGCCTTCTCAAATGGTAAGTGAGTGAGGCAGTTGCTTCAGGGCGCACCATCAACAGGGGGTGTTGAGGGGAGGGTGTTCACTGGTGGTGGCCAAAAGAATAGGAAAACAGCCCCTCATCAGAAGCTGGGACCAGGAGGAAAATGCATCTATTCCGGGAGTGGGTTCTCTGTGGAGAAATGTTCTAGGTCTGGGGGCTGGAGCAGGCATCTGTATGATGTCATTTTGTTTGGCTTGGTGACATAATGACATCATATGAAACTGGAGGGGTTGGCAAAATGTCTGAAGCCACTGGCCTGGCCCCTGTGTCCCTTGTTATGAAATATCGTACTTCCCCAACACTTCGTACAGTGCTCTGCACACAGTAATAATAATAACTGTGGTATTTATTAAATGTTGACTGTGTGCCAGACACTGTACTAAGCACTGGGGTGGATGCAAGCAAACCGGCTGGACACAGTCCCTGTCCCATGTGGGCCTCACAGTCTCAATCTCTATTTTCCAGATTCATTCATTCATTCACTCGTATTTATGGAGCGATTACTGTGTGCAGAACACTGTACTAAGTGCTTGGGAAGTACAACTTGGCAAGATACAGAGACGGTCACTACCCAGCAACGGGCTCACAGTCTAGTTACTTCACAGATGAGGTAACTGAGGCCCTGAGAAGTGAAGTGACTTGCTCAAGGTCACACAGCAGATCAGGGGTGGAGGTGGGATTAGAACCAATGGTCTTCTGACTCTCAGGCCCGTGCTGTATCCATTACTTCGTGCTGCTTCTTAAAAAATGTGCTCAATAAATGTGATTGATGACTGACTTGGCATCTGGGGGGAAAGGGTTTGCTGGGGTTCTGCTATGGCTTAGGGAGACCCTCCTGCTGAGTTCTGGGGCTCTGGGCCAAAGCTCGGCCTAGTGGAGAGAGCTCAGGACAGGGAGGGAGGAGACTTGGGTTCTAATCCCCACTCTCTCACTTGCCTTCTGGGTGACCTTGGGCAAGTGGCTTAATTTCTCTGTGCCTCTGTTTTTTGTAAAATAAGGATAAAATACTTGTTTCTCCTCCCCTTTGACTGTGAACCCCTTATGGTTCAGGGACCGTGCTAATACAACTGTGTTGTATTTACCCCAGTGCTTAGCACAGTGCTTGGTGCACAGTAAATGCTTAACAAATATTATTATTATTAGGAGCCAAAAGCAGAGAGATCATCTGCTTCCCTAATCAATCAGTGGTATTTGAGTGCTTACTGTGTGCAGAGCACTGCGTTAAGCCCTTGTGTTTGGACCTGGGACTGGTTTGAGCTGGGATTGCCCCTTTCCCCTCCTCCAGATTTACTGTACTCACCATCTCTGCTCTTCCTTAGCTTTGATCTGTCCTTAATCCCACTGGTCATCCCCCTGCCTCGTGCCCCTCCCCTTCTCCAAATAGCCCGCATCTGTGTTTATCCTCCAGTTGCGATGCAAACTGAGAGGCATTCACTTAAGGGAATGTGCTTCTGTCTCCCGGGGTCACCTTTACCTGTGTACCACCAGCTTGTTAGAGGAAATCCGAATTGACGTTGGGATCGATTTGCATAATTCAGGGGTAATTAGGTTAAAGCTACTCCGGGAACGCTGAGAGCTCCATTCCATTCTGGGATGCCTAGGGGAACTGGAGTCAGTCTTGGAAGGGAGAGTGAGGCTTCAGCTGCCCAGATTCACCAAATCTCTCAAATTCTGCAACAAGGTCAAGGCACCCTGGGGCCCAGGGGGCCACTCCGTCCTGGAAGGGAGGGAAAGACCAGGGAGGGATACTGGGGAAAATCCCAGGAGACGGGGCAGGGCTCCCACCAGGTTGGGCAAAGGGATGAATGCCTTTGGGATTTTCTCTGTGTCTTCCTCAGAGGAAGAGGGACATAATAACTACGAACCAAGGAATTGGACATCTGGCTGACCAAAAACTTGTTGTGTGACCTTGGGTGAATCACCTGATCTCTCTGAGTCCTTTTGGGACTCTTTCCTCCCTCCTTCCTTTCCTTCTTCCTTTTCTTTCTTTCCTCCCATCCTTGTCTTCCAGGAATAAGGATGAATGATTTGTCTCTTGAATACTTTTTGGCTCCTTGCTCTAAAACTGCCAGCAGTGTGGGTTAGATCCTCTCCAGTCCAAATGAAACCCAAGGCTTCTGGAACTTGTCCCTCCCCTCCTTCCCCCTTCCTCATGGGCCGGTGGCAAGAGCCCGGGCTTGGGAGTCAGAGGACGTGAGTTCTAAACCCGACTCCGCCACATGTCTGCTGTGTGATGTTGGACAAGTCACTTAACTTCTCTGTGCCTGTTACCTTATCTGTAAAATGGGAATAATGCCTGTAAGCCCCAGTTGGGACAACCTGATTACCTTGTATCTACCCCTGTGCTTAGAACAGTCCTTGGCACTTATTAAGAATTTAACAAATACTATAATCATTATTATTAACCATGTGAATTGCAGAACAAGGTGACAGAACTGTCAGGCTTGGGGGCCAGGTGGAGGGGAGGGAGGTTTCCTTCCGACAGGGAGGGCAGAGGATTGGAAGCAGGGCTGGAAGCTGACCCTCCAGATCCCACTCTGAGAGTCAGTCACAGCTCAGAAAGTTACTTTTCACATCAGCCCGCATCCAATTTCCCACGGGAACTGTCCTGAAGGCCCATTGATTTACTCGATAGCTGTCATTGCCAGCTCTGAATAATAAGAACTTTCCCGGGGAAAAGATATTAGAAGCGAGTGTGAGGTGGTGATTGGATGGAAACTGGCCGTAATATTTTATTTATTGGGCATTTGCCATGATGAATCATTGCACTTGCTCACCCACCCCCATCCATCACCAGGGATGCCAATACCCAGCCCTTATTCCTTCCCAGCATCGGCGGCGAAGCTGATATCCAGAGTTAATGCTGTCTTGGGAGCTGCTTGTGGGGGATCAGTGTCAAGGCTTTTTTTCCTGAGGGACTTTCATAATAATAATAATAACAGTGGCATTTATTAAGCGCTTATGTGCAAAGCACTGTTCTAAGTGCTGATCGCATCCACATGTAACTCCCGAGATTGCCCACTGCAGGGACCTGACCAGCAGCGGGAGAAAGCCCTGGGCAGGGTAAGACTTTGAAAGCAAGAATCAACCTTCCTGGAAGGCTGCCCCCTAAACCATTTAACTAACCCCTGGAAAAAGGGATTTCAGGAGGTCCCACAGTAATGATAATAATAATAATGTTGGTATTAAGCACTTACTATAAAAAAATTCTGGTATTTGTCAAGTGCATACTGTGTGCCAAACACTGCTCTAAGCTCTGGGGTAATAATAATAATTATGGCATTTGTTAAGCGCTTACTATGTGCCAACCACTGTTCTAAGCACTGGGAGGATACAAGGTAATCAGGTTGTCCCACATGGGGCTCACAGTCTTAATCCCCATTTTACAGATGAGGGAACTGAGGCACAGAGAAGTTAAGTGATTTGCCCAAAGTCACACAGCTGACAAATGGTGGAGCCAGGATTAGAACCCATGACCTCTGGCTCCCAAGTCCATGCTCATTCCACTGAGCCATGCTGCTTCTCTGTAGGCACAAGGTAATCAGGTTGTCCCATGTGGGGCTCATAGTCTTAATCCCCATTTTACAGATGAGGTAGCTGAGGTAAAGAGAAGTGACTAGCCCAAGGTCACTCAGCTGACACGTGGCGGAGTCGGGATTAGAACTCACTACCTCTGACTCCCAAGCCTCTAAGTGGACTCTTTCCACTAAACCACGCTGCTTCTCAATGTCTTCTCAGTTGCGTCTCAACTGGTAAGTGTTCCGAGGGAATCACAACCCCCAATGACAACAACAATAATAATGATAGTGCTCTTTTAAGCCCTTATTATGTGCCAAACATTGGGCTATGCACTGGAGTAGATACAGTCTAATCAAATTAGGTACAATACCGGTCTCCCTTTCTAGACTTCCAGCTCCTGTGGGCAATGATCTCTATTGTATTGTAACATTTAGTATAGTGCTGTGCACACAATAAGCACTCAATAAATACAATCCATTGACTGTCTGACTGCCTCACATCAGGCTTACAACCCAAGGGTTGAGGAGAACAGATAGTACTCTTACTGCTACTACTGATAATTGTGGCATTTGTTAAGCACTTACTCTGGGCCAGGCACTGTACTAAGCGCTGGGATGGATACAAGCCAATCAGATTGGACAGATTCACTGTCCCACATGGTGCTCACAGTCTTAATCTCCATTTTACAGATGAAAAAAACTGAGGCAGAGGGCAGTTAAGTGACTTGCCTAGGGTCACAGAGCAGATAAGGGGCGGAGCCGGAATATGAACCCATGCTCTATCCACTAGGCCACTCTGCTTCTCTTACTACTGCTTCTTACTATTACTACTACTACCAATTATGACATTTATTAAGCACTTACTACATGCTAATCTAAGCAGCGTGGCTCATTGGAAAGAGCACGGGCTTTGGAGTCAGAGGTCATGGGCTCAAATCCCAGCTCTGCCAATTGTCAGCTGTGTGACTTTGGGTAAGTCACTTAACTTCTCTGTGCCTCAGTTACCTCATCTGTAAAATGGGGATTAAGACTGTGAGCCCCCACCGTGGGACAACCTGATCACCTTGTAACCTCCCCAGCGCTTAGAACAGTGCTTTGCACATGGTAAGCACTTAATAAATGCCATTATTACTATAATTATGTAAGGTTATGAAATTGGGCCCAGCCCCTATCCCATACTAACTGTCTATCTTATCCCCCTACCTTACAAATGTGGAAACCGATGCCCAGATAGATTAAACGACTTGCCCAAGGTTACCCAATTGGTCAATGACAGAACAGGGAGTCAAGCCCAGGCCTATTGACTCCCCATCCTGTACTGTTTCCACTAGTCTCCCTCATTCATTCATTCATTCAATCATATTTATTGAGCCCTTACTGTGTGCAGAGCACTGTACTAAGTGCTTGGGAAGTATAAGTCAGCAATATGTAGAGACGGTCCCTACCCAACAACGGGCTCACAATCTTGAAAAGAGAGGCAGACAACAAAACAAAACATGTAGACAGGTATCAAAATCGTCAGAACAAATAGAACAAATAGAATAAATAGAATTATAGCTATTCTTCCCTCCTCCCTCCCTGTAGCCTTGTAGAAGGTCGCTGTCCCTTCTCTTCTAGGGATTAATGCTTTTTGCTGAATAGCCACTTCTGCAGCAGCAGTAAAAGGGTGGTTTCCATTTACTTGGCAAACTGTGACAACTCCCAGAAGAGATGCAGTTGAGGAGGCTGGTCCATTTTTGTTTGAATGGATAAAGTTGCCCTATGCCCAGAAAGTTCTTCCTCAGGCTAACCTAAATACCTCCTACTGCAGTTCTTGCTTTCTTGTTCTCAGTGGTCATGGAGAGCCCCTCAGTTTGCTGCAATACTCTATTTTCTTCCATGCTGGAAACAAGCATCATTCCATAGCTTTCTCTTTTACAGAATAAATCATTCAAAATCTGTTTAGTTTTCCTGGCTCTGAATCATCTCAACTTCCTTGTTGCTCTTCTCCACACTTCTTCTAGGCACTTAATGAAACGTCGGAATCCCAAATACAACCTTGGGAAGCTGGAATGTAGAGCAGACCCTGCCCTCTTGGAGCTTCCAGTCCTAAACAGTTTACTAATCAATGGAAGACAGAGCAAGAGGCTAGAAGTTAGATTTTCTACATCTGCTCTTTCTTTGATTTGAGTGACCAATTCCAGTTGCTTCAGTTTACCTTTTGGTCTTTTTGGGATTTAATAATAATAATTGGTATAATTATTAAGTCCTTACTATGCGCTAAACAGTGGGTTAGATACACTGTATACAATATATCTCAGACTGTGAGCCCCATGTGGAACTGGGACTATGTCCTTCTTGATTATCTTGTACCTATCCCAGTGCTTAGTACAGTGTCTAGCACAGAGTAAGTGCTTAACAAATACCACTAAAAAAAGAGCACATTGGACTCAGTCTCTGACTCTCATGGGGCTCACAATCTCTGTCCCAATTTTACAGATGAGGAAACCGAGGCACAGAAGTCAAGTGACTTCTCCAGTGTCACACAGCAGGCAGGTGTCAGAGCTGGGGTTGGAAACTTCCAGTCCTGTGCTTTTTCCACTAGGTTATGCAGCTTCTCTATTGGAGGTAGAGATCCTAGGGAGATTTAGGGGATTTGACTCCCATCTAAATGACTAGCTCATTTTTAAGTTGGTTGTAGGGCATGTTCTCTTGTGTTCTATTTGTTCTGCAGCCAGAAAAAGTCCTTGCTCTCTCCCTTCTTTGCCTCTGACCCCATAGCATTTTCCTAGGGCCAGGAGGGTCACTGGTGGCTCCCTAATGGCTCATTTTCTTAGGGTTGGTGGACCGCTTCCAGGAGTTGACATTGCCTTGGTAATTAGTTGCTGTGATTAGAACTTCTTTTATGGTTCCCTCCTTAGTCCAAGAACTCTCCAGTGTGGAGGGAGAAGTCCAGGCTGGAACAACCAAGGGAGATCATTGAGTCCAGTCCCATCTCTAGATCTGTCTCTGCTTCATGACCCAGGGAAGTCATTTTTTTTGTGGTATTTGTTAAGCGCTTAGTATGTGCCAAGCACTGTTCTAAGTACTGAGGGAGATACAAGGTGATCAAGGTTGTCCCACAGGGGGCTCACAGTCTTAATCCCCATTTTACAGATGAGAGAACTGAGGCCCAGAGAAGTTAAGTGATTTGCCCAAGGTCACACAGCTGACAAGTGGCAGAGCCATTGAGTCCAGCCCCTTGCCTCTGGGTGGGTGATCCTGGCCTTCCCATACAGATAGACTGGTCTGGTCTTTACCAACCTTTCTCTTCCTTCTGCCCACCCCCAACATGGAAAATGGTTTCAAAAATCACTGACTCCCCCAAAATTGGCATTGGGCCTGCTCAAATGTACTCATGCCCATCCATTCATTTATTCATTCAATCAGTCAAGTGCTCACTGTGTGCAGAGCACTGTACTAAGCGCTTGGGAAGTACAAGTTGGCCCGTTTCTCTCCTACCTGGCATCCCAAGCTTGTTGGCCCTTAGAAATCCACTAGGAGCCCTGCATCATTTTCATTATGGCCACTCAGGGTCTCTTAGGTCCTAGGCAGGTGGGCTACTGCTTAGTTTCATGGCTGGTCTGACTCCTGGAGATAGAAGAAGCAGCTGGTTAAATTTCTCTTTTTATTAACTGTGGGACTCCGCTTAGGAGTGATCTTGCTTTGGGCAGATGGAAGAGCAGCATGGTCTAGTGGAAAAAAAGCATGGGGCTAGTTGCCAAGAGACCTCAGTTTTTTTACCTGGTTCTGCCACTTGCCTACTGTGTGACTTCAGGTGAGTCACTTAACTTCTCTGTGCCTTTGTTCCTTTAACTATAAAATGGGGATAAAATGCCTGGTTCTCCCTCTTAGACTGTGTGCGTCAGGGATTGTATTCTAGCTGATCATCCATTATCTGCCCCAGTTCTTGGCACATAGTCACTGATTAATAAATATCATCACCACCATTATTAACTTTGTACATTATTAATTTTGTACAACTGAATTATACATATTTACTATTCTATTTATTTTGTTAACGATGAGCATTTTGCTTTAATTCTTTTTGTTCTGATGACTTGACACCTGTCCACATGTTTTGTTTTGTTGTCTGTCTCCCCCTTCTAGACTGTGAGCCCGTTGTTGGGTAGGGACCATTTCTATATGTTGCCAACTTGTACTTCCCAAGCGTTTAGTACAGTGCTCTGCACACAGTAAGTGCTCAATAAATACAATTGAATGAATGAATGAATGAGTGTGAAGATCTGATGGATCCAGAGAAACAAGCCCTTCCTCTCCAGAGCCTATCCCTGCCTTTGCCTCCTAAACCTCAATCCCCACAAGGGAATTCCAGCTTCCTTTCAGCCTGCCAATTATGTGCGACATTAAAACGGGTTTGCAAAGTTATTACCATCCAAGAATAATAGTCTTCTCTTTACAAGAAACTAATTAACAGTATGCAGTGAAGGAAAAATAGATCCAATTAATTAGTGGCTTAATAAGAACCGGCAATTATCCCCTTCCTGACTTGGTAGTGTGAGCAGGAGAAAGGAGACCCCAGACCCTGGCTCCAGTGTGGCCAGTGGAGGTGGTGGGGCATGGGGGTGGGAGGAGAGGGATCATGGATGAGCAGCAGTCTGGGAAGCACAAGGTCCAGAGGGCATCTCCATCTGGGTGGGGATCTGGGGGGGTGGTTGTCTTGGGCGGGGGGGGTTCCAGGTGGGGGCGAGAAGAGATTGGGGGGCCATTCCCCACCCAATCCTGTTCCTGAGTCCTGTGCTGATGAGGGGTTCAGTAGACTCCCTCTCCTCTAACATCGCTGAAGAAGCAGCAAGGCTCAGTGGAAAGAGCACGGGCTTGGGAGTCAGAGGTCATGGGTCCAAATCCCAGCCCCACCGCTTGTCAGCTGTGTGACTTTGGGCAAGTCACTTAACTTCTCTGTGCCTCAGTTACCTCATCTGTAAAATAGGGATTAAGATTGTGAGCCCCACATGGGACAACCTGATCACCTTGCATCCTCGCCAGTGCTTAGAACAGTGCTTTGCATAAAGTAAGCACTTAACAAATACCAAAATTATTATTATTATTATTATCACTAAAGCCTTCCTCTCTCCCCCTCCCTCTCCCCACCATCCCTAAGGGGCTTCAGTTAGGCTCTCTTGTCCAGGCTGAGCCCTTCTGAGTCCTGCTAAATTCCTTACCATTGGCTTTAAAGTACTCAATCAGCTCAACCCTCTCATTCGTTCATTTCATTGTATTTTTGGAGCATTTACTGTGCGCAGAACACACAGCACTTGGCAGAGTAAATTACAATATACAGATACATTCCTGGCCCACAATGACCTTACAATCTAGAGGTGGGGGAAGACAGGCATTGATATAAATAAATAAATTACAGATCTGTACATAAGTGCTGTGGGGCTAGGAAGAGGGAGAGCAAAGGGAGTAAGTTTCTGACCTTACCTCATTGATGTCCTATTACAGCCCAGTGGGCACATTTCACTCCTGTAGTGGCAGTTTGCTCACTGTATCCTGATCTCATCCATCTCATCAACCACCCCTTTCCTACCACCTCTCTCTCCATATATGCCAGACCACCACTCTCTCCACCTTGAAAGCCTTATGAAGGCCACACCTCCTCCAAGAGGCCTTCCCTGATTTAGCCTTCTTGTCCCCTGCTCTCTCTCCCTTCTGCCTCACCTATACACTTGGATCTGTGACCTTTGGGCAGTTGGTGTTTGCCCCACCCTCAGCCTCACAGCACATATATACATAGCTAGAGATTATTTATTTATATTAATTGTCTTACCCTCTAGACTGAAGCCTCATTGACAGACCTGTTCTGTCAACTCTGTTGTGGTCTATTCTCCCAAGCGCTTAGTACAGTGCTCTGCACACTGTAGGCACTCAATAAATACCATCGATTGATCCTAGGGGCCTCTGCCAGGGGCATTTCCCCAAAGAACAGAGGTCACTTAGCAAGAAACCAGGGGTTCTTCCAACCCTCAACCCTCACCCCTTTCACCCTGCAGCGCAAGGGCAGTGCAGAGTCCCCGGGAGGCCCCAGACTTGCAGGGATCCGGTGGAAAGAGCATTTGCTCATTCAATTGTATTTATTGAGTGCTTACTGCACTGTACTAAGCTCTTAGAACACATTGGCAGCACATTAGGAGAAGCAGCATGGCTTAGTGGGAAGGTATGGGCTTGGGAGTCAGAAGTCATGGGTTCTAATCCCGGCTCCACCACTTGTCAGCTGTGTGACTTTGGGCAAGTCACTTAACTTCTCTGTGCCTCAGTTACCTCATCTGTAAAATGAGGATTAAAACTGTGAGCCCCACGTGGGACAACCTGATTACCTTGTATTCCCTCCAGTGCTTAGAACAGTGCTTGGCACATAGTAAGCACTTAACAAATACCATCATCATCATCATCCTGTAATAATAATAATAATAATGGCATTTATTAAGCACTTACTTTGTGAAGAGCACTGTTCTAAGCACTGGGGAGATACAAGGTGATCAGGTTGTCCCACGTGGGGCTCACAATCGTAATCCACACCTGGGTCTCCTTGGGAGTCCCTCTGGCAGTGTTAGATCTCTCCAGGGAACTCGGAGTTTCACCAGCTTCACCTCCAAGCTAGGGAAACTGAGGCTCAGAGAGGTTAGGGTCTGAGACTAAGGACACACAGTACTGGTGGAGTGAGACCCAGTTCTCTAGGTGGCATTGCTCCCTGCTGGGGGCTGGTTTTCAGGGTGCTGAGTCACGGAATGAATGGTACTTTAGAAGTTTCTGCTGTACAGCGGAAAGCTGCTGGCGAGCTCTTCTCTGACTCCTGTCCTTGACCGTCTCTGCTGTTAATTACAGGATCTGTGAATCCATTTAACGTCATTATATTTGCTGAACGACCTCTTGAACCAAAATGATTCCTACACTCAGACCTGCTGAGAGCCATTTTGGTGGAGGACAGAGACAAAGCTCCTTGGCTGTGCTTGTATTCCTCTCCCTAACCTCAGAACCCCAGCTCGCTTCCCTCCTCCCTTCCCTACCCAAACCATCCCTTCAGTAAGTGGATTTCTCTCCCGCGCCTCAATTACTCTTATCAAAACTCTCCATTTCAGCTACCGCCGTCGTTTCGGCAAAAGGCCGATAAGGAATTTATTGAATTATTATTTTAATTTACTGCCATTCTAATCCCATTATATTTGCCTCTTTTGTCTGTCATCACAACGATCAAGTTTAATTACGGCAAAATAAAATTTCAGACTGCTCTCCCTAACCTTTCCAATCTTTCTCTGCTGTGTAGGGCTGCATTTACAGGCAGAATATGAGTTAAACATGAAGAACCTGTAAGAAAAGCCGGCTCCCCACCCCGAGGGCAATGGGAAAAGAGAGGAAGCGTTTTGACAGATGCAGCAACTGGTATATATGACACTTTCCTGAGGTATTGGTGAGGATGGATAGGACACAGTCTCTAGAGTCAATCCAGAGCTACTGACAGGGTAATGCAGGGAGATAAGAGATAGATTTCACTCAGCCCAAGGATGTCAGTGTCTCATGCAGCATTTATGTATTTATTAGAGTTGTAAAAAGCACACAGCTGGGTGCCTTGACACAACGCGGGCCCAAAACAGGAACGGTTCCCTGGATTATCTGGACGCCTACATTGGCCTGGGCAGGAGAAAATGGTCTTCAATTTCAGAGTTTGGTTAGCTATAAAATTGTGTTGGCCAGGTGGCTGATAAAGCACCCGAGAGAGGTTGTGGCTCCTGCAACCTGGGGTTTGCTTCGAAAGAGATGTTGTCCTCGATGGTTTACATAACTGTCCTGCTTGGAGGCAGAGGGCTGAGTCCAATGACCTCTTGAGAGGTCACTCAGGGATGGTTTATGGGCCGACCTCCTCAGAGGCAGTGGTATGGGCTTGTTATTCTCTTGCAGTTCCCTCTTGCCCTTGGAATCTATGATTTAATAATAATAATGATAGCATTTGTTAAGTTCTTACTATGTGCAAAGCACTGTTCTAAGTGCTGGATTTGCAGAGTCTCGATGGCGTAATGAATAGAGCACGGGCCTAGGAGTCAGGAGGTCATGGGTTCTGATCCTGGCTCTGCCACTTGTCTGTTGTGTGACCTTGGGGAAATCACTTTACTTCTCTGGGCTTCAGTTCCCTCACCTGTAAAATGGGTATTGAGACTGGTAGCCAAAGGTGGGACAGGGACTGTGTCCAACCTGATTACCTGGTATCTACCCCAGTGCTTTGAACAGTAGTAAGTGCTTAACAAATACCATGATAATTATTGTTATTATTCTTGAAGGGCGGGATGAAAGATTGGGTTGAATGAAATAAATCAAAGCAGTCTCCTCTTTGGAGACAGCTACCCTGACTAGTCCTGCCACTCACTGGCAGACTGGTAGGACCAACCAAAGTTCCACTTCTGGTCAAAAGCTATTGCAGCTGAGGAGGAGAAAACGTTAAGAAGCTCAGCCCTGACCTGAGGGATAATGGCGATAGTCAAAGGTAAAGTCTGAGAGCACTTGGAGGGAGCCAGAGATGGGGGGCTACTGTTGTTAACCTTCTCTTAACTCCCCTCCTCAAAAATCTCCAGTGGCTACCAATCAATCTGCGCATCAGGCAGAAACTCCTCACCCTGGGCTTCAAGACTCTCCACCACCTCGCCCCCTCCTACCTCACCTCCCTTCTCTCCTTCTACTGCCAGCCCGCACCCTCCGCTCCTCTGCCGCTAATCTCCTCACTGTACCTCGTTCTCGCCTGTCCCGCTGTCGACCCCCGGCCTACGTCATCCCCCGGGCCTGGAATGCCCTCCCTCTGCCCCTCCGCCAAGCTAGCTCTCTTCCTCCATTCAAGGCCCTGCTGAGAGCTCACCTCCTCCAGGAGGCCTTCCCAGACTGAGCCCCTTCCTTCCTCTCCCCCTCGCCCCCCTCTCCATCCCCCCATCTTACCTCCTTCCCTTCCCCACAGCACCTGTATATATGTATATATGGTTGTACATATTTATTACTCTATTTATTTATTTATTTATTTATTTTACTTGTACATTTCTATCCTATTTATTTTATTTTGTTGGTATGTTTGGTTCTGTTCTCTGTCTCCCCCTTTTAGACTGTGAGCCCACTGTTGGGTAGGGACTGTCTCTATGTGTTGCCAATTTGTACTTCCCAAGCGCTTAGTACAGTGCTCTGCACATAGTAAGCGCTCAATAAATACGATTGATTGATTGATTGATTGATTGATTCTCTTATTGCTCTCGCTGAGCAGCCACCTGGGAGGTTTATGTCTGTGCCAGTGTAGTTAGTGTGTGGGACTGTTCATTTGAGTGTGTGTGTCTGTATCTTTGGGTTTGTGTGAGAATGTATGTATGTCTCTCCTTTTTTCTCACTTTCTCCACCTCTTTTCAGCTGCACCACTGGTCCTACTTCCAGAAGCCCTGTCTGTGTCTCAGTTGATCCCCCCAAATCTTGCCCAAACTCTGAGCATTAGCCCTTCCTCATCACATCCTCCCAGGCCACTTTTTGACCCTCACAGACAGCACTAGCATGAAGAAAGGAGCAGAAGCAAGCAGGTTTTCCTCATTCCCTGATTTTCCCCGACCCACTCCTTGCTCCACCAGAAGCCCAGCAGACAGGTAGCATCCAAGAGAGGGACTGCTCATATTTCTTTCTGTCTCCCTTGACCAGTTGCCTGAGGGGCAAATCCAGTAGCCAGGGGAGGGCTAGTGCCCAGCTGGCTTATGCTGGCCCAGAGCCCAGGGACTGGTACCCTGTTTTGCCCCTCAGACCGGCAGATGCTTGCTATAGCTGCTTATGATGTCTGGAAGCTAGAGGACAAGCTTTCTTGCCTTTAAATGAAAGCTAACGAGTGATTCATGCACGACAGAGATTGTTTGTGTTCCTGGGTAGAGAAAGAATGAAAAAGCAGATGCAGGAAGAATGCTTCATGTAATTTAAAGATATTGCGTCAGTTTTTTTTCACTGTAGTTGTTGTGCAGAGCCTGGATTTGTCACAGTCTGCTGGATAAAGAGTGACTGTGTTTTAAAACTGCATAGAAAGAAAGAGTCACATGAGGGAGGAAGGAAACAATGCAGATTGTCCAGGGCCTCTAATTACAGATTTGGAAGACATTTTCAATTGTTCCAAAGGACAAGCAAAGGGAGATTAGGAGGTGGGGTGGCTGTGTAATTGTGGAATGGATCCTCTAAGGCTGAGGATGTATTGCTGTCTGCCTTTGTGAGGGAGACCCAAAGGTAAGCTCGGTGTGGGCAGGGAATGTGTCTGTTTATTGTTATAATTGTTCTCACCCGAGCACTTAGTACAATGCTCTGCACATGGTAAGTGCTCAATAAGTACAATTGAATGACTGAATGGGTCTGGGTGGCCCTTAGCCACACAAGGGATACCAGACAGACATCCCCTTTACCAGCCCATAAATGAGAATCACATTTTCAGTTAGGCCTGTTTTTCACCATAGTGAATTGCTGCCATATGGGACCTTTTGGAGAAACAGTGTGGCCTAGTAGAGAGAGCATGGGCCTGGGACAGAAGGACCTGAGTTCTAATCCTGACTCTCTGCCAATTGCTTGCTGGTTGACTTTGGGCAAGTCACTTCACTTCTCTGTGCCTCAGTTTCCTCAGCTTTAAAATGGGGATACTTGTTCTCCCTCCTACTCAAACTGTGAGCCTGCATGGGGCAAGGATTGTGTCCTAATTAACTTGTATCTACCCCAGCTCTTAGAACAGTGTTTGACACATAGTAAGCACTTAATACCATAAGAAAAAAAAGGAAAAAAATTCTGCAGAACATTAGGGGTTGGGGAGGGGTTTCTTCTGGAGACCTTGCACCCTCCCTCACCTCAGAGCCATTGTATTTCCCTTCAAGGTGACCACTTCCAAGCTGCAGAACTTGGTAGTGGAGGGAGGGTGGATGCTTGAAATAAAAATACAAGGCCAGAAGGCACCCTCTGCTTTACCAGTTCCAGATCGGGGCCAGAGTAACTGAGAGGGAAGCAGTCTGGCCCAGTGGAAAGAGCCCAGGCCTGGGAACCAGAGGTCCTGGGTTCTAATCCCATCTCCCCCACTTGTCTGCAGTGTCAGCCTGGGCAAGCCACTGAGCTTCACTGTGCTTCAGTTACCTCCTCTGTAAAATGGGGATTAAATCCTCCTCCCTCCAGTTTGGACTGTGAGCCCCACGTGGGAAGGTGACTGTGTCCAACCTGATTCTCTTGTATCTATACCAGCACTTAGTACGGTGCCTGACAAATAGTAATTGCTTAACAAACACCGTTTAAAAAAATGAGACTGTTGGGCCTAAAACTAGAAGGATGACAGTCACTGTGTTTGGGTCCCCCTGGCATCAGGAGGCCATCCTCAGCACTTATGGAAACTTGCATACATATTGCTCTATCCATTTATTTATTCAGTGATTTCATTGTGACAACCTTGTAAATAATTGTGGTATTTAAGTGCTTACATATAGGGCTCACAATCTAAGTAGGAAGCAGAACAGGTATTGAATCTCATTTTATAGATGAGGTAATAGAGGCACAGAGAAGTTAAGTGACTTGACCAAGGTCACAGAGCAGGCATATGGTAGAGTGGGATTAGAACCCAGGTCCTCTGACTCCCAGCCCCAAGTTCTTTCCACTAGGCCACCTTACTATCTGTTCTATCCTGTTCTTTCCCATGCTCCTGCTCTCTGTAAACTGTTTTTGTCTTTCTCCCACATTAGAATCTCTATTCTTTGAGGTCAGGGATCACCTGTCCTATTCCTGTTGCTCTCTCCCAATATGCTAAGTAAGGGGCTTCCCACTCAGTAGGCACTCAGTAAATACCACTGATTAACTGAAAACTCCCTTGGCTCTTTTGTTACAAGGACCCTCCCCAGAGAAGATTCATGTGTGGGCCGTTCTAACTCATATCCCTCTTTTTGTAAATTTAACCCAAGATCTAGTTCCATGTGGATTCATTCAAAGTTTCATTCATTCAATTGTATTTTTTGAGCACTTAATATGTACAGAGCACTTTACTAAGTGCTTGGGAGAGTACAATATAACAATAAACAGGCACATTTCCTGCCCACAACAAGCTTACAGTCTAGAAGGGGAGAAAGACATTCTTGTAAATAAATAAATTACAGATATGTAAATGTGTTGAGGGGCTGGGAGGGAGGATGAATAAAAGGAGCTAGTCAGGAGGGAGGGCATTACAGGCCAGAGGCAGGACTTGGGTGAGAGGTCAGTGGTGAGATAGAAGAGATTGAGGTACAGTGAGAAACTTGGTATTAGAGGAGTGAAGTGTGTGGCTGAATTGTACTAGGAGAGTGGTGAGTTAGGAGGGGGCAAGGTGACAATGCTGTAAAGCCAATGGTGAGGAGTTTTTGTTTGATGCTGTAGTGGATAGGCAACCAGTGGAGGTTCTTGAGGAGTATGGAAATATGACCTGATGGTTTTTGTAGAAAAATGATTCAGGTATCAGAGTAAAGTATGGACTGGTGTGGGGAGAGGCAGGAGGATGGAAGGTCAGCAAGGAGGCTGATACAGTAATCAAGGCAGGATAGGATAAGTGATTGGATTAATATGGCAGCAGTTTGAATGGAGAGGAAAGGGCAGATTTTTAGCCATGTTGTGAAGGTCGAACTAACAGGATTTAGTGATGGATGTGAATCCCCCTGGAGAGCAGGACTGGGGCCCTGGCCCTGGTGTGGACCTGGAGGGGGTGATTGTGAGCAGCCAGAGGAAACCGCAGATCCTTCTTTCTCATTTCAGAGGGATGCACAGGGCTGGCCCACAATAATGCTGTCAAATGGAAGATTTGAGACGATCGCAGCTGAGCGGAAGACTAAGCTAATAAGCTGCCTGGTGGTTATTTTCTTATTATCTTAAGTTCAGCATATTACAAAACGTGAGGAGCTGTGGAAGCAGGGGCTTAGAGAACAGCGGGAGATCTACAGGGATGTATTGCGGGGGAATTCGTGGCTTGCCTGGGATTCTCTGCCCCAGCTGATGACTGGCAGATGTAGAGCAGCAGGAGGGCTGGCCAGAATAGATTTCTGCAAGAAGGAAGAAGCGGGATCCGGGCCCAGCCTCTCCCATCCGTGGGCCCAACTGGAATCTCACCTGATGCTCAATCTCTGTCGGACCTTGGAAAATGTAGACAGCCAGTTTAGTGGGATGCCCTTCACTGCATCCTCCACTCCCCCCTGCCAACCTCTTGAGATCATTCAATCAGTCAATCGTATTTACTGAGTGCTTACTATGTGCATAGCACTGTATTTATTATTTATATTAATTTATAATTTCTTTATAAGTTAAAGCATTAATCATTCAAGTTATTGTTCGCCTCCCCTTCTAGACTATAAGTTCAATGTGGGCAGGGAATTTTTCTGTTATACTGTTATATTGCACTCACCCAAGTACTTTGTACAGGGCTCTGAACATAGTAATAATAATAATAATAATGATAGCATTTATTAAGTGCTTACTATGTGCAAAGCACTGTTCTAAGTGCTGGGGAGGTTACAAGGTGAAGCACACAAATACAAGTGACTGCCTGACTGACTGTCCTGAGCACTTGGAAGAGCACAATATAACAGACTCATTTCATGTCCACAACGAACTCACAGTTATGTACATAGATGCTGCGGGGCTGTGTGTGTTAGCAGTCTTTTAGACTGTGAGTCCACCTTTTAGACTGTGAGCCCACTGTTGGGTAGGGACTGTCTCTATATGTTGCCAATTTGTACTTCCCAAGCGCTTAGTACAGTGCTCTGCACATAGTAAGCGCTCAATAAATACGATTGATGATGATGATGATGTTAGCGGGTGTGAATAAAGGGAGCAAATCAGGGCAACATAGAAGGGAGCAGGAGAAAAGGAAATGAAGACATAATCAGGAAAGGCCTCTTGGAAGAGATGTGCCTTCAGTAAGGCTTTGCAGTGGGGGAGAGTAATTGTCAGATAGGAAGAGAGTGGGCATTCCAGGCCAGAGGCAGGGCGTGGGCCAGAGGTTGGCCGAGAGATAAATGAAATTCATTCATTCATTCATTCAATCGTATTTATTGAGTGCTTACTGTGTGCAGAGCACTGTACTAAGCGCTTGATCGAGGTACCGTGAATAGGTTGGTGTTAGAGGAGTGAAGTATGTGGGCTGAGTTGTAGTAGGAGAGTAGTGAGGTGAGGCAGGAGGGGGCAAAGTGATTGAGATGGCTGAAGAAACAGCGTGGCTCATTGGAAAGAGCATGGGCTTTGGAGTCAGAAGTCATGGGCTCCGCCAGTTGTCAGCTGTGTGATTTTGGGCAAGTCACTTAACTTCTCTGTGCCTCAGTTCCTCATCTGTAAACTGGGAATTAAGACTGAGCCCCCCGTGGGACAACCTGATCACCTTGTAACCTCCCCAGTGCTTAGAACAGTGCTTTGCATATAGTAAGCACTTAATAAATGCCATTATTATTGTTATTAAATAGCAGTGCTCCACTATGCTCAGCCACACTCCACCATGCTAGTAGCCTCAAAGCGAGGAAAAAGCATTGCTGCAGTTTTTTAAAATGAGCAGTCTCAAGCCACAAGGTGAGGGATCACTTCTAGAGCCAAACAGTGGGTGTGAATAGGGTAAACCAAGGGAGCGGAGACACCTCTACGTTAGGCTATTGGGAGAAATGTGAGATGAGCATGGGGTTCATTCATTCCTTCATTCAGTCATATTTATTGAGCGCTTACTGTGTGCAGAGCACTCTACTAAGCGCTTGGGAAGTACAAGTTGGCAACATAGCTAGCTCTCTTCCTCCCTTCAAGGCCCTACTGAGAGCTCACCTCCTCCAGGAGACCTTCACAGATTGAGCCCCCTCCTTCCTCTCCCCCTCCACCCCCTCTATCCCCCCCCCGCCTTACCTCCTTCCCTTCCCCATAGCACCTCTATATATGTATATATGTTTGTACGTATTTATTACTCTATTTATTTTACTTGTACATATTCTATTTATTTTATTTTGTTAATATATTTTGTTTTGTTCTCTGTCTCCCCCTTCTAGACTGTGAGCCCACTGTTGGGTAGGGACCATCTCTATATGTTGCCAACCTGTACTTCCCAAGCGCTTAGTACAGCGCTCTGCACACAGTAAGTGCTCAATAAATATGATTGAATGAATGAATGAATGAATGAACATATAGAGACGGTCCCTACCCAACAATGGGCTCACAGTCTAGAAGGGGGAGACAGAGAACAAAACAAAACATATTAACAAAATAAAATAATTAGAATAAATATGTACAAATAAAATACATAGAGTAATAAATACATACAAACATATATACATATATACAGGTGCTGTGGGGAGGGGAAGGAGGTAAGGCGGGGGGATGGGGAGGGGGAGGAGGGGGAGAAGAAGGAGGGGGCTCAGTCTGGGAAGGCCTCCTGGAGGAGGTGAGCTCTCAGTAGGGCCTTGAGTGAACCTTGGGGAGAACCTGAGGCAGGCTTGGGTGAATCTGAGGGAACCTGGGGGAAGCTAGGGGAGCCTGGGGTGAGTCTGGGGGAGCAGTGGGGCAAACCCAGCTGGGTATCCCTTGGATGGGAGATTCGCCTGTACCTCAGGGTCAGTACCAGATGGGTCAGGTGACAGACCTCCTGGAGGACTCCTCTCTGCTTCTTCT
The DNA here is from genome assembly GCF_015852505.1 of Tachyglossus aculeatus. Taxonomy (NCBI): domain Eukaryota; kingdom Metazoa; phylum Chordata; class Mammalia; order Monotremata; family Tachyglossidae; genus Tachyglossus; species Tachyglossus aculeatus. Next base: position 50,461,124 of record NC_052070.1, on the reverse strand, counting down.
CTTGCTTCTTCTCTGAGCCACCTTATGTTGTTCAGAGAAGCAACTTGTTGTACAAGTTGCCAACTTGTACTTCCCAAGTGCTTGGTACAGTGCTTCGCACACAGTAAGTGCTCAATAAATACGATTGAATGAATGAATGAATCACCAGCTGGAGCCTGTTTGGGGAAGACCTGTCCCCAGAGCTCCTGTAACCTTTCTCTTCATAGCAAAAAAAACCCCTCTGAGCCCCACGATTGTTGAAAAAATCACCTCTATTGCTATATTTCTCCCCTCAGTTGGGGTGCATGTCGAAGGGAGGTACTTCACCTGTTCACCTACCAGTGAATGGACTTGATGTTACATGCCCCCACCCCTTCACTTCTAACAGAGTCTCTCAATCTGACCACCAGCAGGCAACAAGACGTGATGCAAGTTGAATTATTTTGAAACTTATTCCATTGGTCCTGCCCCTTCTATGACAGACAGGCATGTCGTGGATTTTTCAGAGACGTTTTCCATTCTTCCCAAAGAAGCAGGAAGTGGAGAGGTTCAAGGGTAGTCAGGTGGCCCTTCTTCATTGATCCTTGTCTCCTGGTGGTCTGTGTCTTTTTGCCCTTCATCTGTTGTGTGATCTGGGGCAGCGACTTAACTTCTCTGTGCCTCAGTTACCTCATCTGTAGAGTGGGGATTAAGACTGTGAGCCCCATGTGGGACATGGACTGTGTCTGAGCTGATTACCTGTGTCTACCCCAGTGCTTAGTACAGCGCCTGGCACATAGTAAGCACTTAACAAATACCATTAAAATACCCCCTCCAAACCAGCAGTTGATTTTTCACCTATATTGCAAGTCTGACCTTTCATCTTACACTCAGCCTTCCCCTTTTATATTTTCTTTGCATTCCTGGTTTACAACCTGGCCATCCACCTTGCATTCTAGAGCCCCATTGGGACCCCGAAGGACTGGGGCAGAGGCCACTGCCCTTCAAGGAGCTTATAATATTTATTACCAAGCTCCAGAATCCAGCATTTTGGCATCATATCTAGAGAGAAAGAACTTATGTTCTCCAGGGTAGGCAGATATTTCACCTACTAGGGAAACAGCATAGCCTAGTGGAAAGAACACGGGCCATGGAATCAGAAGACCTGGGTTCTAATACCAGCATTGCCAATTGCTTGCTATGTGGCCATGGACAAAGCACTTAACTTCTCTGTGCATTAGTTTCACCATCCATAAAATGGGGAGCAAGACTGTAAACCCCATGAGGCACAGGGGCTGTGTCCAAACTGATTTAGAGTTTAGTATGGCGCTTGGCACATAGTGATTGCTTAACAAATAATTAATTATTAATAATTAATCACTGTTCCAATAAACAGTCCAAATATTACTGCTATTATTATTATTATATTTGTTAAGTGTTTATTATATGTAAAGCACTGTTCTAAGTGCTGGGGTAGATACAACTTAATCAGGTTGGACACAGTCCCTATCCCACTGTGTATTGAATCCTCATTTTCCACTTGAGGAAACTGAGGTACTGAGAAGTTAAGTGACTTGCCCTTAGGTCACACAGCAGGCAAGCAGCAGAGCTGGGATTGGAAACCAGGTCCTTGGATTCCCAGGCCAGTGCCCTTTCCATTAGGCCATGCTGCTTCTCAAGTTTTTCTTCTTGATCTTTAGTCTCCTCCTACGTAATATTGTCCGTTGGTGAATGGGCCAGGCATACTTGGCACTGTTCTGGGCCCTAGACCAAATTTCCCCCAAATAATATGTGCCCTCCCTGCCCTCTGGGAACTTCCCGTCAAACCAAGAGAGTGAAGCCTGATGGACCTCTCCCTTTCTGGTCTTCCCCACTTTCCCCACTGCTCTTTCATTTCCTCTCCTTTCTTTCAACCCACCTAGTTCTGATCCCTCTCCCTTTCTCTCTGTATTCTTCGCTCTCGGCCTCTTTTCTCCACCTCCCTGCTCATTCCTCCCTCCCTCTCCATAGTAGTCCCTTCTTCCCTCCCTCCCTCCCTGTTTCTAGACTGTAAGCCCAGTGTGGGCGGGGAATGGTCTCTATTGCTGAATTGTACTTTCCAAGTGCTTAGTAATAATAATAATGATGATGGCATTTATTAAGCACTTACTATGTGCAAAGCACTGTTCTAAGTGCTGGGAAGGTTACAAGGTGATCAGGTTGTCCCACGGGGGGCTCACAGTCTTCTCCCCATTTTACAGATGAGGTACCTGAGGCCCAGAGAAATTAAGTGACTTGCCCAAAGTCACACAGCTGACAATTGGCGGAGCCAGGATTTGAACCCTTGACCTCTGACTCCAAAGCCTGGGCTCTTTCCACTGAGCCATGCTGTGCTCTGCACACAGTAAGTGCTCAATAAATACAACTGAATGAATGAAGGAATGTTGGAACTTAGAGGAAACACTCAGCAATCCTCCCAATTTCTTCCTGTGGCTCAGTTCCCTAGGCCTAATCCCACCAGATAGGCAGCTTCAAGATATTCATATTCCCCATGACATTGTGTATACTCACTCACACACACACACACACACACACACACACACACACTATGCATTTTTTTTTATTTGTACTTTCTTTAGTCCTCATCCCTTGTGCAAGACATCTTTTCCAGTGATGCTTAAGATTCTAATTAAGCAGAAAAGGCTTTTTATTCCTTACAATTCTCCAGTTATGAATAATGATACCGGCTCATAAATGAAAATTGCCTTTCTATTTAAATTCGGTATTTTTTTTGGTTTAAAAAAAGAAGGTACGAAACTGGGGCTCTTGGGTCATTTTCAGCTTATTAATTTCAAGCCGAGCTCTTAGCTAGCTTATTAACAGCCAGAGTATTGCAGTGCATTTAATGGCTGGGATATTAATTACCTTGCAGGCTTTTATGTAGAGAGAAATGGTTTAGTTTCATGTTTCTCAGCGATCTGGGTGGGAAAGCGCATTATGCTCCGAGGTGGTCCTGGGAGAGAGGGAGGTGTGTATGTCCCAGGAGGGTCTGAACATCCCTCTCCCTACTGGGTCATCTACTCTCTTGGATCTGTACCCTTCGAGCCCTTGATATTCATCCCACCCTCAGCCCCGCAGCACCTGTGTACATATTGGTGGTTTATTTATTCATTTATATTAATGTTTGTCTCCCCTTCTATACTGTAAGTTCACTGTGGTCAGGGAACATGTCTACCAACTCTGTTGTACTGTACCCTTCCAAGCGCTTAGTACAGTGCTCTGCAAACAGTAAGCACTCAATAAATACCATTGATCAATTGATTGGCATTCAGGAGGTAAATTAAGGGCCCCCAATACCAGGGGTCAGCGGCAACCTCTGGCTCAAGACCTATAACTTGTGGAGAGACAATTAGAGCCACTAGTTTCACAATGAAGTAAACTACGATAATATGTCTGTTTTGTTTATTTTTAAAGGTATTAGTTCATTCATTCATTCAATTGTATTCATTGAGCGCTTACTGTGTGCGGAACACTGTACTAAACGCTTGGAAAGTACAAGTTGGCAACATATAGAGACGGTCCCTACCCAACAGCGGGCTCACAGTCTAGAAGGGGGAGACAGACAACAAAACAAAACATGTGGACAGGTGTCAAGTCATCAGAATAAATAGAAATAAAGCTAGATGCACATCATTAACAAAATAAATAGAATAATAAATATGTACAAGGGAAATAAATAGAGTAATAAATCTGTACAAACATATATACAGGTGCTGTGGGGAGGGGAAGGAGGTAGGGCGGAGGGGGATGGGGAGGAGGAGAAGAAAAAGGGGGCTTTGTCTGGGAAGGCCTCCTGGAGGAGGTGAGCTCTCAGTAGGGCTTTGAAGGGAGAAAGAGAGCTAGCTTGGCAGATGTGCGGAGGGAGGGCATTCCAGGCCAGTGGACGGACTTGGGCCAGGGGTCAATGGCGGGACAGGTGAGAGTGAGGTACAGTGATGAGGTTAGTGGCAGAGGAGCAGAGGGTGTGGACTGGACTGTAGAAGGAAAGAAGGGAGGTGAGGTAGGAGGGGCGAGGTGATGGAGAGCCTTGAAGCCGAGAGTGAGGAGTTTTTGCTTGATGTGTAGGTTGACTGGTAGCCACTGGAGATTTTTGAGGAGGGGAGTAACATGCCCAGAACATTTCTGCACAAAGATGATCTGGGCAGCAGCATGAAGTATAGACTGAAGTGGGGAGAGACAGGAGGATGGGAGATCAGAGAGGAAGCTGATGCAGTAATCCAGTCGGGATAGGATGAGAAATTGAACCAGCGAGGTAGCGGTTTGGATGGAGAGGACAGGGCGGATCTTGGCGATGTTGCGGAGGTGAGACTGGCAGGTTTTGGTGATGGATTGGATGTGAGGGGTGAACAAGAGAGCAGAATTGAGGATGACACCAAGTTTGCGGGCTTAGTTAAAGTGCTTGCTTAGTTAAGTGCTTACTATGAGCCAGGCACTATAGTAAGCACTGGAGTAGATATAAGCTAATCAGGTTGAACACAGTCCAACTCACAGTCTTAATACCCATTTTACAGATGAGGTAACTGAAGAACAGAAAAGTTAAGTGATTTGCCCAGGATCATTCAGCAGACGTGACAGAGTTGGGATTGGAACCCAGGTCATTCATTCATTCATTAAGTAGTATTTGTTTAGTGCTCACTATGTGAAGAGCACTGTACTGAGCTCTTGGGGAGAGTACAGTAGGACAATAAACAAGGTCCTGACTTCCATGCCTATTTTCTTTCCACAAGGTCATGCTGCTTCTAAGTTGTATGATTGGCTATTTTGACCACAATATGCCCAAAGACTTCACAAAGTAAGCAATCAGTAAACATCTTTGATTGATAGATTGCGTTTGGCTCTTCTGCACCTCTGCCCTAGAGGACTACTGATCATAGGAGCTCCTATCCCAGAATCACAGCCCACAGAAAAATGTTACCCACTTTCCCCTGCTGGAGCTGCAGGTTATCCTCAACCCAGGCCAGCCTGGCGGCCCAGATTCTCTTCCCCCTCACCAGGTCAGGGGGCCTACCTGGATCCTGTGACCCTCGAGCACATCACAAGTGGAAATGGGTTGAGGTTCCAGCAGAAGGGATTTAGGGTAGGAAGGGCACCATATGGGCTAGGGAGTTGGGGATTTCCCTCCCTGTTAGAGCTCTTTTTTTAAGAATGAGGCGGAAAAAAATCTTTCCTTGGGTCAGAGACTTTGAGAGAGAAACCCAATCCCCAAACCCCTTTCCAAGTTGATATTTCGGGCATGGGAGGGTTTGGGTGGGAGCACTCAGCAAAGGAGTAAAAGTGTGAGTTTTCTGGGAGTTTTGACACTAAAGGAACTGCAGGAAAATTTTATGCAAAATAGCCTGCTCATCCCACTTAATTTCTTTGTGTCAATAATCAGTTCACTTTTTGCAGGAAGAGTGCATATTACCCCTTCAATCCTGACTCATCCTTTCTGGATGCTCCTGACCTCTGAACCTTCTTCCACCTAGTCTAACTGTTTCCAGAGCACTCTGTTTACTCCCTCTCCCTTGTGCCTCCACTGGGACCTACTGAGGCTTGGGGAGAGAAAGAATGAGGGATTTTCCTTTTTTCACTCTGTTTTTTCTGAGCTGGAAACTATCTCTCTCACACCCACCCAGCTCTGAAATGGACATCTGGCATGTACCCACGCAGGCATAAATCCATATGTGTGTGCCAAGTCAACATATACCTCCAGCTTTACAAACAACTCTTTGGCCTCTCTTGAGGTTGGGTAAGGTTTTCTGCGTGGCAAGTGAAGTCCATATTGTCAATATTTTGTTTACTATGGGTCTCTTTGAAAAAGAGTGCCTAGAGAGGGGGAAATTTTTGGGTTACCTCCATAGTGATATTTGCCTTGATCCACAGGGACCCAAGCTGAAATTGCTCTCCCAAGGAGCTAGCTCTCCCTGAAGTCCCTTCATTCTAGCATGGCTCAGTGGAAAGAGTACGGGCTTTGGAGTCAGAGGTCATGGGTTTAGATCCCAGCTACATCAATTGTCAGCTGTGTGACTTTGGGCAAGTCACTTAACTTCTCTGGGCCTCAGTTACCACATCTGTAAAATGGGGATTAAGACTGTGAGCCCCCATGGGACAACCTAATCACCTTGCAACCTCCCCAGTGCTTAGAACTATGCTTTGCACATAGTAAGCACTTAATAAACGCCATTATTACTATTATTATTAGTAGTATATGCCGAGCACTGTACTAAGCACTTGGGAGAGCACAATAAAACAGATTAAGTCACTGATTGGTGGCAGCTACTTACTAGGGGAGCTCAGGTACACCTAAGCTGGAGCTGTCTGGGAGTCTGACCAGACCCACTTTTCCCAGAGCCATAGTACCAGTCCAGGGATTCTTGGGGTTCAGTACCCAGTTGGGGTGTAATGGGGAAGCTGGGAGGTGGGATGGGAAACTGGGAGCCTGGGAGGAAGACTGGAAGACTCTGCTCCAACCGTCCCACTGGAAAGGCTGCGAAGGCTGTGAATCATCAGCGCTTCTCAGTGACTGAGAAGCAGTATGGCCTAGTGGATAGAGCACAGACCTGGGAGTAAGAAGGACCTGGGTTCTAATGCCAGCTCTGCCACCTGTCTGCTGTGTGACCTTGGCCAAGTCACTTCACTCCTCTGGGTCTCAGTTACCTCATCTGGGGATTAAGAGTGTGAGCCCCATGTGGGACATGGACTGTGTCCAACCTAATTACCTTGTATCTACCCCAGTGTTTACTACAGTGCCTGGCACATAGTAAGTGCTTTTAAAATACCATAAAAAACTGCTGTAAAATCCAGAGCAGAGTCTCCTTAGAGCATAGAACAGTGCTTTGCACATAGTAAGCACTTAACAAATGCCATCATTATTATGATTATTATTATTATGACGGCCTCCTCTGTACTTGTGGATTAGCTTGAGGAGAGTTTCCTGGCTAATTGCCCCAGCCAGGAAAATGCATAAGCTTCATTGGCATTTCCTGGTTGGTGGCAGAGCCACGGGGCCCGGACTGGCGTGCACATGGCCAGAACAAGGCTTGTGTAGGGGGTGGGAGGGGCGAGGCTGGTCCCTCCTGGGCTTTTGGATTGGCCTTTCTAGGAAGGCAAGAGACTGCTGTTATATCCCTTCCTGTGCCTGTTCCTCTCCCTTGACCCTGGGAGCTGGGAGAACAACTGCAGTTGCAAAGTTGCGGGAGTCACTTCCTGGCTCATGGGACTTAACAAATACCGTAATTTTTTTAAGTGCTTACTATGTGCCAGGCACTGTACTATGTGCTGGGGTGAATACAAATAAATTCATTCATTGAATCGTACTTATTGAGTGCTTACTGTGTGCAGAGCATTGTACTAAGCACTTGGAAAGTACAGGTCGGCAACATATAGAGACGGTCCCTACCCAACAACAGGCTCACAGTCTAGAAGGGGGAGACAGACAACAAAACAAAACATGTAGACAGGTGACAAAACGTGTAGACAGGTGGCAAAACATGTAGACAGGTGACAAAACATGTAGACAGGTGGACACAGTCCCTGTTCCACGTGGGGCTCACAGTTTCAATCCCAATTTTACAGATGAAGTAATTGAGGCACAGAGAAGTGAAGTCCAAGGTCACACAACAGACAAGTGGTGGAACCAGGATTAGAACCATGACTTTCTGACTTCCAGGCTCGTGTTCTACTACACCATGCTGCTTTTGTTAAACACTTATTGTGTGTCAAATGCTGTAGTAAGCACTAGGATAGAGACAAGATAATCAGGTTGGACACAGTCTCTGTCTTGGGAAATCAGTGGGTTTTCCAGTTGTTTCTGTGTTCCTAGTCCCCCAGGAACTAGGACTATCATTAGGGTGTTTATTAGATGCTTGCACTGGAGTAGATGAAAGATGATTGGATTGGACTGATTTGCTGTCTCAACCATGGCTCATGATATAAGGAGGTAGAAAGAGCAGGTATTGTGTCTCTATTATACAGATGAGGAAATGGGACACAGAGAAATTAAGTAACTTGCCCAAGGTCACACGGGCCAGGGGAGAGCTTAGATTACAGCCCCTATCTCCTGACACCCGTTCCCATGTTCTTCCACTAGTCCACACAGGAATGGCAGGCCCAGCCACTGACAGGGAGATAGGTGAGCTGCCCGGCCCTCTTTGTGCAGTCAGAGGGTCTACTTTGCCACCTTCCTTCTGGTGTTCAGAGTGGCTGGCTTTGGTCATGGAGAAGGAGCAAATGGCCATTTAACACAACAGAGGTTAATCCTGAATCAGGAGAGTCACCTTGACTTTCAGAGTCTGGTGAGCACAGTAAAACTGGATCTGCTGGGACTAACGGTCTTCTACTGAGAACAGTGAAGCTGGAGTTGCTGGGACTAGCATTCTTATAATAATCATAATAATTATGATATTTGCTAAGTGCTTACTATGTGCCAAGCATTGTTCTGAACACTGGGGTGGATACGAGGTAATCAGGTTGCCCCATGAGGGGCTCATAGTCTTAATCCCCATTTTATAGATGAGGTAAATGAGGCACAGAGAAGTGGAGCAACTTGCCCAAGGTCACACAGCAGACAAATGACAGAGACAGGATTAGAACCAATGTCCTCTGGCTCCCTAGAGCCACTAGGCAATGCTTCTTCTTATACTTCTCAGTTCTAGTGAAGCTGCTAGCAGAGTCTTCTAGAAAGAACAGTGAAGCCAAACTGCTGGGATTTAATGGGTTCATTGGTCCTCTAGACTGTAAACTTGTTGTGGGCAGGGAATGTGTCTGCTATATTGATATAGTATACTCTTCCAAGAGCTCAGTACAGTGCTTTGCAAATAATAAGTGCTTGATAAATACGGTTGACTGACAGACTGACTAGTCTACAGGACCCTAAACCCCTTCTGCTCAGACCTCTGGGAACTGGCCACTTTAACCCTGCTTTGCCCAAGCAAAGGGGCTTGCTTCCTCTGTGAGATGACACCTTCCTATTGCCACCAGTGCAAGGGAAATGACCGTCATAGTTGCTGGTCAGGAGGAGCCTGGGAGAGAGGCAGAGGGGCTACCTGGCAGGCTGACAATTGCCCCCAAGAATCCATCTCAGTGGAAATCTCCGCTCCTTCACTGTCTTCTCTCTTCCCTGAAGAGATCCCGCTGACCTTGAAGGACCACCCAGCTACAGAATCCAGTCGTCGTTCTGGAAGGGATTTTGGATAAGGAGGGTCATTTAGCCCATTCCTCTGCCTCCACATCCAAGTAGGGCTTCCCCAGATAGTTCCCTAGTAATGGAGCACAACTTTTTCAACAACCTTTGTGGAGGAAACCAACATCGCTCTCTTTACGAAGCAGCACAGAGAAAGAGCACAGGCCTGGGTGTCAGGAATTTGGGTTCTAATCCTAGCTCTGACACTTGCTTGCTGTGTGACTTTGGACTTCATTTCTCTGTCTCGGTTTCCTCATCTGGACAATGGGGATTCAATACCCATTCTCCCTCCTACTTAGTGAGCTCCGTGTGTGACAGGGATTGTGTCCTACCTGATTAACTAATATCTACCACTTGAATAGTGTTTGATGCATAGTAATCACTGAACAAATACCATAATTGTTATTAATTATTACTTAGAAGTCCAACCTATGGTTTGGACTGTCCCTTGGGCTGGGCAAGATCCTCTCTTCTTTCTAAGCCAATTCCCTTACACTACGGTTGAAACCCAATTTTTCCAAGCTTGACTTTCTCCAAGCTCCCAGCACAAAGTGGTCTTGGATGAAACAGTTCTGGCTGTGGTTTCCAATGAGGAGCTGTCAACGGGCTGGTTGCAGAGAAAAACATTGCAGCCTTTCTCTTACGTTTTTTTTCCCCTCTCTCCCTTCAACTGAAAAGGGGAGGTCATAAATGTGGCAGGTTCATTAACTAGAAAATACATTTCATCCCCTACAAATGAAATTCAACTGACTGGCAAAATAACATTTTTTTATTGCTTTGCTCTTCATGGGTGAGAGGGAGATTGAGTTCCATGTTCAGATGCATCTGAGTTTCTGCACTGCTCAACTACACGACCCTAGCTCTGATCCAGGGTAGACCTTGGCTCCTTTAATCCTCTTTGAAACACTTTCCTGTTGAAAAATGATGGGGGAAAAGTGTAGTTTTCCCCCTAAGAACTTGGCATTAACATGAAATATTTCCTTACCTGGCAATAACTCTACCTATCTAATCACCCTCTCCTGGAGAAGCTGGGAGAGTTATGAAGATGCATTGTTTTAATAAGGATGCTTATTATGATGGGCTGGATTTAGCTGAGCACTGAGTAAGCTTATATTAAGGGGAAGTTAGAACAGAGTCTTTTAAGTAGGCAGTCTATAGATGTTGGATCCTCTATAGGGAGGTGGAGACTTGTAAGCTGAACAACCCTTTAATTTTTCTTCTGGGTGTTTTTTTGTTTATATTTTGTCATTAGAATCCCTGGTAGGCTAGTTTGGTTTTTTGTTTTTTTTTTTACACTTTCCATTGAAAAAGGTCATTAGCTTTTTTTCCTCTAATAAGGTGGATTGGACTTCGTTTCATTCATCAGTAACTACAGCTACCGGTTTTAAATTTTTTTGCATTGAGATCATCAAATGGCCACTAACAACCATATTTTCTGAGTGTGCTCGGAGAGGCAGAATCTGCCAGCCCCCCATAATAATAATAATAATAATGATGGTATTTGTTAAGTGCTTACTATGTGCAAAGCAATAATAGTACTTGTTAAATGCATACTATGTGCCAGGCATATAGTAAGCGTTGGGGTAGATATAAGCAAATTGGGTTGGACATAGTCCCTTTCCCACATGGGGCTCACAGTCTTAATACCCATTTTACAGATGAAGTAGCTGGAGCCCAGAGAAGTGAAGTGACTTGCTCAAGATCACACAGCAGACAGAGGCAGAGCCAGGACTAGAACCTAGATCCTTCTGATTCCCAGGCCTGGACTCTAACCACCAGGCCATGACAGTGGAATCATTCTGACTGTGAAGAACACTGAACTCGTGTGTGTGTGTGTGTGTGTGTGTGTGTGTGTGTGTGTGTGTGTGTGTACACGTGTGCACGCATGCTCAGTGAGAAGCAGCATGGCTCAGAGGAAAGAGCCCGGGCTTTGGAGTCAGAGGTCAGCTCCCAAAATCAGAGGTCAAATCCCAACTGTCAGCTGTGTGACTTTGGGCAAGTAACTTCACTTCTCTGGGCCTCAGTTACCTCATCTGTAAAATGGGGATTAAAGACTGTGAGCCCCCAGTGGGACAACCTGATCACCTTGTAACTTCCCCAGAGCTTAGAACAGTGCTTTGTACATGGTAAGTGCTTAATAAATGCCATTATTATTATTATGAATCCAAACTGGAATCCCTTCCACTTCTGGAATAGGCTGGTTAAGAAAACATTTGGGTAGACTGGTAAATCTTCAGGCCATAAGGCTGGACCACATCCCATCCCTACTGGGGTCACTATCACCCACTGGGAGAAAGGTCTGAAGAAGCAGAGGGTGAAGAACACCTTTGCCCCAGGGAGTCAGCAGGAACTCTAAATTTTGGTCCTTACTTTGGAGTTTCATCCTCCCGGCCCCCATAAACCCTGAAAGAAGGGCTGATAATGTGATCCCTGTTTGATGAGGGAACTGATAAACAGAGAAGTTAAGTGTCTTGCTTGAAGTCACATAGCACTGGTGACAGTGCTGAGACTAGAACCCAGGTGATCTGGTTTAGATCCATGCTTTTTCCTTTAGACCTTATTGCTACCCATTTTTGCATAAGGCCCCCAACCTATTAATGAAACAAAATCCCACTTTCACTGGCAGATTCAGCTCAGTAGATGGAAATCTGAGGTACCAGGGTATTGCCTTGGAGGAAATTTCTTGATTCCAATTATGGAATGAAAGCTCGGTGATAAGTTTTTAATTCATTATTGGGGTGACGGTGGCTACGTTAACTTTGAGTCCCTATCTCTACTTTACATAAGCCTTGGGAAGTCTTGGGGAGTTTATAAAGGTCTTAAATTCCAGGAAACAGGAGAAAGGATGAGGCCTGTGGAATTTGTTAAACTTAATGAAACGTTCTGTGGCTGTTGGCTCTGCTACTCTCTGACATGTAGGTGTGCAATTTGCCTGTGGTCGTAGGCCTGTGGGCTACCAAAGTGGCATCCAGAAAACTGGCCCAGGACCTTGTGGGCTTTAGCAGCCATTACTCTTGCTGTGAGGGACAGCCAACATACTGGATATCACTTCATCTATGCACTGGTAATCCTGGCCCATCTGAGAAGCAGTATGGTCTAGTGAAAAGAGCATGGGCCTAGTAATCAGAGGCCCTGGGTTACAATCCTAGCTCTGCTACTTGTCTGCTGTGGGACCTTGGGCAAGTCACTTAACTTCTTTGTGCCTCAGTTTCCTCATCTGTAAAAATAGGGATTAAATTCTACTCCCTCCTGCCTAGGCTGTGAGTTCTTGTGAGACAGGGCCTGTGTCCAAACTGATAACCTTGTATTTATCCCAATGCTTAGAGCAGTACTTGGTGCATAGTAAGCACTTAACAAATACTATTATTATTATTGTGTTAATATTAATATTATTATCATTACTATTATTCTGCCCAGGCGTGGAGCAAGCACACTGATGTTGGAGATCCAAGGCTCAGGTTGCCCTGGGAATACAACTTCTACGATTCCTCAGCCTTTTTCTTCCTTCTCCATCTCCCCACCTCTCTAATTCTCAATCTCCGGTTCCCTGGGGAGAGATCAGACTCAGAATTTTGTCTGTTCCTATAGGAGTCAATCAATCAATCAATCAATCGTATTTATTGAGTGCTTACTGTGTGCAGAGCACTGTACTAAGCGCTTGGGAAGTACAAGTTGGCAACATATAGAGACAGTCCCTACCCAACAGTGGGCTCACAGTCTAGAAGGGGGAGACAGAGAACAAAACCAAACATATTGACAAAATGAAATAAATAGAATAGATATGTACAAGTAAAATAAATAAATAAATAGAGTAATAAATATGTACAAACATATATACATATATACAGGTGCTGTGGGGAAGGGAAGGAGGTAGGATAGTGGGGATGGAGAGGGGGACGAGGGGGAGAGGAAGGAGGGGGGCTCAGTCTGGGAAGGCCTGCTGGAGGAGGTAAGCTCTCAGTAGGGCTTTGAAAGGAGGAAGAGAGCTAGCTTGGCGGATGTGTGGAGGGAGGGCATTCCAGGCCAGGGGAAGGGCATGGGCTGGGGTCTGATGGCGGGACAGGCAAGAAAGAGGTACAGTGAGGAGGTTAGCAGCAGAGGAGCGGAAGGTGTGGGCTGGGCTGTAGAAGGAGAGAAGGGAGGTGAGGTAGGAGGGGGCAAGGTGATGGAGAGCCTTGAAGCCGAGAGTGAGGAGTTTTTGCTTGATTCGTAGGTTGACAGGCAGACACTTTGAGATTTTTGAGGAGGAGAGTAACATGCCCAGAGTGTTTCTGCACAAAGATAATCCGGGCAGCAGAGTGAAGTATGGACTGAAGCGGGGAGAGGCAGGAGGATGGGAGATCAGAGAGGAGGCTGATGCAGTAATCCAGTCGGGCTAGGATGAGAGATTGTACCAGCAAGGTAGCGGTTTGGATGGAGAGGAAAGGGCAGATCTTGGCAATGTTGAGGTGAGATTTAGGCAGGCTTTGGTGACGGATTGGATGTGAGGGGTGAACGAGAGAGCGGAGTCGAGGATGCCACCAAGGTTGCGGGCTTGTGAGATGGGAAGGATGGTAGTGCCGTCAACAGTGATGGGAAAGTCAGGGAGAGGGCAGGGTTTGGGAGGGAAGATAAGGAGTTCAGTCTTGGACATATTGAGTTTTGTATGGCAGGCAGACATCCAGATGGAGATGTCTTGAAGGCAGGAGGAGACCTGAGCCTGAAGGGAGGGAGAGAGAGCAGGGGCAGAGATGTAGATTTGGGTGTCATCAGCGTAGAGATGATAGTTGAAGCCGTGGGAGCGAATGAGTTCACCAAGGGAGTGAGTGTAGATAGAGAAGGGGACCAAGAACTGACCCTTGAGGAACCCCTACAGTAAGGGGATGGGAGGGGGAGGAGAAGCCCACAAAAGAGACTGAGAATGAAGGCAATGCAGAGGGGAGTGGGATAAGAGGAAAGGAGGGCTTAGTCAGGGAAGGCCTCTTGGAGGAGATGGGCCTTCAATAAGGCTTTGAAGGGGGGAGAGTAATTGTCCGTCAGATATGAGGAGGGAGAGCATTCCAGGACGGAGACAGGACTTGGGCGAGAGGTTGGCTATGAGATGGACGAAATCAAAGCAGATCAAGATAGACTGCTGAAGGAGCCACCTAGCTGGTAGTGTCCATGAGTCCGGCTCAAGAAGGGCCAATTAGTCACTGCAGGTGGCTCAGGCTTTTACTTGCCCTGGACTGGAGTTGCCCCTAAGAAGCACAAAGTTTCCCATGTCCTGGACTGGATTCTTGTTTCATTCTGCCCTGAGCTGGCTTGGCTCAATACAGGGATCACTTTCAAATGATGTTTCCTCCCCTTGAAGGGTCAGGGACCTTCCGATTGGTTCACTCTCCAACTTCCTTGGACTGTGCCTGGTTTCTGAACGCTGTTGTGCGGAAAGCTGGGGCAGGGACAGGAGTGATTTCATTTGTCAGAAGGAAATGGAGGGTCTGGTTGTAGTCTTTGCTGCCCCTTCAATTGTGGGCCAGGAGTCAAGGGGGTAATTAACTGGGTTTAATGAGAGGTCATCAACGCCTCCGGGCAGAACTTCAAGGTCCAGCCTCGGGGTCAGAACAGGCCCCATATGCAATCAGTGGCCCTGAGGCGGAGTCTGCTCCAGTTTGCAGCACATTTCAGAGTTGCCGGTTTAGTGACAGCTGAAATTATGGGCTTTTGTGCTAAAAAGGCTTCTTTTAAGGTGCAGCAAGATACTCTAATCTGTTTTAATGGATTTTCCAGCCAAGCTTTGACACACATTCTCATTACACTAGCTCCTTAATGTGGAGATGGGGTGGCTCACGAGGCAGGGCAGCTAGAAGAGTTCCTGATAGTTCACACTGTTTAGAGTTCACTCTGATTGACAACTTCCACAATGGGATCTGTAAGAGAGAGGGGGAATTCCTGACCCTGTCCAATCTGGCTCTCCCATGTCTGCCTCCATGGATGTTCTCTGAGGCCCCCTTTAGCAAGGACACTGACGCGGTCCTCTCCTGGTTCTCCTCCTATCTCTCCGACTGCTTATTCTCAGCCTCTTTAATAATAATAATAATAATGATGATGATGGCATTTATAAAGCATTTACTATGTGCAAAGCACTGTTCTAAACGCTGGGGAGGTTACAAGGTGATCAGGTTGTCCCATGGGGGGCTCACAGTCTTAATCCCCATTTTACAAATGAGGCAACTGAGGCACAGAGAAGTTAAGTGACTTGCCCAAAGTCACACAGCTGACAAGTGGTGGAGCCGGGATTTGAACCTCTGACCTCTGACTCCAAAGCCTGTGCTCTTTCCACTGAGCCACGCTGCTCTTTCACAGGTTCCCCCTGTGCTTCCCACCTCCTAACTGTGGGAGTTCCTCAAGGCTCCATCTACACCCACTCCCTTGGAGAACTCATTCGCTCCCATGGCTTCAACTACCATCTCTATGCAGATGTTTCCCAGTGTTTCCCAAATCTACATCTCCAGCCCTGATCTTGCTCTTTTTCTGCAGTCTCTCTTTTCCTCCTGCCTGCAGGTGATCTCTTTTTGGATGTCCTGTGATAGAGAATTGGCATGGCATAGTGGCCTCCTCCAGGAGGCTTTCCAAGACTGAGCTCCCTCCTTCCTCTCCCCCTCTTCCCCTCCCTATCCCCCCAGCCTTACCTCCTTCCCCTCCCCACAGCATCTATATATATGGATATATGTTTGTACATATTTATTTCTCTATTTATTTTATTTGTACATATTTATTCTATTTATTTTATTTTGTTAATATGTTTTGTTTTGTTGTCTGTCTCCCCCTTCTAGACTGTGAACCTGCTGTTGGGGAGGGACCATCTCTATATGTTGCCAACTTGTACTTCCCAAGCGCTTAGTACAGTGCTCTGCATATAGTAAGTGCTCAATAAATGCAATTGAATGAATGAAATGAATGAATAGCGAATACAGCACAGGCCTGGGAGCCAGAAAGTCATGAATTCTAATCCTGGTTCCGTCACTTGCCTGCTGGGTGACCTTAGGCAAGTCTTTTCACTTCTCTGTGTCTCAGTTACCTCATCTGTAAAATGGGGATTGAGACTCGGAGCCCCATGTGGGACAGGGACTGTGTTCAACCTGATTACCTTGTATCTACCCCGATGCTTGAAACAGTGCTTGGCACAGAATAAGCGCTTAACAAATGCCATAATTATTATTATTCCCTGGGCCTCAGTTACCTCATCTATAAAATGGAGATTGAGACTGTGAGCCCCACATGGGACAGGATCTGTGTCCAACCTGATTTATTTCTATCTCCCCCCCCAGTGTTAAGTACCGTGCTTGGCACACAGTAAGCTCTTAACAAATACCATGATTATTATTATTACAACCACCTCAAACTTAACATGTTTAAAACAGAACTCCTTATCTTCCCATCCAAACCCTGTGCTCCCCCGACTTTCTCATCACTGTAGACAGCACCACCACCTCACCATCTCACAAGCCCTGTAACCTTGGCATTATCATTGACTCTTCTCTCTCATTCAACTCACATATTCTATCTGTCAGCTAATCCTATCAGTTCAGCCTTCGTAACATTGTTAAAATCCACATTTTCCTCTCCATCCAAACTGCTTCCACACAGATCCAAACATTTATCCTATCCCACCTTGATTACTGAATCATCTTCCTTGCTGATCACCCTGTCTCCTGTCTCTCCCCACTCAAGTCCATACTTCACTGTGCTGCCGGGATCAAAAACTCCACCACAAGAATCTTCCCCTGCCAGAGGCTGGAGCCTGTCAACATCTTTGAATAGCACCTTAGTATTTATTGAGCGCTTATTCTGTGCAGAGCTCTGTACCAGTTGTATTAGAGAGTCCAATAGAGATAGTAGATACGATACCTGCCTTTCAGGAGTTTACAGTCTAGCAGGGGAAGCTGAACTCTGGTTCTACGGATGAATTTGCCCCGATTGTTTTTCTAAAAAAAATTCAGTCCTTATCTCCCTACTCCTCAAGAACCATCCACCTCCATATCAAACAGAAACTCCTTATCATCAGCTTTAAAGCACTCAATCAGTGCACCTCCTCCTGCCTTTTCTTACTGATTTCCTTCTACAGCAGAGCCCACACACTTTGCTCCTCTAATACAGGATTGCTCACTATAGCCAGATCTTTTCTATCTTGTTACCAACCCCTTTTCTTTGTCCTCTGTATGGTCCGGAACTCCCTCCTCCTCCGTAAACTATAGACCATCACTCTCCCCACCTTCAAAGCTTTATTAATGTCACATCTTCTCCAACTGGCCTTCACTGATTAAGCTCTCTTTTCCCCAGCTCCCTCTTTCATGTGCATCTTCTATGCACTTTGATCTCTACCCTTTGAGCACTTGTACCCTCAGCCCCACAGTACTTATGTACATACCCATAATTTATTTTATTGTCTGTTTCCCCCTCTGGACTGTAGGCTTCTTGTGGGCAGGGACTGTGTCTACCAACTCTGTTACATTGCATTCTCCTAAGGACTTAATACTAGTGTTTGGCGTGCAGTAAGCACTCAATATATACCATTGATTGACTGATTGATTGATTGACTCACCCATGGACTGGGTCGTCAGAGCCTGGTGAATAAGGGCAAAGAGCTGAGCTTGGCAGGTCACTTTTTAATCCTTCCCTCTCTCCCTTCTAACCACCTCTGGCAGGGCACTGACGATGCCAGTTGCCTCTCTGGCATTTCTGGGATGGGCTGCCTGGGTGGATGGTTTTCTTCCAAAGACCTGGAAACCCTTTCCATGATCTCATTTATCCTCAGCTCTTTCCCTTGAAGGGAAAGGGAGGTCTCATTCTTTTACATATCGGGAGACTAAGATAGCGAGGGAGCAGTGATTTGTGGAGGTCCCTAGAAGATAATGTTTGGGTGTCCTATTTATCTGTGTTCTGATTTGTGGGGTGCCCATCTTAACTCCAAATACAAACCCTCCTTCTTCTCCTTGGGTTCGGACCTCAGGTTGGGTTCTGGGCTTGGTACAGTCTAGAACCGCTCTGACCCAATGCATTCTATCTCTTTCAGACAGTGGCTTGGATCTGAGAGCCAGGAGGAGTGCTAGGCATGGGAACCGCCAGGAGCCTGCATTAGACCTCCCTGCTGCCATTCTTGGACGCTTAATTCTTGCAGGTGGTGATGTTCAACAATAAGACCGTGTCGCAAAAGGTCTTATGCTCGAGACAGCCTATACCCCACCTTAAGAGAGAAGGGGCCCTAAGCCAGGATTTGCTTGAATGGGGGTCCCAGTTTGGGCCATCAGGTTGGAGAATGGATGGGGCCAATAGGGGAGAGCTTCCTGGAGCAAGTGGGCTTTGAGCCATGGTTTCAGAGCAGTCCAGGTTAAATTCTACTCCACGTGCATCCCTCTGATCTTAAGCAGAGAATGGAAAACTCATTACATAAGCAGTGCTCTGCACACAGTAAGCATTCAATAAGTATGATTGAATGAATGAATATGGGGTCTTTAGGCCAGGGCAAGCCTATATTTCATTCATTCATCCATTCAATCGTATTTATTGAGCACTTACTGTGTGCAGAGCACTGTACTAAGCTCTTGGGAAGTACAAGTTGGCAACATATAGAGAAGGTCCCTACCCAACAACTGGCTCACAGTCTAGAAGGGAGAGACAGACAACAAAACGATAATCTGCAGCAGTGCACAACTGAACTTTTCGACTTGATTTGGGGAATGGCAGTGGATGGAGGGGGAAGGAGGGAAGCAGAAGGGTCTCACCTAAGTCTCTGCCACATTCTCGCTGCTCCAAAATACCAGTTGGAAAGGGGAGGGACCTGAGCAGAGCAGCTCCAGCCTGTGGGAGGTGTAATTATATTTTCTGGCTCTATTACTCGTTCCCTTCACCTAGAAATCCAACAGTCTCAGAATAAAAGGAGAAGCAGCTCCTGACTTTTCTCAGCTGCTTAAAACTGGGCAACCTGCCAGGAGGGAAGCTAAAAATACCAACAAGGGAGGAACCAGTTAAAGCATGAAGTTCACAGTTGCCCCCAAGTTTTACATGGTCGAATGCTGTAATGCTGCAGGAGAAAAATCAGTCAAACGTCGGTGAATTTCTCCTGCTCCAGCCAGCCCCAGCCCCGGGTGCTTCTCCAAACTCTCTGATTCTCTAGGTTTAGGGGTATGACATGGAGGTTGGTGCTGTGATCCCTCAGGGGATCAGAGCCCTCTCTGGTCATTCCCCAGACCAGAGAAGCTGGGTCAATCAGTCAGTCAGTCAGTCACATTTATTGAGCACTTACTGTGTGCGGAGCACTGTGCTAAGCACTCGGGAGATTAAAATAGAACAATATAACAAACTCATTCCCTGCTCACAACAAGCTTACAGTCTAGAGTTGGGAGACAGAATAATATAAATAAATAAATTCCAGTGCATAAGTGCTATGGAGCTGGATGGAGGGAAGCAAGGCAGGGTGATGCAGAAGGGAGTTGAAGAAAAGGAAAAGAGGGCTTAGACAGAGAAGGCCTCTTGAAGGAGATGTACCTTCAATAAGACCTTGAAGAGGGGAGAGTGATTGTTCATTGGATATGAGGATCCAGGCCAGAGGCAGGACATGGACAAGAGGTCAGTGGTGAGATAAATAAGAATGAGATACAATGAGAAGGTTAGCATTAGATGAGTGAAGTGTGCAGGCTGGATTGTAGTAGGAGAGTAGTGAGGTGAGGTGGGAGGGGGCAAGGTGATTGAATACTTTAAAGCCAAAGATGAGGTGTTTCTTTTTGATGTGGAAGTGGATGGGCAACCATTGGAGATTCTTGAGGGGCGGGGAAACATGGCCTATATGTTTTTGCAGAAAAATGATTCGGGCATAGGGGTGAAGTATAGATTGGAGTGGGGAGAGACAGGAGGCTGGGAGGTCAGCAAGGAGGCTGAAACAGTAATCAAGGAGAGGTAGGAAAGCGAGTGGGATCTTGGGCACCAGAGGTTGGAGATCTTGTCCTGGTTCTGCTGCATACATGCTGTGTGACCTTGGGAAGTGATCAACCCTCTCTGTGCCCTTCAGTTTATTTCTCTATCAGTAAGGTGAGGGTCATAATAATCCTTACGTTGTCAGAATCAAATACTCAGAGCTGTATGGAGGAGAGGAGGATTGTCAAAGAAAAACATCCTTTCCACAACAACTCTGGTTGACAAAGGCATGATGATCTCTAACCAATCAATCAATGGTATTTATTGAGCACTTACTATGTGCAGAGCATTGTACTACATGCTCAGGAGAGTACAATACACAGAATTAGTGGAAACAATCCCTGCCCATAATGAACTTGGAATCTAGAGGGGGAGACAGACACTAATATACATGAATAATAGATAATTTAAAGATGTGTACATAAATGCTGTGGAGTTTGGGTTAGGGCAAATATCAAAGGTCCAAAGATCTAAGTGGAGAGATGATACAGAAGAGAGAGCAGGCAGTGGAAAAGGGGGCTTAATTAGGGAAAGCCTCTTGGAGGAGATGTGGCCTTAACATTACTTTGAAGGTGGAGAGATTGGTGGTCTGGCATATATGGAAGTAGGGCCGGGGGAGGTAATTCCAGGACAGAAGGAGGATGTGGGAAAGTGGTCAGTGATGAGACACATGAGATCGGGGCACCAAAGAAGAATTACTGATAATTAGCCATTCACCTGCCTAGACACAGGAGACTGGATCAGATTTTCCAGGGACTCTAAAAGCCTCCATTTCTCCCCACTTCATTGGCAAAGCTGAATCTCTCAGTTCTGGTGACTCTTGGGTAGGATGATGGGGGCTATCAGTCAATTAGTAGTATTTATTGAGTGACTACTGTTTACAGAATACTGCATTGGGAAAGTACAACAGAACTAGTGGACATGATCGATCAATGGTATTTATTGATCGTTTACTGTGTGCAGAGCACAGAACTCAGCTCTTGGGAGAGTTCAGTACAACAAAGTTGGTAGACATGTTCCCTGTCGACAAGGAGCTTACATCCTAGAGGGGGAAACAGACATTAAAATACATTATGGATGGCTGTGGAGCTAGGGTAGGTGAATATTAAGTGCTTAAAGGGTACCAATCCAAGTGCATAGGCAGTGCAGAAGGAAGAGGGAGTAGGGGAGATGTGGGCTTTATCAGAGAAAGCCTCTTGGAGGAGATGTGATTTTCAAAAGACTCTGAAGGTGGGGAGAATCACCATTCTGTTGGTCTGTTGTATATGAAGGGGAGAGAGTTCTAAGCCAGAGGAAGGACATGGGAAAGGGGTCATTGGTGAGATAGACAAGATACAAGTGCACCAATTAGATTGGTTTCACAGGAGTGAAATGTGCGGACTGGGTTGTAATAGGAGATCAGAAAGGTGAGATAGGAGGGGATGATCTGAATGAGTGCTATAAAACCTATGATAATAATGATAATAATGGCATTTATTAAGTGCTTACTATGTGCAAAGCACTGTTCTAAGAGCTGGGGAGGTTACAAGGTGATCAGGTTGTCCCACGGGGGGCTCACAGTCTTAACAGATGAGGTAACTGAGGCACAGAGAAGTGAAGTGACTTGCCCAAAGTCACATAGCTGACAAGTGGCAGAGCTAGGATTTGAACCCATGACCTCCGACTCCAAAGCCCATGCTCTTTCCACTGAGCCACACTGCTTCTCCAGAGGTAAATAACTGTAAGGGGTTTCTGTTTGATGTTCATTCATTTATTCATTCAATTGTATTTATTGAGCACTTACTGTGTGCAGAGCACTGTACTAAGCACTTGGGAAGTACAAGTTGGCAACATATAAAAATGGCCCCTACCCAAAAACGGGCTCACAGTCTAGAAGGGGAGGTAGATGGGCAGCCATTGAAGTTTCTTGAGGAGTGGGGGACATGGAGTGAATCAAGGACTGCCCTCAAGGAGCTTAAAATCTGTTTGGGGAGAAAGACACTAAAATAAATGACAGGTAGGAGGAACAGGGGTTATGTGCTGATGGTAAGGGGGAGAACCTATTCTCTGACAACCCGCTTGCTGAGCAATTCTGATGAGCTGATAGGATCAAACATTTCTCTGTCTCTCTGGCGGAGCAAAGTTTGGCCTTTTCTGTGATCTGATCTGGTCTGTAGGGTGTGGAGGAGGGACTGAAAGGCTGCAGAAGGGAAGGGAGTGTTGGGAACTGGGCAGGAAGGGGACTCCCTCTCCTTTAGCACCCAATTTTTTGGACATGATTTCCTGCCTCTGTGGAGCCATCTAAATGACCCCAGTTGGGGGAAATGTCTCAGGGACACAGCAGACGTTGGGGGGAGCAGGGAGTACCAGTCACCTCCTCTGAGGACCTCTGGGAATCTAAAGGCTGTGGACCAGTCCTGACTTTTTGGCCTCCAGCTGCTTTTCAGTACCCAGTTTGAATAAATTGCAGAGGAGAGGGTTGGGAAAGTCATTCTGGAGCTGGTTTGTGCTTGACTGCAGCAAAACCTCAGTCTCCAATGTCCCAGGCTGGATGGGGCAGGTCTCAGTGACTGGGCCCTGGCTGGGGCCCACTGGGCAAGTCCCAGGGGGGCAAAGTTGGATCACCAGCATCCTTTTGGGGGAAGGGAGGGACGCAGCTGCAGAAGGAGCATCAGAAGGAGCATGGCCTAGTGGAAAGAACGTGGGCCTAGGAATCAGAGGACTGGGGTTCTATTCCCAGCTCTCCCATTTTCCTATTGAGTGACTTCCCTATTGAGTAGGTAAGTGGCAGAACTGGTATTAGAACCCAGGTAATCCATTAAGCATTTATTATGTGCCAAGTACTGTTCTAAGTGCTGGAGTTGATTATTTTTTATGGTACTTGTTAAGCACTTCTGAGGCATTGCACTCAGCTCTTGGGTAGATACAAGTGGTTTTCTTATGGCATTTGTTAAATGCTTATTAAGTGCAGCACATTGTACTAAGCACAGTGAGCAACATAATAATAATAATAATAACATAATAATAATAATGTGCAATCAGTACCACTGATCATTATTCTCTTGTCCTCTCCATAGCGCTTAGAGCAGTGCTTTGCACACAGTGAGAAAATAATAATAATAATAATAATGTGCAATCAATACCACTGATCATTATTCTCTTGTCCTCTCCATAGCGCTTAGAGCAGTGCTTTGCACACAGTGAGAAAATAATAATAATAATAATAATGTGCAATCAATACCACTGATCATTATTCTCTTGTCCTCTCCCTAGCACTTAGAGCAGTACTTTGTGCGCAGTGAGCAACATAATAATAATAATAATAATAATAATAATAATAATAACATGATAATAATAATCATGTACAGTCCCTGTCTCACATGGTACTCATAGCGTAAGGGGTTGGGAGGACAGTTATTTAATCCCCATTTTACAGGTGAGGAAACTGAGGAAGAGGAAAGTTAAGGGACTTGCCCAAGGTCACACAGCAGGCAAGTGTCAGAGTTGGGACTGTGACTTCTAGACTGTGAGCCCGCTGTTGGGTAGGGACCGTCACTATATGTTGCCAACTTGTACTTCCCAAGCGCTTAGTATAGTGCTCTGCACACAGTAAGCGCTCAATAAATACAATTGAATGAAAGAATAAAAGGTCCCCTGACTCCAAATGTCCATGCTCTTTGGCTAGAAACACAGCTTCTGCCATGTTTTGCTCAAACAAGAGGTTAGAACCAGCACAGTCAGGAAGGGAGGAAGGCAACAGGAGCACGGTTCTCCCTGCAGAGTTCCTGCCAGGAGAGGAAGTGTCTCAGGAAAGAGCTGCAGTGTGGGACAGGAGGGTTGGCTACAGCCAGCAAGATGAAATTAATTTTCCTTTCCAGCTAGGGCAGCCCAAGGGCTAGGCTTCCCCAGCCAACACTGCAGCGGGTTGTGATGGAGAAAGTGGGGTGGGGGGAGAGGGATGTCCAATATCCAGCCCGGGGATGTCCAACAGTCCAGTCCCAAAGCAGCGGAATGGCCTCCAAACTGGGACAGTAGGTGGGACTCTCAACTGGATTTAATATCTTCTAGTGGTGTGGTTTAGCAGATAGAGCGTGGGCCCGGGAGTCAGAAAGACCTGCGTTCTAATCCCGGTTCCACCGCGTGTCTGCGTGTGACCTTGGGCGAGTCACTTCACTTCTCTGGGCCTCGGTTACCTCATCTGTAAAATGGGGATTAAGACTCTGAGTCCCATGTGTCCAATGCGATTTGCTTGTATCTGCCACAGTGCTTTGTACAGTGCCTGGCGCATAGTAAATGCTTAACAAATACCACACAAAAGAGAAAGGAATTATGCACCCTGTCCAGTGAATAACAGTTTTCACTGTCAGAAAGCTTCCATTTGAGTCTGATCTTGATAACTTATGCTCCCTTTTAGACCATTCCCTTCGGAAGTCAGCTAATAATAATAATAATAATAATAATAATAATAATAATAATTGTGGCCTCCCCATCCCCCCGCCTTACCTCCTTCCCCTCCCCACAGCACCTGTATATATGTTTGTACATATTTATTACTCTATTTTACTTGTACATATTTACTATTCTATTTATTTGATTTTGTTAATATGTTTTGTTTTGTTCTGTCTCCCCCTTCTAGACTGTGAGCCTGCTGTTGGGTAGGGACCGTCTCTATATGTTGCCAACTTGTACTTCCCAAGTGTTTAGTACAGTGCTCTGCACACAGTAGGCGCTCAATAAATACAATTGAATGAATGAGTTTGTTAAGTGCTTACTATGTGCTGGGCACTGTACTGAGTGCTGGGGTAGATTCAAGTGAATCAGGTTGGACACAGTCCCTGTCCTACTTAATAATAATAATAATAATAATAATAATAATAACATTTATTAAGCACTTAATATGTGCAAAGCACTGTTCTAGGTGCTGGGGAGGTTACAAGGTGATCAGGTGGTCCCACGTGGGGCTCGCAGTCTTCATCCCCATTTTACAGATGAGGGAACTGAGGCCCAGAGAAGTGAAGTGACTTGCCCAAAGTCCACAGCTGACAAGTGGCAGAGCCGGGATTTGAACCCATGACCTCTGACTCCAAAGCTGTGCTCTTTCCTCTGAGCCACGCTGCCTCTCTAAGCACATGGGGCTCACAGTCTGAATCCCCATTTTTCAGATGGAGACTGAGGCCCAGAGAAGTAAAGTGACTTGCCCAGCCTCATAGAGCAGACAACTGGCAGAGCCGGGATTAGAACCCAAGTTCTTCTGACTTCCAAACCCTTGCTCTATCCACTAGGCCACTCTGCTTCTCATCCCCAGCCTCTGAATTACAACCCTTCTCCTGGAAGGCCGAAGGCATGATTATTGGACTTTCTTCATCCTGCTCCTGGGGAGCATACTGGAAAAGATGCAGAGCTCAATCAATCGTATTTATTGAGTGCTTACCATGTGTAGAGCATTATATTGAGTGCTTGGGAGAGTATACACTATTAGAGAGTTGGTAGTTGCATTCCCCACCCACCATGAGTTTACAGTCTAGAGAAGAGTTGTCAGAAGTTGTCAGCTTACATACTGATTGCATTTAGCATTTAGCCCGTGAAAGATGCTCCCACAGTTGCTTGCTTAATGCGGCTATCCAGTCAGAGCCTAGCTGGTGCCCTGAAGGTAGGGGCCTTCCCCAGGTTACCCCCAAACCATCAAGGAGTCACAGTGAAAATTGTACAATTCATGGCCTCCACCCTCAGGCAGCATGCCATCTAAGCACTACCACAATCCCCTCCAAACACTTTGGATTCTGTAATAGTGAGAGCAGTGATAGTATTTATATTAAATAACAATAATTATGGTACTTGTTAAGTGCTTACTATGTGCCAAGTACTGTACCCAGTGTGGGCAGGGATTGTCTCTCTTTATTGCTGAATTGTACTTTCCAATAGTAATAATAATAATGATGATGGCATTTATTAAGCGCTTACTATGTGCAAAGCACTGTTCTAAACACTGGGGAGGTTACAAGGTGATCAGGTTGTCCCAGAGGGGGCTCACAGTCTTAATCCCCATTTGACAGATGAGGTAACTGAGGCACAGAGAAGTTAAGTGACTTGCCCAAAGTCACAAAGCTGACAATTGGCAGAGCTGGGATTTGAACCCATGACCTCTGACTCCAAAGCCCGTGCTTTTTCCACTAAGCCACGCTGCTTCTCATGTACAATTGTACTTTCCAAGTGCTTAGTACAGCGTTCTGCAAACAGTAAGTGCTCAATAAATCCGACTGATTGATTGAATGAATGAATAAATACTAAGCGCTGGGGTAGATGCAAGTTAGTCAGGTTGGACATAGTTCCTGTCCCATATAGGGCTCATACTCTCAATCCCATTTTAAAGATGAGGTAACTGAGGCCCAGAGAAGTGAAGTGGCCTGTCCAAGTCACACAGCAGACATTGGCAGAGCTGGGATTAGAACCCATGACCTTCCGACTTCCAGGCTCATGTTCTATCCACTAAGCCACACTTCTTAATAAACTCTTACTGTGTGCAGAGCACTGTACATAGTGCTGGAATACACCTGTGACACTGCAGAGTGCCTTTTATTTTCCCGAAGCACCTTTTTAGCATCCCCTATTTCACTGTGTCTGCCCTATGAGCCAAAGTTGGGCTGGAATTATTCCTCCATTTTACAGATGAGGAAACTGAGGCGCAGAGGGCCTAAGTGAGTTGTCTAAGGTCACACAGCGGGTTTTTGGCAGAGCAAGAGACTAGAACCCAGGTCCTACTGAGAAACAGCGTGGCACAGTGAAAAAGAGCCATGGCTTTGGAGTCAGAGGTCATGAGTTCAAATCCCGGCTCTGCCACTTGTCAGCTGTGTGACTTTGGGCAAGTCACTTCACTTCTCTAGGCCTCAGTTCCCTCATCTGTAAAATGGGGATGAAGACTGTGAGCCCCACGTGGGACAACCTGATCACCTTGTAACCTTCCCAGTGCTTAGAACAGTGCTTTGCACATAGTAAGCGCTTAATAAATGCCATTATTATTATTATTATTTTTATTATTACCAGGCTCCCCACTATCCTTGTCCCAAGATGTCCCCGCAGGGTCCCAGGCTCTGTCTGGCTTTCAATCCTCTCCCTTCCTTCTTGCAGTCCCTCCTTGGCTACCAGCAGCCAGTCACCAGGCTTCCCGCAGCAGGGAACGTCCCCAGAAGCAGATTAAAAACCTGCGCCCATGGGTCAGAGGGTGGTCAGGGACACGCCGTCTGAGGTCTGCTGGGTTAATGGGAAACCTGTCACTGCAAATGTCACCAGAGCTGTTGCGGTGATTAAATCTTGGTCTGAGGTCCCCCCAACTGACTGTTTATTGACTAAATCAAGTGCCGTCTATTGGCAGGAGAGGGTGTTGAAGCACAAAGTACGGGAAATCGATGTGTGTTAGACTAGCTGGGTCTGTTCTTGGAGAAATCGAGGCTGGGAGGGATGGGGGAGAGGGTAGGCAGTTAGTACAGAGTCCTCTGTCAGGAGCAGACCCCTGTGCCGGGTTCAGTCAGGACTGCCGAAGAAGCAGAAGGCCTGGTCCTCCTCTCAGGGATACTCCAGTCTGATGGGAAAATACACAAATTCAGAACTGCAAATGATATTCACACAAAGTAAGATGGACGCAACACAAGGGACAGAAATGCGCAGAGCTCTGTCCTGCCCGCTTCCCATCTGAGCTGGGGGATGAGATCAGCGCGGGGAGTCAGAGGAGAGGGGAGAGGAGTGAACAAGCTTCCACAATACTCTTGTTCCCCAGGGCTGAGCCTGGGGAGAGCTCTTGAACAGCTATTGGAAACCATCTCTTCCCTCCACTAGCCTAGATGTTTGCTCTCTTGCCGTGGTTGGAGCCATTTTCTGGTCTCAGCTGGAGAGGTAGTTCATCTCCCACTAGCAAAGGCAAGAGAACACCTTGTGTTCTTCCAGGGGAAAAATACCTTGAGAACAACATGAATAAACACAGAAGCCCACAAAAAGTGTTTATGCAGAGATGCCAGCATCATTGCTGCTTGTGCCTAGTGGAATCTGAGGGATTGACATCCGGCAAGCTAATTTGTGAGCAGGGAACTTGAGGAGGGCTCTGAGGGAGGGAAAGGATTTTATTTTGTGGAGATGATGAGGGAGGGAATGCCAGGAAGAGGGACTGGAGTGAGCTGTCGCCTGGAGGCAGGTTCCAAATCTGAGAGGCTAAGCAAATTGTGAGATGTAATGAAGTCTAGGGGACAGAGCAGAAGACTGGAGAGTCAGGAGAACTGAGTTCTGATTCCAGCTCTGCCACTTGCCTGTTGCGTGACCTTGGGCAAGTTGCTTAAATTCTTTGTGCCTGAGTTTTCTCATCTATAAAATGGGGATTAAATTCCTGTTCTCCCTCCCCCTCAAACTTTGAGCTCCATGTGGGACAGGCACGGTCTCTGATCTGATTATAGTGCATCTTTCCCAGTGCTTGGCACATAGTAAAAGCATAACAAGTACCACAGTTCTTCAATTGGCTTGGCAGGAGTGGAGAGGATGTATGGGACCTAGGGAGGAGGGAAGATTCAATCCTCATCTTCATCTTTAAAAACCCCTAAGTGGTTACCCTGCAAGGATTCCAGCTCTGAGGTCAGGTGAAGGAGAAGACAGTAAAAGTAGAAGGACCCTCCTGACACTTACTCAGCCTTTCTTTTTTTTAAATGGTATTCAAGTGCTTACTTTGTGCCAGGCACTGCATGTAGATACAAGTTAATTAGGTTTGACACAATCCCTGTTCCACATGGGGCTCACATCTTAATCCCCACTTTACAGGTGAGGTAACTGAGGCAGAGAAGTGAAGTGACTTGCCCAATGTCACACAGCAGACAAGAGGCTGATCTGGGATTAGAAGCCAGGTCTTACTGACTCACAAGCCTGTGGTCCATCTGCTAGGCCATGACCCTGATCAGCCTCATAGGGAGCAGGATAAGAGTCAGTCTCCCCGAGCCCCAGCTCCTGAACCTCCATGGGAAGAGGCTGGGATTTGAGGCTTTCTCCCAGTTCCATAACTCAGATGGTGAGGAATTGGACAGTGCTGCCTTCCAGCCCATCTGAGGGACCAGGGAACATTGGACTCATTGGAGGCAGGGAAGTCAGGGAGTGTTGGCTCAGGGGAGCCCGCCTCAGATTTGGGCTTGTCTGTGGAGAGGTATGGCAACCCCCGCCGTTCCTGGTGACCTGCCACCTATACTGGGCTGAGGATCCTCCCAGCATCTGCAAGAGATGGGGCTGGTGGTGGTGGAATCGGGAATGCTTCTTTCCATTTGTTCCCAGCACAGCTGCTGGGAACCCAGACCTGCTGCCTCCAGGTGACAAGGTGAAAGTGATTTTGTGGCAGTGCCAAAGGGCTGGGGTTCTGTAGGGAGGGTGGAAGAGACAGGCAGAGGAGCCAAGTTGATGCAGGATGGGGGTCAGGCTGCCACCACTGAGGAGTCATTATCTTGGTTTCCAAACAGCCACTGCATATTATCAGCAAAACAAGACCTCCTCCCGCTTCCTGTTATCCCCCTCTTGTGTGTGCTGGCAATCAGACAGTGAGGATAACCTCTTGGAAGGGATAGATTTGGCTTTTGGCTTCCCAGGGAAGCTGTACTTTCCCTCCCGCTGTGTGTCAAGTGGTCACCAGGACAGGGAAGGAAGTGAGAATGGTGAGAACCAGAGAAATCCCAAACAGCCTACTCAGAATCACAGAATCTGAGGCCAGAAGGAACCTTGAATGGTCATCTGGTCCAGTACACTGCTTCAGTCAATTAATTAATGGCATTTATTGAGCACCTACTGTGTGCAGAGCTCTGTATTCATTCTTTCATTCATTCAATTGTATTTATTGAGTGCTCACTGTGTGCAAAACACATTCAAAGTGCTTGGGAGAGTATATTATAAGTGCTTGGGAGATTACAACACAAGAGAGTTGCTAGACACAATACCTATCCACAAGGAGCTTTCAGTCTAGAGGGAGACAGACATTAAAATAAATTACAGGTATGTACATCAAGTGCTCTGGAGCTGAGTCTGGGGTGAATATCAGGTGCTTAAAGGGTACAGATCTAAGTGCATAGGTGATACAGAAGGAAGGGTGAGTAGGGGAAAGCCAGGTGACTCGGTGGAAAAAGCATGAGCTTGGGAGTCAGAGGACCTGAGTTCTAATCCCAGGCCACCACTTGTCTGCTGTGTGCCCTTGGGCAAGTCACCGAATTTCTCTGTGCCTTAGTTACCTCATCTGTAAAATGGGAATTAAATCCTTCTCCCTCTGCCTTAAGATTGTGAGACAGTTACTGGGTCCAACCATGTATCTTGTCCAACCTCTGGTGTTTAGAACAGTGCTTGATGCATAGCAAGAGCTTAACAAATGCCATTAAAAAAACGAAGGCTTAGTAGGGGAAGGTCTCTTGGAGAAGATGTGATTTTAGGAGGGTTTTGAAGGAAGAGTACTGTCTGTCATATATGAAGGGGGAGGGAGTGTCTGGCCAGAGGGAGAATGTGGACAAGGGGTCAGAGGCATGATCGATGAAACTGATATACACTACACTGAGTAGGTTGTTGAGGTTTGTGTCTTAGAAAAAGAACAGCAAGGTAAGGTAGGAAGGGGAGAGCTGATTAAGTGCCTTAAAGCCAATGGTAAGGAGTTTCTGTTCGATAAGGAGATAGGTGGGCCACTATTGGAGGTTTTTGAGTGGAAAGATATAGGCTGAACTTTTTTAGGAAAATGATTGAGGCAGTAAAATAGAATGAGAAGAGACAGGAGGCAGGAAAGTCAGAGAGGAGGCCGATGTGGGCACTTTGAATGCCAACCTACCCTAGATAGATAGCTGATTCCTTTGCAAAACTCTCTAGAGATGGAGATTTGGCAACCTCCCTTGGTGGCCTGAGCCAATCAAACAATCAGTCAATGGTATTTGTTGAGTGCTTACCATGTTCAGAGCACTAAACTACACTCTTGGGAGAGTACAATATAAGAGAGTTGGCAGACACATTTCCTGCACACAATGAGCATACTGTACTAGAAGGGAAGACAGAAATTAATATGCATGAATAATTTATAGAGTTGTACATAAGTGCAGTGGGGCTGAGGGTGGGTTCAATACCAAATGTCCAAAGGGTACAAATCCAAGGGCGTAGATGACACAGAAGGGAGAGGGAGCCAGCAAAAAGAGGGCTTAATTGGAGAGGGCTTAATTGGGTCAGCTCTTGGTCCCCTTCTGTTTTCTATCTACACACACTCCCTTGGTGAACTCATTCACTCCCATGGCTTCAACTATCATCTCTATGAAACCCAAATCTACGTCTCTGCCCCTGCTTTCCCTCCCTCCAGGCTCGTATCTCCTCCTGCCTTCAGGACATCTCCATCCGGATGTCTGCCCACCATCTAAAACTCAATATGTCCAAGACTGAACTCCTTATCTTCCCTCCCAAACCCTGTCCTCTCCCTGACTTTCCCATCATTCTAGACAGCACTACCATCCTTCCCATCTCACAAGCCTGCAACCTTGGTGTAATCCTCGACTCCGCTCTCTCATTCACCCCTCACATCCAATCCGTCACCAACACCTGCAGGTCTCACCTCCACAACATCGCCAAGATCCGCCTTTTCCTCGCCATCCAAACCGCTACCTTGTAGGTTCAATCTCTTATCCTATCCCAACTGGATTACTGCATCAGCCTCCTTTCTGATCTCCCATCCTCTTGTCTCTCCCCACTTCAGTCTAAATTTCACTCTGCTGCCTGGATTATCTCTGTAAAGAAACACTCTGCGAATGTTACTTCCCTCCTCAAAAATCTCCAGTGGCTGCCTATTAACCTACGAATAAAGCAAAAACTCCTTACTCTCGGCTTCAAGGCTTTCCATCACCTCCCCCCCTCCTATCTCACCTCACTTCTCTTCTTCTACAGCCCAGCACACACCCTCCGCTCCTCTGCCGCTAACCTCCTCACTGTGCCTCATTCTCGCCTGTCCCACCATCGACCCCTGGCCCATGTCTTTCTCCTGGCCTGGAATGCCCTCCCTCCACACATCTGCCAAGCTAGCTCTCTTTCTCCCTTCAAAGCCCTACTGAGTGCTCACCTCCTCCAGGAGGCCTTCCCAGACTGAGACCCCTTTTTCCTCTCCTCCTCCCCATCCCCCCCTCCCTACATCCTTCCCCTCTGCACACCACCTGTATATATCTGTACAGATTTATAACTCTATTTTACTTGCACATATTTACTATTCTATTTATTTTGTTAATGATGTGCTTATAGCTTTGACACCCATCTACATGTTTTGTTTTGTTATCTGTCTCCCCCTTCTAGACTGTGAGCCCATTGTTGAGTAGGGACCATCTCTAAATTTTTCTGACTTGTACTGCTCAAGTGCTTAGTACAGTGCTCTGCACACAGTAAGCACTCAATAAATACAATTGAATGAATGAATGAATGAGAAGGCCTCTTGGAGGAAATGCGACCTCCAAGACTTAATCCTCTTGACGGGAAGTTCTTCCCAATAGCTAACCAAACTCTCTCTTGCTGAAACTCATTTCTTCATGGTGAATTATCCGAAGAAGGTTGGCTGGCACCCTCCCCACCTCCCTCTCTGCCTTTCCCCCTGTAGGCTATATCCTTATTCTATCCACTTTTCCTTCCAGTACTTACTAATGGTAATGATAATCGTGTTTTTTGTTAAGAATTACTAGGCATCAAGCACTGTGCTAAGCACTAGGCTAGATACTAGATAATCAGATCTCACACAGTCTCTATCCCACATGGAACTCACAGTCTAAGATGGAGGGAGAACAGGTATTTAACCCTTACAGATGAGGAAACAGACCCCCTTTCAACACTATTGTTGCTGTATTGACATTTGCTTCTGTCTTCTGGTTTTCAGATGATGGTGAGGGTGGAGGGGATGGGGAGGGAGGCTCCCTTTAGCAGAGAGGAGGGGAGGTGGAAAAGAGGAAGGGGCTAGAAGATAGCATGA
This sequence comes from Tachyglossus aculeatus, assembly GCF_015852505.1. Taxonomy (NCBI): domain Eukaryota; kingdom Metazoa; phylum Chordata; class Mammalia; order Monotremata; family Tachyglossidae; genus Tachyglossus; species Tachyglossus aculeatus. Next base: position 50,428,080 of record NC_052070.1, on the reverse strand, counting down.
GACCCCTGACCCTGAGGGGCCAATGAAGTCATGGCTGAGGAGGCTGGGTCCCAGGTAGTTGAAAATCCTAACTTGTGATGTTTGTGCCTGTTTTCCTCACTACCCTCATGTATTTCTATTTACAAAATCTTTCTGGGGTGTCAAGTTGAGATTGTACACATTCTTCAAAACAAGTCTTATTTTATTTTGTATTGATTCTTCTTTGTTAGTCATTTAAAATTCACTCGATTCCGCAATGACCACATAAACCATGAGAGAATCCCTTCATTTCTGGGCATTTCATTCCAACTTCCAATTTTTCTCCCAGGTTTCCACTGGGAGGAACCTCATCCCTTTCCTTCTTTGTCTAATTTGTACAAATTCTCCTTTGGGTACATTCATTGCGGGGTTGTTTTTATGGTATTTTTTAAGTGCTCACTATGTGTCGAGCACTATTCTAAGCACTGGCATAGATACAAGTTAATCAGGTTGGACACAGTCCCTATCCCATAAGGGATTCACAGTCTAAGTGGGAGGGAGAACAGGCATTGAATTACTATTTTACAGTTGAGGAAATGGAGGCATAGAGAAGTTAAGTGATTTGCCCAAGGTCACACAGCACACAAGTGGCAGAGGAAGGATTAGAACCCATGTCCTCTGTCTTCATCAGTCAATCAAATTTCTTGAGCGCTTACTATTTGCACAGCACTGTACTAAGCACTGGGGAGAGTCTTTTTCAAATGTTACCAAGTCGTTTCTGACACATAGCAACTCCATGGACACACCCTCTCCAAAGCTCCAATCTCCTGCCATAAAGCCATTCTGGTATGTGTATCCATAAAGTTTTATCTGTAAAGATACAGAAACATTATCTTCTTCCATGCAGTAAAAACTTGAGTCTCTGCCATTGTCTTTGAACAATGCCTTGATCACTTGATCATCTGTCTTTGACTCTTTCCCATGTTGCTACTGCCCAGAAAGGGTGAATCAACTTTGTCTGATACTTTGGCTCAGACCTCTCCACTGTGGGTAACCCTATGTGGCATAGCTCTAGGCTTCATCGGAGAACACAAACTCTCCTGCCATGACACAGCATCGATTCACAGGGAGAGTACAATATAACATTACCTGCCCACACAAGTTTACAGTCTAAACTTCCAGGCCTGTGTTTTTTCCAATAGCCCACACTGCTTCCCTTTTTAGACTGTGAGCCCACTGTTGAGTAGGTTCTGTCTCTATATGTTGCCAACTTGTACTTCCCAAGCGCTTAGTACAGTGCTCTGCACACAGTAAGCGCTCAATAAATACGATTGATTGATTGATTGATTGATTCCCTTCTGAAGCACAGCTCACCTAGACCATTTTCCACACTCACAGCTTGATGGTGAAGGGCAGTTTCCCCTTCCCTTTTCTTTGTCTGCCCCCAAACCCAACACACATTGACAGGTGGGAAAACTGAGTTCCGGAGAAGTTAACTCCTTCCCCTAGACTCCCATGCCCACAGCTGGATTCCTGGTCAGTGGGGCTTTCGCACTGCCCCCCACCCCCGGGGGAAGAAACTCCAAGAGGTTGTCTCAAGTCTCATCCCCCATCCTCCAGGCCAGAATGAGGAACTGGATTAGTTCTCACGTTTCCTAAGGAAGCCCCTTCCTGACTGCCTGCCTGCTGTGGGTGTTAATCAACTTGCCAATCGAAGTTGTAGGACATATAATCCCCAAATTACTTAACAAAAAAAATGCAGATGACCCCTGATCCAGGCCAGTGTGGTGTCCAGAAGCAGAGGGTTGGACCAGGTGACCTCCTGAGTATGCTTCTAGATCAAGGATTCCCTCTCAATCTTCTAAACTCAAATCTCCTTGCCTACCCCCCCGGGGAAGGTGAGATGATCTAGTTTAATGGAGCTGGTGATTGAATTTTAGTTGAATTATCTGCCTGATGTAGTATTTGCTGGAGTAACCCTTTGTCTGCATGCAGTTTCAGCATGCAGTTTCAGCACTGGTTCAGGGTATAAATCAATTCAATAAATAAATCGAGAAGCAGCGTGGTCTAGTGGAAAGAACTTGACCCTGGGAGTCAGGGGACCTGGATTCTAATTTTGGCTCTTCCGCGTGTCTGCCGGGTGACCGTGGGCAAGTCATTTAACTCTCTGTGTCTCAGTTAGCTCATCTATAAAATGAGGATTAAGACTGTGAGTCCCATGTGGGACATGGACTGTATCCGGCCCGATTAGCTTGTATCTACCCCAGCATTTGGTAGAGTGCCTGGCACATGGTATGTGCTTAACAAACATCATAAAAAATAAAGTCAGAATAACTCTGACTGGAGGTCAGTGTTCCCAACAGGCTGCCAGACATCCTGTTAGTATTCTGGGCCCCCTCTTCCTCCCAACATAAAAGGGGACTCATGTCTTCTAGGTTATGGAGTTTCTGGTGGGCCTTGTCATTGGTAGGGTGGAGTGAAGGGTGGGGTGGGGAAGGGACTCTGCAGCTAAAGAGGGAAGAGTCCAGGATGATGCCGAGGTTGAAGGCGGCTTGAAAGCCAGGAAGAATGGTGGGGTCCCCAGCTGCAAAGGGAAAGTTTAGGAGGGGCCCAATGAGAATCAATCAATCAATCATATCTATTGAGTGCTTTCTGTTTGCAGAGCACTATATTAAGTGCTTGGGAGAGCCCAACACAACAGAATTGATAGACACAGTCTTGCCCACAACATATTTATGGTCTAAGTGGGGGAGACAGACATCATTTTGGATATGTTGAGCTGGCCATGCTAGTAAGGCATACATGAAGAAACATCCTGGAAGCAGGAGAAAAGATGAAATTTCAGAGGAGAGAGGTCAGGACTAGTGATGTACATTTGGAGTCTTCTGCATAAAGGTGGAGTTCAAACAGTGGAAGCGGATGAGCTCCACACGGGGTTTAGAAACTCAGCCTTCCTTTTGTCTGAGGAAGTTATCCATCTTGTCACCCTAAAATCTTCCATACACTTGAAGACAGTTATTTTTCCCTAGCTGCCCTCTGCAGCCTAGCAGCCCAGGGCACCATCTCCCATAGAAGCAATAGGGTCTCCACAAGGCTCCATATTTTATTAACAATAATAATAATAATAATGTTGGTATTTGTTAAGCGCTTACCATGTGCCAAGCACTGTTCTAAGCGCTGGGGGGATACAAGGTGATCAGTTTGTCCCACATGGGGCTCACAGTCTTCATCCCCATTTTACAGATGAGGGAACTGAGGCACAGAGAAATGAAGTGACTTACCCAAAGACACACAGCTGAGAAGTGGCAGAGCTGGGATTAGAACCCACAACCTCTGTCTCCCAAGCCCAGTTTCTTTCCACTGAGCCATGCTGCTGGTCCCTTAGACCAGCCTCTTGAGGGATTCTCAAACATTTATTTTTTTCCTATGACTTTCTGGCATTCTGGAGGTGAATGTGGGCAAGCAATGTCACTCCCTGGGCCCCTGAGGTTTGGAGCTGGCCACTTGACTGGTTTTAAACTGGGCAGTATGGTTTCCAGCTACTCCATCCCCTTTGGTTCTGCAACAGCTTTGGTATCCTGTGGAGAATGGAATTTTTCTTCTAAGCATCCAGCTACTTTCCAACTCAACTCTTGCTAACGGGTTTCATGGTTTGGGTGCGGTACCCATGTTCAGGGGGACCTGGGGAGAAAGCACAATGGCTCCGAAGCAAAGAGGTGATGTCACGTGAGATTGTGTGTCTGATATCCATGAGGGTGCTGGTAAGCACCCTAATACTGTACTATAGAGGAGCAGTGTGGCTCAGTGGAAAGAGCACAGGCTTGGGAGTCAGAGGTCATGGGTTCGAATCCTGGCTCCACCACTTGTCAGCAAGTCACTTAACTTCTCTGGGCTTCAGTTACCTCATCTGTAAGATGGGGATTACGACTGTGAACCCCACATGGGACACTCTGATCACCTTGTATCCTCCCCAGTGCTTAGAACAGTGCTTTGCACAAAATAAGCACTTAACAAATTATTATTATTATACAAGTGGGAGTCTTGAAAAAGGAAGCTCACCCCATCCCCGTCTCTATCTCCCCCACCCAAGATAAAGGACACCCTCTAGGAGAACCCAATCAACCACTGATTTTTGTGGTGTAGTGGATAGAGCATGGACCTCGGAGTTCAAAGGTCATGGGTTTTAATCCCAGCTCTGCCACTTGTCTGCTGTGTGACCTTAGGCAAGTCACTTTACTTCTCTGCCTCAGTTCCCTCATCTGGAAAATGGGGGGATTGAGACTATGAGCTCCATGTGGGACAGGGACTATGTCCAAACTGATTTGCTTGTATCTACTCCAGTGTTTAGTCTAGTGCCTGACTAAGCCCTTGACAAATACCATGATTATTAAGTGCTTAGTACAGTGCTCTGCACACAGTAAGCACTCAATAAATACGACTGAATGAATTTACTGAGTTCCTATTGTGTGCAAAGAGCTATATTAAACATCTGAGAGTACAACAGAGACAAGATGCAAGTTCCTTGCCCTCAAGGAATTTATAATCTAATGGGGAAGGCCAACAGACAGACATGAATTATCGACAAATAACGGGAGCAGGGCCGGAGTGATGTCTACTGGCTAAATTTGGCCATCAGTAGATGGAGGTTGCTTAGTAACAGGTTGAGTCCTATGGTCAGATAACAGCCTGACAAGGAGGGATGTGAAAACAGGACACACTAGCAAACCTGATTGACTCATTGGGACCATAGGACAGAGAGGTAGGTGGCCTGTTTAGGGAGGTGGGAGCCTCACTAGCACCGGTTTTTTGTTTGTTTGTTTGTTTTTTAGTGGTAGTTGTTAAGTGCTTACTATCATGGCTTAGTGGAAAGAGTACGGGTTTGGGAGTCAAAGGACATGGGTTCTAATCCTAACTCCAACATTTGTCTGCTGTGTGACCTTGGGCAAACCACTTAACGTCTCTGTGCCTCAGTTAACTCATCTGTGAAATGGCGAGTATTACTGTGAGCCCCACATGGGACAACCTGATTCCTTTTTTCTACCCCAGCACTTGGAACAGTGCTTTGCACATAGTAAGTGCTTACCAAATACCATAATAATAATAACTATTATTATTATGTGCCAGGCACTGTACTAAGCACTGGAGTAGATACAAAATAATCAGGTTGGACACAGTCCATGTCCCACATGGGGCTCACAGTCTTAATCCCTATTTTACAGATGAGGTAACTGAGGCACAGATAAGTTAAGTGAGTTGCCCAAAGACACATAGGAGACTTATGGCAGAGCCAGGATTAGAACCTAGGTAATAATAATAATGATGGGATTTGTAGAGAGCTTACTATGTGCCAAGCATAATAACTGTAGTTCTTATTAAGCTCTTACTCTATGCCAGGCACTTTACTAAGCACTGAGGTGGATACAAGCAAATTGGGTTGAACACAGTACCTGCCTGCCTGGGGCTCACAGTCTTAATCCCCATTTTACAGATGAGGTAACTAAGGCACAGTGAAGTGACTTGCCAAAGGTTACACAACAGATAAGTGGCAGATGCAGGATTAGAATCCGGGCCCTTCTGACTCCCAGGCCCGAGGTCTAGCCACTAGGCCATTCTACTGGGTCGAGGCTCCCTTTCAACCCTACTTCCCTCCTGCCCCCATCTGATGGTGGTTCCTGTGGGTGAGGCCACTGTAGCTTGTGGTGTCCAGGCCTGGTGAATGGCCTCCAGCAGCTCTAAAACCTCTGATGCCTCACCTCCTTAAGCAGGGAGGGACAAGGCCTAAAAATGCAGGGAGCTCTGCAGTCCAGCTGAGCTCATAGCAGAATCACAGTTGGTTTGCCCCTGAGAAATGAGCCTGAAAACTGAGCAGAAATCTGCCTCCTGTCTACCCGCCTGCTGGCTGGTCACCTTTCCAAATCCTGTTTGCTTGGGGCTTACTGAGAAAATGAACAGCAATTAACGCCTGGGTGGGTGTGGCTTCTCCAGCCATTCCCTCCCTCCTTCTCTCCCTCCCTTTCTCCATCCTTCCCTCTCCCAGGCCCAGCAGCCTCCACAGAGGAGCTGTTCTCTGGCTGTAGGGACTGGGGCCATCCACGTGGTCCAGCAGAGCTGCAAGCCCCTGGCATTGCTGGGGAGAGATAGACAAGGGATGCTACCTTTGACTGAGCTCCCAGCAGCCCCCATGGCAGAGCTCTGTGCAGCCACCACAGTTCCTAGCTGCTGGACCACTGGACTGTGGGAGCAATGGTTCTGAAGTGCCCAGGGAAGATGGGAAGAGGCTCAGATAGTCCTGGATCAGCATGATCAAATCTGAGCCATGCCTCTGCCCTCGGAAGAAGCTGAGGGACTCCCGGTCTCTGGGTTATGTTGTAGACTCTAGAGATTAACCTGAATATTGCTGAACCCTGGTCAGCTCCCTTTTAGCATCTCCCCATCTCCATCCCTACCCACTCTTTTTTGCTTTTTCTACCCCCACCCCAAGATGCCAGCCTGAGACTGCTGCCACCTCTGCCATCCCCTTGACAGAGTTCTACTTCACTCTTCTGACTATTGTCCGTGAGCTTAGGTGCCCTGCCTGAAGCTGTCCTGCCTGAAGTTGATCTGTCCGAGGCCTTTACCCAGGCACCTGAGGGTGCAGGGGTGACTCTTCTTATTGTGCATAATTGACTGTATCTCCTCTTCCCTCTGGTGTTGATTCTGGTGGCCTCCATGGAAGTGGGAATGACTCTTGCCCTGAAACCGGATCGGAGCCTGTGTGATGGCTGTTCGTAGAAGGTGACTTTAGGAAGGATGCTGTTCAGGACCACTGTTGGAGACAGAAGACCTAGCTGGGTGAACCGCTATTCTGACCTAGTCCACTAGGTTATAAGCTCCTTGAGGACAGGGACCATGTCTATCAACTATATAGTAGTATGCTCTCCCAAATGCTTGGTGCAGTGCTCTGCACAGAGCAAGGACTCAATAAATACCATCGATAGATTCAGTGGCCTAATGGCCTGGCTTATGCGATGATCCAGTGTTCTTGAGGTATTTCTCCTGAGGGTCTTTCTTGTTTGTTAACATCCATAATATTGTGCTCTCCCAAGTGCTTAGTTTTGTGCTCTGCACATCACAAATACTCAATATATACCACTGACTGATTGATTCGTTCATTTCCCATCATAAGGGATTACGGATCACAGGTGAGAAATTAAAAGCATGAATCATTATTATTGCTATTGATTGGTTCCAGAAGGCAGCAGATAAATCTGTGAATGAAGTACATCATAGATTATTACAGGAAAACGTTAGGGAAGATGGAAGATAGGTATGTCACATGGTTGGATGTCAAGGAGGGAATGATTAGGTGGTGTCATTGCCTTTGTTAGGCATAGAATACAGGGTGGGAGGGACCATTGGCTGACTCAAGATGGCTTTGGTTCTATTATGACATGCTCACCTTCCTGTTCAGTTTTCTATGCCTCTGTCTATCTTCAGGGGGATGCCTAGGTAGCAGAATTCAGTGGCCGCATCCAGTTCTGTGTCACTAATGATAATGTTTATTTGTAGGTAGAATTCCAGGGTTCAGACTAAATAACCTTGCTCTAACTCTGGCTCATTGTTAGGCTACAGTGTCTGATTCTACCCAGAAGTTCATAATCATCTACATACCCTCTGTGTGTGCTTTCAGAGCTCAGTCATCTGCATATAGCAGCTCCTGTATGATTGATTGAAGGACTCTTGATTCGAGTAGCCTGTTGAAATGAAAAGGTTTCCCATAGGCTTGGAAGCAAACTGTGTGCCAGCTTTCAGATCTCTTTTTGTCATCTTTAGCATGGCAATGTAGAACAGGGTGAATAAGACCGGCACCGTTACACAACGTTGCTTTACTCCTGGTGATGGGGAATGCGTCAGAGAGGGCATCTTAGACTCTGGGACAACCAGCCCACCTTTGTTTATTAGCATCCAGAGCCCAGGTCTTGGTGGTGACATCAAGCTATAAAGTTCACAAAAATGGTTTAGAGATTTTGATGTTGTCCTCTGTACAGCATGGCTCAGTGGAAAGAGCACAGGCTTTGGAGTCAGAGGTCATGGGTTCAAATCCCGGCTTTGCCAATTGTCAGCTGTGTGACTTTGGGCAAGTCACTTAACTTCTCTGTGCCTCAGTTACCTCATCTGTAAAATGGGGATTAAGACTGTGAGCCCCCCATTGTACAACCTGATCACCTTGTAACCTCCCCAGTGCTTAGAACAGTGCTTTGTGCAGAGTAAGTGCTTAATAAATACCATTATTATTATTATTACTTCTCCTGTATCTAATAATAATAATTGTGGTATTTGTTATGTGCTTGACTAATGTGCCAGTCACTGTACTAAGCGCTGGGGTAGATACAAGGTAAGTGGGTTGGACATAGGCCCTGTCCCACAGAGGGTTCATAGTCTTAATCCCCATTTTACAGATGAAGTAACTGAAGCCCAGAGAATTGAAGTGACTTGACCAAGGTCACACAGTAGACAAGAGGCAGAGCCGGGATTAGAACTCAGGTCCTTCCAACTCCCAGGCCATGCTCTATCCCCTAGGCCACGCTGGAGTGTGTCCACTGTGCTGTGTCGAGGCCTAAAGCCACACTGTAATTTTGAGAGTCTGCGATTGTGGTCAAGGGGGAATCTAGATCTACAGATGTAAATGCAGCAGCAAAATGGGTAGGTGATGCTGATGGTGAATTTACAGGAGCAACTTTAGGAGGATTCATCCTACCAGACTCCTTTCCCTCAGTTGTTCTACCTTGGACCCATCATCATCCTCGGTATTTTATGGTTATAAAATGTCCAGAATAAGTTGGGAACCATACATGTCCTAGATGGACAGCATCCCTTCCCTCAGAAAGCACCCATTCAAGCTGCCGTGTCCCTAGCCCATCACAAATATGGCTCAGGTGGGAACAATCAGAGACAGTCCCTTGTAGAAACATGAGCTAATCACTTTGTAGTGTCAGTCATATTTATTGAGCACTTACTGTGTGCAGAGCACTCACTAAGCGCTTAGGGGAGTACTAGATACAATATAACAGATACATTCCCTGCCCATAATGAGCTTTGATGATTAGTTTTTACCTTTTTTCTCCTGGATTTTCTTTTTTAAAGTTGGTTATCTTGTTAAGATGGTGGAGGGAGGCTATGGAGGGGCTGGTGGAAGCTGGAAGATGATTAGTAGGGATCCCTTTAGTGGAGTTAAGGGGAAACAGCCTAGGAAGGGATGAATATTTGAGGGGTGGGGGTTGACAATGACTGTCTTTCTGAGCCAATCGAAACCTGAGGCCAATCAGCTCCTGCCTGAGGCTGCCCCACTGCAGAGTTGAGGGGGTTGAGATAGAGGACCCTCCCCCTATTTTGGGAGGGGAAGTGACAGGGCTCCAGCAGGCGAGGGAAGGTGAGATGAACATGTACAAGCAACACGGGGAGGAACCGGAGCTCATTTTTAACTTGTCAGACTCAGTAAAATAAATTACAGAAAATAATCCCAGAATGACAGAATGATGAGCAATTCATCTGAAATGTAAAATAAATAGGTAAATCTCTGGTGTACAGCCAGGATAAATGGTATTTGGATGACATTTGGTGATTAAATTAAACAGTAATGAACTTGTGAATAATGTGCTCGGGGATTGGATATGGAGGGCAATATTGCCCTAAACTGTGGGATTGGAATTTCGAGGCCCAATTGTTTTTTAATATTTCACCTCCAAGAAGGGGGCTAGGGCCTGGGGCCTGTGGGGAAGCCCAGCTACAGTTTTGTTTTTTTTTCTGGAGGGACTCAAGAGTCAAGCAGGGCCCACTCTGAGGACAGAGAGATGCAGCAGGGCCTAGTGAAAGAACTCAGGACTAGGAGACAAGAGGTCCAGGTTCTAGTCCCTGTTTTTTCTAATAGCATTTATTAAGTGCTTACTACGTGCAAAGCACTGTTCTAAGCCCTGTTTCACCACTGACTGGTTGTGAGACCCTGAGACCCTGAGACCCTGGGCGGGCCATTTAATTTCTCTGCCTCAATTTCTTCAGCTGCCAAAAGGAAATAAAATACCTCCGGTGAGCCCTAGGTGGGACATGGACTGTGTCTAACTGATTATCTTATGTCTATGCCAGTGTTTAGCACAGTGCTTGGCACATAGTAAGCACTTAGTACATATTAATATTATAGAGAGAGTTGACTAGCAGCTTGTTCCGTTATTCATTTGATCCAGGAGCCAGTAGAACAAAAGAGAATTCAAACTGAATCACCACAGGCAATGGTTTCTCCATTTCTCCCCATTTCACAGGTGAAGATAAGGTCCCAGAGAGCTGCTGATAAAGTTGGGATTGGAATCAGTGACACCTACAGGGAATATGTCCTTTTATTGTTATATTGTACTCTCCCAAGCACTTAATACAGTGCTCTGCACATAGTAAGTGCTCAGTAAATGTGATTGACTGACTTTGAGCTCCCCTAGTTAGAAGCAGCATAGCCTCATGGATAGAGCACGGGCTGAGGACCTGAGGACTGAGGAACTGGGTTCTAATTCCAACTATGCCTCTTGTCTGCTCTGTGACCTTAGGCAAGTCATTTCACTTCTTTATGCCTCACTTACCTCAGCTGCAAAATAGAGATTAAGACCGGGAGCCTCATGAGGGACATGGACTGGGTCCCAGTGCTTAATACAGTGCTTGTCACATAGTAAGCAGTTAACAAGTAACATTTAAACTCTATGCCGACCACCGCTCCCTGTGGGTTATATTTTTGTTACCTCATCTTCCCCTTCTTTGGCTGTAAATACAAAGATAGATTATTATTATTATTATTTTTAACAATGGCTATGCCCAATTTTTACAATTGGCCCACCATACTGACCAGCCCTCAGAACCATTCTAGAGAAGCAGCATGGCTCAGTAGAAAGAGCATGGGCTTTGGAGTCAGAGGTCGTGGGTTCAAATCTCGTCCCCCTCTCCATCCCCCCCATCTTACCTCCTTCCCTTCCCCACAGCACCTGTATATATGTATATATGTTTGTACATATTTATTACTCTATTTATTTATTTATTTTGCTTGTACATATCTATTCTATTTATTTTATTTTGCTAGTATGTTTGGTTTTGTTCTCTGTCTCCCCCTTTTAGACTGTGAGCCCACTGTTGGGTAAGGACTGTCTCTATATGTTGCCAATTTGTACTTCCCAAGAGCTTAGTACAGTGCTCTGCACACAGTAAGCGCTCAATAAATACGATTGATGATGATGATAGCCAAAGACAGCCAAGAGGTCATGGTGACTCCCATCGGATCCTTTGAGGGTTGGCTCTTTCCATCACTGGGAATGGAAGGGCCCACAAACTGGCTTGCTCCCATGCTCAGGGAACCATAGCTAGATTTCTTCATCAGAATTGAGTAGAGACCATCTCTATATGTTGCTGACTTGTACTTCCCAAGAGCTTAGTAAGTGCTCTGCACACAGTAGGTGCTCAGTAATTATGATTGAATGAATGAATCAAGTCAGACTCATTTTGTCCAACCAAGGCCCAGCTGGTAGCTCAGCAAGGGTCCAGAGGAGCAGAATCCAGACTTCTGTTCCCTCATTGAGCACCCAGAGAGTAAGCCGGGACAGTCACCCCAGCCCGGCCCTCGGTTCCCAATCCCTGTCCCATCCCCACCTGAAGCAGGAGCCCCTCCTCTGAGGATAGGGCCAGAGTGCAGTGGGAGGGATTCAGGCTAAACCCTAGGTCATGACTCTCAGGGGGTAAAAGTGGAGGGAGGCTATGGAATACCCTTTTGGTGCACTTGACATTAAAGAACATGCGGGCTTTCTGGAAATTGCATGCAAATTAGCCTCTGAGTCAGCAGCTTGGACAGGCTAATTGCTGCTCTGAGGGGATCCAAAGAATTAGTAATTAGTGGCAGAGGCTGGAAATGGGACCCTTCCCAATCTTGCAGCCCCTGATCCTTTCCCCCATGTCCCCAACTCCTTTCCCCTTTTCTCTTTTCCCCAGGACAGTCCAACCTGTGGCCCCTTCTCTCTCAGCCCCTCACGCCCTCTGTACGTCTCCATGCCCAAGACTCACCTGGGACCTTCCAGGAGGAAGTTAGGTCTAGATGGAATCAATTTCTCATTTGCAGAACCATCAGGGAGACAGCTTGGCCTACTGGAGAGAGTCCCGGACTAGGTTACCGTTTGCAGTTTATATCTTACGATCTACAATTGACTGATTGATTGTTTTTCATAGACAATGAATACCAATAATTGATTCCAATCAAACTCTTAATAATTCTTTACTCTCCACTTTCCACTTCCAACCATTGTTCATGGCTTCCTCCCTGCTGGGAAAAGCATCCTCACTTGGCTTCATCAGATCACATCTTCCCTTCTTTCGAACCCGCCAGAAAGACCTCCTCCTTTAGGAAGCCCTCCCTGATTAGACCCTTTCTCTTTCCTGGTCTGGCCAACTCCTCAGCCAAATCAGCATGCTTTATTACTTATTTGTTTATTTGTTATTTCAAACACTCAATAGTATGTATTGAGGGCTTACTGTGTGTGTAGAGAACTGTATGCCAACTTGTACTTCCCAAGTGCTTAGTACAGTGCTCTGCACACAGTAAGCGCTCAATAAATACGATTGAATGAATGAATGAATGAACTGTACTAAGCTCAAGTCTACTACATGAAAATTAGTAGACATGATCCCTGCCTGCAGGGAGCTTATGATGTAGTTGGGGAGACTGGACAATAAAATAAATTATAGATAGAAGGAAGTGCTAGATTGTAAGGTTATGTAAGCAAGTGCTTTGGGGAGTTGTGAGTACCTAGGTGGTGCAAAAATGTTAAAATAGTGGTTGGGGATGTAAACTGAGGAAACAAGAAATTAATCAAGAAACACCCCCTGGAGGAGATGTGATCTCAGAATGGTTTTAAAGATGGGGGGAGTTGTGGTCTGACAGATGTGATGGGGAAAGGAAGTCCCCAGGCTGGAGGGAAAGGGTGAGCAATAGGTTGGCAGGAGGGGAGGTGAGAGTGAGGCATAGGCTATAGGTGGGCCTGAGAGGAATAAAGAGTATAGGCTAGGGTGCCCTGGGTAAAGAGACTTGTTATTGGTTTGTTTGTCCACCTGGATTTATTAGTTATATTTACTCTCACACTTTTGATTGTTGAACGTACATCGATTTACACCCACTTGTCTCCCCCATTAGATGGTAAGCCTCTCAAGGGCAACAATTCTGTCTTGCACTCTTGAATGTCCTCATTCATTCATTCATTCAGTCGTATTTATTGAGTGCTTACTGTGTGCAGAGCACTGTAGTAATAATAATAATAATCATCATAATAATAATGATAGCATTTATTAAGCACTTACTATGTGCAAAGCACTGTTCTAAGTGCTGGGGAGGTTACAAGGTGATCAGGTTGTCCCACGGGGGGCTCACAGTTTTAATCCTCATTTTACAGATGAAGTAACTGAGGCACGGAGAAGTGAAGTGACTTACCCAAAGTCACATAGCTGACAGTTGGCGGAGCCAGAATTTGAACCCATGACCTCTGACTCCAAAGCCCGGGCTCTTTCCACTGAGCCACGCTGCTTCTGTAGTAAGCGCTTGGGAAGTACAAGTGTGCTGACTGTAGTTGCCTGTGCTCAGAAGGAGTTTAGCCAGTGTTGGCGGTGATTGTGGTGATTAGCTGGTGAATTCAGCATCCCAGCACTTAATAACTGTGGTATTTGTTGTAAAAGAAGCAGCATGGCAAAAAGAAGCAACATGGCGTAGTGGACAGAACAGAGCCTGGAATTCAGAAGTTCATGAGTTCTAATCCTGGCTCTGCCACTTGTCCGCTGTGTGAACTTGGATGAGTCACTTGACTTCTCTGTGCCTCAGTTACCTCATCTGTAAAATGGGGGTTGAGACTGTGAGCCCATTGTTTGGTAGGGACCATCTCTATATGTTGCTGATTTATTCTTCCCAAGTGCCTAGTCCAGTGCTCTGCACACAGTAAGCGCTCAATAAATACAATTGAATGAATGAATGAAATGTGCGACAGGGACTGTGTCCATCCTGATTTACCTGTATCCACACACATAGCACTTGTGCCTGGCATAAGTAAGTGCTTAAAAAATACCATAATTCTTCTTCTTATTATTATTTGTTACACGCTTACTCTGTGCCAGGCACTGTATTAAGCGCTGGGACAGATACAAGCAAATCAGTTTGGTTGGAGACAGTCCCTGTCCCACATGGGGCTCACAGTCTTCATCTCCATTTTACAGATGAGATAACTGAGGCACAGAGCAGTAAAGTAACTTGCCCAAGATCACACAGCATTCATTCATTCATTCAATCGTATTTATTGAGCGCTTACGGTGTGCAGTGCACTGTACTAAGCGCTTGTGGAGGAGCAGGCATTAGAAGCCACCTCTTTCTGACTCCAAGTCCCAACTAGGAGTCCAATCCACTAGGCCATGCTGCTTCTCTAAGGGCCATCAGATGATCAGCACTAGACAAGCCAAGGAGCAGGGAGAGGGCAGCATTGCAGATCATAGATCAGAGGAGTGTATGTGCATGCGTGTGTGTGTCTTTGTATGTGTACACACCTGCACATGTGTGTAGAAAGGGCTGGCAGGACGGTGAGTGGGTGGAGACAAATCTGTTAGAGCTCTCTGGGCTGAGTTCCCTCTCACTTTGGATCAATAAATCAATCAATCATATTTATTGAGTGCTTACCCTGTGCAGAGCAATGTACTAAGCACTTGGGAAAATGCAATACAACAGAGCCAGTAGACACATTCCCTGCCCACAGAAAGCTCTGGATCCCAATTCTCCAGCTCCCAGGTTGTCCTGGGCATCCCCCGGTTCACAAAGCAGTACAGCAGGGCACGGAGTCAACTTGGCACAGGAGCCGGCGAGAAGTTGAGGGTGGGACCCTTAAATTTATCCAGGTTGAGTACCAAAGGATGAAGCTGGAAGCAAATAAATTCAGCTCTCCTTAGAGCACCCTTGTGGTAATATCAGATTCCATGACATTTTTATTTACTCCAAATCTGAGTGCAAGTCACTTAGAGAAGTTTGTTTTGTTTTATATGACAGGATGAGAGATGGCCTCATACAAACTCACTCCCATCCCCGCCTGCCCCCACCTTTTTGTGTGGCAGTGGTAATTACCATATATCTTGGTTTAGAAGTCACCGCTTGTATTTAATTGAATTACTTTCCCCCTGTGGCTTTAAATCCAGGGCATCTTCCAAACTGAGATGCCATCTATTGGCTTTAATTACTGTCTCTCTAGTGGCAAAGAGTAGCTACTAAATAAGGGCGTTGATCACCCCTGGGGGAATTCTTTCACAGAAGAAGCAGCGTGAGAAGCAGTGTGGTCTAATGGATAGAGCATCGGCCTGGGAGTACAAAGGACGTGGGTTCTAATTCAGGCTGTGCCACATGTCTGTTGTGTGGCCTTGGGCAAGTCACTTCTCTTGTCCTCGGTTACCTTATCTATAAAATAGGGATTAAAACTAACCCCCCCCTCAGTTTTCTCATCTGCAAAATGGGGATTCAATGCCTATTCTCACTCCTACTTAGATTGTGAGCCCCATTTAGGACCTGATTATTTTGTATCTACCCTGGCACTTAGAACAGGGCTTGGCACACAGTAAGTGCTTAACAAATACCATTATTGTTAGTATTATTACTAAAACTACTGATGCTAGTAATATCACTCAGGGCAGGTGGGAGTCAGTTGGGAGCTTCCTTCTGGGCTTCACCCTGATCCCCACTGGCCTGCAGGCTAGACTGATGGTCCACGGGCCACCAATACGGGTATTTTCTCTGGAGGAAACTGGAGTTTCAGGAGGTTCCCAAGGAGCCTGGATGCTGAGGAATGCTGAAGCAGCACGGTTCTTGTGGAAGGCAGCAGTGCACTTTGGGTTGGCTGACCAGAGAAGATCTCCTAGTTCCTGGGTCTTTCCCATTCCCCAGCCTCCAAGATCTGCTCCTCAGCTGGAAGAGATGAGCGCTGAGCTTCCAGCTGATTTGAAGAGTGAAGGAGGTTGGAGAGGCAGTGAGGGATGGAGAGGGCCATGGGATGAAAACATTCTCCTTCCCCTGGCCCAGGACATTCTCAGTACCTATTTTCTAATGACTGAGGGGCCAGGACTCACAGAAACAGTAAGCAAAACAAAGCTCCAGACACTGCGTACAAACTGCCAAGTTCAGCACCAGGGCAGCCAAGGCCAGATGGCCTGGTCTCAACCCCAGCAAATAGTCAACTCTGAGAAACAGCAACAAAAATCAAGGTATTGATTAAGCATTTTTACTCTGTCACAGGCTTAGAGCTAAGTGCTGGGGTAGAGATGAGCCCTATGTGGGACACCCTGATTACCCTGTATCTACCCCAGCGCTTAGAACAGTGCTTTACACATAGTAAGCACTTAACAAATGCCATCATCATCATCATTATTATTATTATAGGTAAAACCCAGTTGAAGAACAAAGCATATTACCTTATTAACCCCATCTTGCTGGGGGTCTCCTGTCAGTCTCCCAGAAAGAGATTTGCATAGTCCACCTGAAAATCAGAGCAAAAACTTTCAAGAGGCTGAGAGGGTTCTCGAGGGAGCAGAGCAGAGTTGAATTGCTGCTCTGCTGGGGTGACCTCTTTTCTGACTGGAGGAAAGGAAAGGGTCTCAGAATATCTGAGCATAGTTTAATGGAAAGAGCACAGATGTGGGTCAGAGACACTGGGTTCTAATCACGGCTCTGTCAGTTGCTTGCTGTGTGACCTTGGCCACGTCACTTCAGTTCTCTGTGCGTCAGTTTCCTCAAAAATAAAATGGGGATTCATTCATTCATTCATTCAATCGTATTTATTGAGTGCTTACTGTGTGCAGAGCAGTGTACTAAGCGCTTGGGAAGTACAAGTTGGCAACATAGAGATGGTCCCTACCCAGCAGCAGGCTCACAGTCTAGAAGGGGGAGACAGACAACAAAACAAAACATATTAACAAAATAAAATAAATAGAATAGTAAATATGTACAAGTAAAATAAATAGGGTAATAAATATGTACAAACATATATACAGGTGCAGTGGGGAGGGGAAGGAGGTAGGTTGGAGGGGACGGGGAGGGGGAAGAGGGGCAGAGGAAGGAGGGGGCTCAGTCTGAGAAGGCCTCCTGGAGGAGGTGAGCTCTCAGTAGGGCTTTGAAGGGAGGAATAGAGCTAGCTTGATGGATGTTTGGAGGGAGGGCATTCCAGGCCAGGGGGAGGATGTGGACCAGGGGTCGACGGCGGGACAGGCAAGAATGAGGCACAGTGAGGAGGTTAGCAGCAGAGGAGCGGAGGGTGCAGGCTGGGCTGTAGAAGGAAAGAAGGGAGGGGAGGTAGGAGGGGGCGAGGTGATGGAGAGCCTTGAAGCTGAGAGTGAGGAGTTTTTGCCTGATGCGTAGGTTGATTGGTAGCCACTGGAGATTTTTGAGGAGGGGAGTAACATGCCCAGAGCGTTTCTGCACAAAGATGATCCAGGCAGCAGCTTGAAGCATAGATTGAAGTGAGGAGAAATAGGAGGATGGGTGATCAGAGAGGAAGCTGATGAAGTAATCCAGTAGGGATAGGATGAGAGATTGAACGAGCAGGGTAGTGGTTTGGATGGAGAGGAAAGGGTGAATCTTGGCGATGCTGTGGGGGTGAGACCAGCAGGTTTTGGCTATGGATTGGATGTGAGGGGTGAGCGAGGGAGCGGAGTTGAGGATGACACCAAGGTTGTGGGCTTGTGAGACAGGAAGGATGGTAGTGCCGTCAACAGTGATGGGAAAGTCAGGGAGAGGGCAGGGTTTCGGAGGGAAGATAAGGAGTTCAGTCTTGGACATATTGAGTTTTAGATGGCGGACAGACATCCAGACGGAGATGTCTTGAAGGGAGGTGGAGACCCAAGCCTGAAGGGAGGGAGAGAGAGCAGGGGCAGAGATGTAGATTTGGGTGTCATCAGCATAGAGATGATAGTTTAAGCTGTGGGAGTGAATGAATTCACCAAGGGAGTGAGTGTAGATAGAGAACAGAAGAGCTCCAAGAACTGACTCTTGAGGAACCCCTACAGTAAGGGGATGGGAGGGGGAGGAGGAGACTGCAAAAGAGACTGAGAATGAATGGCCAGAGAGATAAGAGGAGAACCAGGAGAGGACAGAGTCTGTGAAGCCAAGGTTGGATAGTGTGTTGAGGAGAAGGGGGTGGTCCACAGTGTTGAAGGCAGCTGAGAGGTCGAGGAGGATTAGGATAGAGTAGGAGCCATTGGATTTGGCAAGCAGGAGGTCATTGGTGACCTTTGAGAGGGTAGTTTCCATGGAATGTAGGGGATGGAAGCCAGATTGGAGGGGGTCAAGGAGACAGTTGGCGTTGAAGAATTTGAGGCAGCGCATGTAGCGATTCAATACCTGTTCTCTCTCCTAATTAGATTGTGAGCCTCAGGGGCTATGTCCAACTTGATTAACTTGTATCTACCCCAGTGCTTAGAGCAATGCTTGACACATAGTAAGCACTGAACAAATATAACCACCACAACAATAATAACAATAATAATAATATTCTGGTTTTTTTTGCATTAGGATTTGTACCTTTTATTCACCGCCCCCCCAGTGCCACAGCACTCATGTTCACATCCCATATTAATTTTCATTCTTTCATTCAATTGTATTTATTGAGTGCTTACTATGTGCAGAGCACTGTACTAAGCGCTTGGGAAGTACAAGTCAGCACCATATAGAGATGGTCCCTACCCAATAACAGACTCATGGTCTGTCTCCCCTTCTAGATTGTGAGTTCCTTGTAGCCAGAGAACATTATCTCAAGATTAGAATAGTGCTCTGTGCCCAGTAAATGCTCAATAAATGCAATTGATCGAGGCTGAGGAGTGGGGTGTCCCATGGAACCCTGGATCCCCATCCCCTAGTGCTTTGCTGTGGTCAGACAGAGGCTGCGAGGAGCAAACCCTCAGTGGTCCCGGGGCTACCCTTCAGCTCGGGTTCCCCTCCCTTGCACCCCAAAACCATAGTACATGGATGGGATACAGTGCTATCAGGAACTGCAGTATCACGGGATTGCAGCATTGAAAGCTGGGAGTGGGGGAACCAAAGAGAGCCTACAAGGCCGGTGTCTTTATGGATCTGAGAAGCATTCATTCAGTCATATTTATTGAGCACTTACAGTGTGCAGAGCACTGCACTAAGTGCTTGGGAAGTACAAGTTGGCAACATGTAGAGACAGTCCCTATCCAACAACAGGCTCACAGTCTAGAAGCAGCATGGCCTACTGGAAAGCACATGGACCTGCAAGTCTGAGATTCTGGAAATCTCAAAAATCTCCAGTGGTTGTCTGTCAACCTTCTCCTGAAGCAAAAACTTCTTACTATGGGTTTCAAAGCTCTCCATCCCCTTGCCCCCTCCTCCCTCAGCTCCCTTCTCTCCTTCTACAGCCCAGCCTGCACACTCCACTCCTCAGCCACTAACCTCCTCACTGTGCCTCATTCTCACCTGTCCTGCCAGCGACCCCTGGCCCACATCCTACCTCTGGCCTGGAATGCCCTCCCTCCACACATTCGCTGAACTAGCTCTCTTCTTCCCTTCAAAGCCCTACTGAGAGTTCACCTCCTCCAGGAGGCCTTCCCAGACTGAGTACCCCCCCTTATCCTCTATTCTTCCTCCCCTCCCCATCGCCCCCACTCCCTCCCTCTGCCGTACCCCCTTCCCTCCCCACAGCACTTGTGTATATTTGTACATATTTATTACTCTATTTATTTTATTAATGATGTGGCTATATCTATAATTCTATTTATTTTTATGGTATTTACACCTTTCTACTTGTTTTGTTTTGCTGTCTGTCTCCCTCTTCTAGACTGCGAGCCTGTTGTTGGGTAGGGACTATCTCTATATGTTGTTGAATTGTACTTTCCAAGCACTTAGTCCAGTGCTCTGCACACAGTAAGCGCTCAATAAATACAATTGAATGAATGAATGAATCTGGGTTCTAATCTTGGCTCTTCTGATTGTCTGCTGTGTGGTCTTGTGCAAGTCACTTCAATTCTCTGTGCCTCAGTTACCTCATCTGTAAAATTCATTCATTAATTCATTCAATCGTATTTATTGAGTGCTTACTGTGTGTAGAGCACTGTACTAAGCGCTTGGGAAGTACACTGAGTATTGAAACTGTGAGCCCCATGTGGAACAGGGGCTGTGTCCAAACTGATCAGCTTGTATCTACCCCAGCGCTTAGTACACAACAAATACCATTTAAAACAAAACAAAGCGAAGAACTTTGTGTCCCAGGGTTTGAAGCACCTGAAGAGTGCCCAACCCATGTTCCCCATGCTTGGTCCCAGCCTAGATGCTGGTAAAGCTGCTGAGTGGTTCCAAAATATCCCATACCCATGAATGAAACTCTTTGGAGCTGGGGGAAACCCAAGCCCTTCAAATGGACATTCACTAGAGAGGGGACCCTGCTTTGCCATGCAATGCCCTTGGAGAATGGGTACCCCAGGACACAACTTTGGTGAATCAGGTTTGCCTGCATCTGCCCAGAGCCCCTGAGTCCAGGAGCAACCCAAACCCGGCCAGCTCCAAGTTTCCCCTTTTCCTTCCCCCATCCCCCTCTAATCTCCATCCACCCTGTGGGTCAGCCCTTGGAGATCTTTTCCCAGGATTGTAGCTTCCTTCTCTCTAACTCTAAAGAAGCAGCATGGTCTAGTGGAAAACGCATGGGCCTCTGAGTCACAGGATCTGGGTTCTAATCCCAGCTCTGTCACTTGTCAGCTGTGTGACCATGGACAAGTCATTTCACCTCTCTGGGCCTCAGTTCCCTCATCTAAACAACGGGGAGTAAGATTGTGAGTACCATGTGGGGCATGGACTGTGTCCAACCTGATTAGCTTGTATCTATCCCTGCACTTAGTACAGTGCGTGGCACATAGTAAGAGTTTAACTAATACTATAAAAGAAGAAAAAAAAGCAAGGGCCAGAGACAGAGGGACTGTGCCTGCTGGGATGGCTGGAGCGAGAGGGGTGATTTACAGGGTTCCAGTCTCCGCTGGTGAATTGGATACTCACAAAACTATTTAGCTTGGGGAAAAAAATAAAAAAGTGAGGAGACGTCCTTGAAAGTTAGCTACTGTGGCCTATATATTTCTGGCTAAAAGAGTTTTTATATAAATAGACACCGGCCCAGCAGGGCTGTGGGGTGTTTACAGATTTTATTTTTTAAAGAATGCCTACTCTATAAAATCACAATTAGCTGTCCCTGAATTTATGAGGGCAATTTGCAGTTGCCATTAAAGCTGGCAGGCACCCTGGCTCTCCTGAATTAGTAATTGTATGGATCTTACTCTCAGAAAAGAGGTTGTGGGCATGTTCAAGGCTTGGGACGTTTCTTGGGAGCACAGTGCTAAGGTACTTCAGCTGGGGTAGATATGCCTTCAGGAGCTTCCTCTGATGCCATAAGACTTAATAGGATTCAATAAGTGTTTACTGTGTGATGAGCACTATATTAAGTGCTGGGAAAGAATTCATAAATTGGACCTCGACATGGTCTCAGGCCCTCAGGGGGTTCACAATCTAAAAATAATAAAATGGAGTGCTAATAATAATAAAATAATAATAATAATATTTGTGGTATTTGTGAACTGCTATGTGCCAAGCGCTAGGGTAGATACAAGATAATCAGGTTGGGCACAATTCTTATACCATATGGGGCTCATGGTCTTAGTAGGTAAGAGAACAGGAATTGAATCATCATTTTACTTTTTTTTAATGGTATTTATTAAGCGCTTACTATGTGCAAAGCACTGTTCTAAGCGCTGGGGAGGTTACAAGGTGATCAGGTTGTCCCATGGGGGGGGGGCTCACAGTCTTAATCCCCATTTTACAGATGAGGTAACTGAGGCCCAGAGAAGTTAAGTGACTTGTCCAAAAGTCACACAGCTGACAAGTGGCAGAGCCGGGATTAGAACCCATGCCCTCTGACTCCAAAGCCCGGGCTCTTTCCACTGAGCCATGCTGCTTCTCTGATGAGCTGATGATGGGGAAACTAAGGCACAGAACAATTAAGCAACTTACCTAAGGTCACACTGCACACAAGTGTAGGGCGATTCTGGCACTGTAAAGACTGATGAGAAGGGGCTGGCCTACCCTCAGATTGTTTCAGTTCAACCACGCAACATTCTGAGGAATATGTGATGCTTTGGATGTTTAGAATCAATCAATCAATCACTCAATAGTCACTCAATTTATAGTACTTACTGAGCACTTTGTACAGAGCACTGTACTAAGTACTTGGGAGAGTACAATATAACAGAATTGGTAGAAATGTTTCCAGTCCACAGGAAGCTAACAGTCTAATAATAATTAATAATAATGGTATTTGTTAAGCACTTACTGTGTGCCAGGCACTGTACTAAGTGCTGGAGTGGATACAAGCAAATCGGGTTGGACACAGTCCCTGTCTCACATAGGGCTCACAGTCTTATCCCCATTTTACAGACAAGGTAACTGAGGCACAGAGAAATGAAGTGACTTGCCTAAGGCCACATAACAGACAAGTAGCAGAGCCAGGATTAGAACCTATGACCTTCAGACTCCCAGGCCATGCTCTAGCCACTAGGAGATGGACACGGAAATAAATTCATTGTCCCACAATTCAAGGTCCCACAGTGGCCCACGTCCTCCCCCTGGCCTGGAATGCCCTCCCTCCACACATCCACCAAGCTAGCTCTCTTCCTCCCTTATAGAGAAGCAGCATGGCTCAATGGAAAAGAGCACGGGCTTTGGAGTCAGAGGTCATGGGTTCAAATCCCAGCTCCGCCAATTGTCAGCTGTGTGACTTTGGGCAAGTCACTTCACTTCTCTGTGTCTCAGTTACCTCATCTGTAAAATGGGGATTAAGACTGTGAGCCCCCTGTGGGACAATCTGATCACCTTGTAACCTCCCCAGCTCTTAGAACAGTGTTTTGCACATAGTAAGCGTTTAATAAATGCCATCGTTGTTATTATTATTCAAAGCCCTACTGAGAGCTCACCTCCTCCAAGAGGCCTTCCCAGACTGAGCTCCCTATTTCCTCTCCTCCTCCCGCCGCCCTACCTCCTTCCCCTCCCCACAGCACCTGTATATATGTTTGTACAGATTTATTACTCTATTTTACTTGTACATATTTACTATTCTATTTTGTTAATGATGTGCATTTAGCTTTAATTCTATTTGTTCTGACGACTTGACACCTGTCCACATGTTTTGTTTTGCTGTCTGTCTCCCCCTTCTAGACTGTGAGCCCGTTGTTGGGTAGGGACCAACTCTATATGTTGCCAACTTGTACTTCCCAAGCGCTTAGTACAGTGCTCTGCACATAGTTAGTGCTCAATAAATACGATTAAATGAATGAATGAAATTATGGATAAGTACCTAGGTGGTGTGGGACTGAAATGGGGTGAATAAAGGGTGTAAAGCAAAATGCAAGGATGACACAGAAAGGGAAATGAGGGCTTAATCTGGGATGGTCTCCTGGAGGGTGATGTGATTTCAATAAGCCTTTGAATGAGGGAAGAATGATTGTCAGATGGGAAGAGGGAAGGAGCTCCAGACCACAGGCAGGACATGGGCCAAGAGTCCACAGTAAGATAGCGGAGATTGAGGTACAGTGTGTAGATTAGTGTAGCAGAGTGAGCAAGCTGGGGGTAGACATGATCCCTGCCCTCAAGGAACTTACACTCCAGTCAGGAAGGCCAGCAATAAAATAAAGGACAAGTAAAGGAAGCAACAGAATATAAGACTATGTGCATAAATTATGTGGGGGTGGGTTGAGTATCTAAGGGCCCAAGTGGTGAAACTAAGCGCTTGGGTGAGGCAGCAAGGAGGGAAAATAGGGTGGAGGAAAGAGAACTTAGTCAGGGAAGGTTTCTTGGAAGAGATATGATTTCAGAAAGGCTTCAAATAGGGGGATAGTACTTGTCTAGGACAATGGAAATGCCCAGATTGAGCCCTGGGAAGGCAAATTAAAGTGACTCACCCAGAGAGACTAAAAACAGTTAAAAAAATGAATCTGGGCCTAAAAGAAATCCGGCTGCAGGCAGTGTGCATTGAAAATGAAAGCACAGTCTCAAAGGCCCTGCTTCTTCAGGCTGGTCTGATACAGTCCGGAAGTTTAGTGGAGGTTGTGGCTCCTGGTAAATATGCTTGAAGAGTGGTAGAACAGCTGCTACATCAATAGTATTTATTGAGAGCTTTCTCTGGGCAAAGCACTGAACTAAGCCCTTGGGAGAATACAATATGTTCCTTACCCTCAAGGAATTTACAATCTAGTTCAATACTTGCCAGGAATGCAAGGCTGCATTAATGGGACCAAGGACATAGTCAATCAATCAATCAATCAGTCAGTCATATTATTGAGCACACTACTGTGTGCAGAGCACTGTACAAAGCACTTGGGAGGGAATAATATTACAATATGTCAGCGTTGGTAGACATGCTTCCTGACCACAAGTTTACAGTCTAAAATGGGGAGACAAATTAATATAAATAAATAAATAATGGGTATGTACACAAGTGCTTTGGGGCTGAGAGAGATGTGGTGAATAAAGGGAGCAAATCAGAGGGATGCAGAAGGGAACGGGAGAAGAGGAAATGAAGGCTTAGTCAGAGAAGGATTCTTGGAAGAGATGTGCCTTCAATAAGGTTTTGAATGTGGGGAAACTAATTGTCAGATATGAAGAACGTGGGCATTCCAGGCCAGAGGCAGGATGTGGGCAAGAGGTTGGCAGTGAGATAGATGAGACTGAATCACCGTGAGTAGGTTGGCATTAGAGGAATGTAGTTTGCAGGCTGAGTTGCAGTGAGAGCAGCAAGGTGAGGTAGGAGGGGGCAGAGTGCTTTAAAGCCGATGGTAAGGAGTTTCTGTTTGATGCAGAGGAGGATGGGCAACCACTGGAAGTTCCTGAGGAGTGAGGAAATATGGACTGAACGTTTTTGTAGAAAAACGAACTGGACAGCAGAGTGAAATGACTGGAGTGGGGAGAGACATGAGGCAGGGAGGTCAGAAAGGAGGTTGATATAATAATCAAGGTGGCAATGGTTAAGTACCTAGATTAACATGGTGGCTGATTGGATGGTGAGTAAAGGGCAGACTTTAGCAATGTTGTGAAGGTTGAACCACCAGGATTTAGTGATAGATTGATTATGAGAGTTGAATGAGAGAGATGAATCAAGAATAATGGCAAGGTTATGGGCTTGTGAGAGAGGAAGAATGGTGGTGCTGTCTACAGTGATGGGAAAATCAGGGGTAGGATAGGGTTTGGGTGAGAAGATGAGGAGTTCTGTTTTGAACATGTTGGCAGGACATCCAAGTCTTGAAGGCAGGAGGAAATGCAAGACTGTAAAGAGGGAGATAGATCAGTGCTGGAGAGGTAGATTTGGGAATCATCTGCATAGAGATGATTATTGAAAGAGTTCTCCAAGGGAGTGAGCATAGATGGAGAATAGAAGGGGACCCAGAACTGAACCTTGAGGAATTCCCACAATTAGGGGGTGGGAGGCAGAGGAGGTAGTCTGTGAAAAAGCCTGAGAATGAGCAGCCAGAAAATTAGAACAAGAACCAGGAGAAGACAGTGTCAGTGAAGCTGAGGTTGGGTAATGTTTCCAGGAGAAGGGGGTGGTCGATATTGTTGAATGCAGCTGACAGGTCGATGAGGATTAGGATGGAGTAGAGGTCATTGGATTTGGCAAGAAGATACTTTGTGATCTTAAAAAGGGTGGAGTGAAGGGGATGGAAGTCAGATTGGAGGGTGTCAAGGAGAGAATTAGAAGAGAGAAACTTGAGATAGTGGTATACACATCTCAAGGAGTTTTGAGAGGAATGGTAAGAGGGAGATGGGGCTATAATAACTGGAGAAACAAGTGGGGTCAAGGAAGAATTTTTTTAGGATAGAGGAGATATGAGCATGTTTGAAAGCAGTCAAGAGAATGAAGCTAGGAGGTAGGATCTAAAGGTTCATGCTACTGAAAGTAATTGTAATAATTAATTTATTATTATTATTAATCATAATAATAATGATGGTGTTTATTAAGTGCTTACTATGTGCCAAGCACTGTTCTAAGCACTGGGGTAGAAGGGTAATCAGGTTGTCCCACCTGGGGCTCACAGTTTTAATCGCCATTTTACAGATGAGGTAACTTGGGCACAGAGAAGTGAAGTGACTTGCCCCAAATCACATAGCTGACAAGTGGCGGAGCCAAGATTAGAACCCATGACCTCTGACTCCCAAGCCTGGGCTCTTTCCACTAAGTCACACTGCTTCTTTAAGCACCTACTCTATACAAAGCACTGTATTGAGTACAGGGAAAAAAATACATGGGTGAGAATTGTATATGATCTCTGGCTTCTGATGGCATTTAAGAAAAATGTAGGGTTAGGGGGTTGGCTATGGACACATAAGATAAGATGAAATGATAAAAAAAATGTAAAAGACAAGGACAATGATAAGTACAGTAAGAGCAACAGGATACTGTGGATAAAGGAACAGAATTCCATGTTCCTCAGAGCTCTGGAGAAGCAGCGTGGCTCAGTGGAAAAGCCTGGTAAAAAGCCTGTATATATGTATACATGTTTGTACATATTTATTACTCTATTTATTTTACTTGTACATATTTATTCTATTTATTTTATTTTGTTAATATGTTTTGTTTTGTTGTCTGTCTCCCCCTTCTAGACTGTGAGCCTGCTGTTGGGTAGGGACCATCTCTATATGTTGCCAACTTGTACTTCCCAAGTGCTTAGTACAGTGCTTTGCACACAGCAAGTGCTCACTAAGTACGATTGAATGAATGAATGAATGGAGTCAGACGTCATGGGTTCAAATCCCGGTTCCGCCAACTTTCAGCTGTGTGACTTTGGGCAAATCACTTCCCTTCTCTGTGCCTCAGTTATCTCATCTGTAAAATGGCGATGAAAACTGTGAGCCCCCCCCCCCCCCCCACCACGTGGGACAACCTGATCACCTTGTAACCTCCCCAGTGCTTAGAACAGTGCTTTGCACATAGTTAAGCGCTAAACAAATACCATCAAAAAAAAAAATCCAACATTTGCCACAGCCTCAGTCTCGGCCACAGTATCAGCCTCAGCCTCAGTCCCAGACAGACTCAGCCTGAGCCAAAGCCTCAATCACAACCTCAGCTACAATATATCATCTTCAGCCAAAGCCTCAATCACAACCTCAGCCACAATATATTATCCTCAGCCAAAGCCTCAGTCACAGTCAGAGCCCCAGCCTCAGCCCTAGCCTCATTGTCATTCAATCATATTTATTGAACGCTTGTACTAAGCGCTTGGGAAGTACAAATCGTCAACATATAGAGACGGTCCATACTCAACAGTGGGCTCACAGTTTAGAAGGGGGAGACAGACAAAACAAAACGAGTAGACAGGCGTCAATACCATCAGAATAAATACAATTATAGCTATATACACCTCATTAATAAAATAAATAGAGTAATAAATATGTACAAATATACACAAGTTCTGTGGGGAGGGGAAGGGGGTAAGGCGGAGGGAGGGGGTGCTGTGGCTCAGCGTGGCTCAGTGGAAAGAGCATGGGCTTTGGAGTCAGAGGTCATGGGTTCAAATCCCAGCTCCGCCAATTGTCGGCCGTGTAACTTTGGGTGATTCACTTCACTGGGCCTCAGTGACCTCATCTGGAAAATGGGGATGAAGACTGTGAGCCCCCTGTGGGACAACCTGATCATCTTGTAACCTCCCCAACCCTCAGAACAGTGCTTTGCACATAGTAAGCGCTTAATAAATACCATCATCATTATTATTATTATTATCTACAGTCACAGCCTCAGTCTCAGCCACATTACTAGCCAAAGCCTCAGTCAGAACCTCAGCTCTAGCCTCAGTCACAGCCAAAGCCTCAGTCTCAGCCACAATATTAGCCAAAGCCTCGGTCACAGGCAGAGTTTCAGCCACAGGCTCAGTCTCAGCCACAGCCTCAGTCACAGCCTTCCTCAGTGTTCTCCTGGTTGTGGAGGCCTCATTCTGCTGGCATTTGAGATCTTTTCAGTCCCTTTTGGGGGCAGCGCAGGATGATGATGATGATGATGGTGATGATGATGATGATGATGATGATTATGG
Organism: Tachyglossus aculeatus; assembly: GCF_015852505.1. Classification (NCBI taxonomy): domain Eukaryota; kingdom Metazoa; phylum Chordata; class Mammalia; order Monotremata; family Tachyglossidae; genus Tachyglossus; species Tachyglossus aculeatus. Next base: position 50,399,988 of record NC_052070.1, on the reverse strand, counting down.
TATTTCTTAAGAAGCGCTTACGGTGTGCCAGGTACTGTACTAAGCGCTGGTGTGCATACAAGATAATCGGGTTGGACACAGTCCCTGTCCCACATGGAGCTCACAGTATTGATCCCGATTTTATAGATGAGGTAACTGAGGCCCAGAGAAGTTAAGTGAGTTGCCCATGGTCACACAGTGAAAGAGCCAGGATTAGAGCCCATGATGTTCTGATTCCCAGGCCCATTCTCTATCCACTATGCCATGCTGCTTCTGAAAGCCCTGGGATGGCACAGTGGGAGAGAAGGGGGTCCCAGTGGAGTTGCCTGGCATTTTAATGGGACAGGAGGTCAAGGGTGTGTTCTGCCACTGCCTGAGGCCTTTATGGTCCCCCTGATTGGAAGCTGTATTGCTGTTTTTAGATTGAACCTCCTAAGGCTGACGGTGTGGTTAGCAAAAGAGTGAGCAGCTTTCAGAATTTAACACCCTAGCCTATTCCAGTTCCCCGGGTGACTGAGGGAAAATGCAGAATCTTCTTGGAGTTTTTTTATGGTATTTGTTAAGCACTCCCTATGCCAGACACTGTATTAAGCACTGGGTTAGATTCAAGTTAATCAGGTTGGACACAGTCCCTGTCCCACATAGGGCTCACAATCTTAATTCCCATTTTACAGATGAGGAGGCAGAGGCACAGAGAATAATAATAATAATAATGATGGTATTTGTTAAGTGCTTACTACGTGCAAAGCATTGTTCTAAACGCTGGGGGGATACAAGGTGATCAGGTTGTCCCATGTGGGGCTCACAATCTTCATCCCCATTTTACAGATGAGGTAACTGAGTCCCAGAGAAGTGAAGTGACTTGCCCAAGGTCACACAGCAGAAGAGTGGCGGAGCTGGAATTAGAACCCAGGCCCTTCTGACTCAAAGGCAGGTGCCCTATCCAGGCTAAGGGGAGTCTCCAAATGGGCACCATTGGCACCAGGTCCAGATGTCTGCGCAGCAGAGCTGGCAGTGTCAGTATGAATCTTGCTAGGCTGCCATAGCTTTGCCACTGGAATCCTGGCTTTCCCAAACACTCCCATACGCATGGGTCTCGGTGCCAGCCTCCCTGGCTCGCTCAAAAAGGAGGAGCAGAAAGGATAATAATAGATTCTTTGAGTTGATTGAGCATCATTCCTCCCAGGAGTTCAAAACACTATCCAGGATTGATCTCATTAGTTCTTCCCCAGGAATCCTAGAAAGCAGGAGGGAGCTGGGCTTATTATTGCTATTTAACAGATGGTGAAACTGAAATACAGAGAGGTTCATTCATTCATTCACTCATTCAACCATATTGATCGCTTACTGTGTGCAGAGCACTGTACTAAGCGCTTGGGAAGTACAAGTTATCAACATATAGAGACGGTAGCTACCCAACAACGGGTTCACAGTCTAGAAGGGGGAGACGGACAACAAAACAAACCATGTAGGCAGGTGTCAAAATCGTCAGAACAAATAGAATTAAAGCTAAATGCACATCATTAACAAAATAAATAGTAAGTATGTACAAGTAAAGTAAATAGGGTAATAAAGCTGTACAAATATATTATACAGGTGCTGTGGGGAGCGGAAGGAGGTAGGGCGGGGGGATGGTGAGGAGTAGAGGTTGAGTGACTTGCTCTAGCACATCAATCACTCAATAGTATATATTGATCATCTATTGTGTACAGACTTGGGAAAGTACCATAGAGGTAAAAGACATCATCCCTGCCCTCTAGGAGTTTATAATCTAGTAGGGGAAACAGGCACAGAATAATCTAAAGATAGGAGGAAAAAGAAATGGCTAACCACTGGAGGTTTACTTGCAGGCCCGGAGGTGGTGGGTGGACATGTATGCGGAGTGTGAGCCCCATGTGAGACAGGGAACTGCGTCCAAACTGATCAATGTGTATCTCCCCCAGCGCTTGACATAAAGTAAGCACTTAAAAAGTACTATTATTATAATTTTTTTATGATTACATGGAACCAAAACCCAACTCTCCTGATGGCTCAGCTTTGGGCTCTTTCCAGTCATTCATTCATTCATTCAATCGTATTTATTGAGCACTTACTGTGTGCAGAGCACAGTACTAAGTGCTTGGGAAGTACAAGTTGGCAACATATAGAGATGGTCCCTACCCAACAACAGGCTCACAGTCTAGAAGGGAGAGACAGACAACAAAACAAAACATGTAGACAGGTGTCAAAGTCGACAGAACTAATAGAATTAAAGCTAAATGCACAACATTAACAAAATAAATAGAATAGTAAATATGTAGAAGTAAAATAGAGTGATAAATCTGTACAAACATATATACAGGTGCTGTGGGGAGGGGAAGGAGGTGGGGGGGGGGGATGAGGAGGAGGAGAGTCAACAAGATTCAACAAGAGTCAACAAGATTGTTAGCTATTGATGTTGGAGGTGAGAGCTAAGGGTGGGGCTCACCCTTTTTCCAATTCCAGAGTGGAGCCAGGGACCTCCAGAAGATGGTCACTAATCGTAGTTTAGTAGCGATAGTATGGGCTTGGGAGTCAGAGGTTATGGGTTCTAATCCCGGCTCTGCCATTTATCAGCTGTGTGACTTTGGGCAAGTCACTTAACTTCTCTGTGCCTCACTTACCTCAATTTGTAAAATGGGGATTAAAACTGTGAGCCCCAGGTGGGACAACCTGATTACCCTGTATCTACCCCAGCTCTTAGAACAGTGCTTGGTACATAGTAAGCGCTTAACAAATACCATCATCGTTATTATTAAATGAGATGGCACTTTCTTTAGCCTTCAGTCTGTGCCAGCCTTCACCCATCTGCCCCCACTACCTGGGTAAAATTCAAGTAGTCAGAGAGGAGTCCTCAAGAGGGGGATAGAAACAATGCGGTGTGGTAATAAAAATAGTAATAATAATACTTGTTAAGTGCTGACTATGGGCCAAACACTGTCCTAAGAGCTGGGATCGTTATGTGACAATCAGGTCGGGCACAGTCTCTGTCCCACATAAAGCTCCCAGCCTAAGAGTTCTGGGTTCTAATCCCAGTTTTGTCACCACTTGCTGGGTGACTTTGGATAAGTCCTTTTACCTCTCTGGTCTTCATTTCCTCATTTGGAAAGTGGGGGGAATAATCCCCACTCCTCCCTACCTCGCAAAGATGTTGTGAAGACAAAAAGATCGCTGATATGAAGAAGTCTTGGCAAGTAAAGGGGTGTTGAATTAAAGGGATTTTTCTTTGACCCACTCCCTCTAAGCATCAGCACTTAGAACAGTGCTTTGCACATAGTAAGCACTTAATAAATGCCATTATCATCATCATCATCATCTGCCTTTACTTGCTATAGGGCTGAGCTGTCTGGAAGGGAAATTCTGGTGGAGGTGGTGTCGGGTTGGGGGGAGTTGGGGGAACGCACTTTTCCTGTATGTGTCTGGTTCTCCTTTCTTCCTCTGTCTGGCTCCACAGAACCCATTTTTCAAATCTGCTGAAAAGCTAATGAAAGCTTATAGTTTGGTGAGATGCTAGCTCTCACCATCTCTCTCCTTATGCTGTGTTGGAAATAAAAATGGAAAATGGCTATCCTAGACTGTGAACCCTATGAGGAACAGGGTCTGTGTCTGACTTGTATCTACCCCAGTGCTTAGAACAGTTCTTGGCACATAGTAAGTATTTAATAAATGTAATAATAATGCCAACAAGAACAACAGTTATAAAAAATTTCCTTTAGGTGGGATGAGACGGGGGAGACAAAAAAAAAAAAAAAGAAACAACAGTTCACTTACCTCTTCAAAGCGTTTTTCATACTGGAGTTTCCCTGATCTTGTCCCAGATCTTCCAGCCACTGCCTCAGATTTCCTGTCTCTCTTCTTTCCTTGCTGATATTTGAGCATCATAACATTTGAACAGAATAGGGGGGCCCTGTTCATCCTGGTGGTAATCAAGGAGAGTCACGTGGTGGCCTGGATACAGGTGTGAAGTGCCCTGGCTCCAGCCCCTGGGGTGAGCTAATCACTTGTGATTTCCCCAAGGGGAGATATCAACACTTTTATCAGGAAGTCTGTCCAGAATATCCTCATCCTCATCCTCAGAGATATTCATGGAGTGCCTACTGAGTGCTTGGAAGAGTAATCAGAAGCCAAACAGATATCTCCTGCCCTCAAGGAGTTTACCCTATAGTGGAGGAGATAAATGGGATTTTTTTTTTTGCAAAGATGGGGAGCAGGAGAAAAAAACAAAGAAGCAGCATAGTCTCAAGGATAGAGAATGGACCTGAGAGTCAGAAGGACTTGGGTTCTAATCCCAGTTCTACCACTTGTCTGCTGTGTGACCTTGAGCAAGTCACTTCACTTCTCTGGGCCTCATTTATCTCATCTGTAAAATGGAGATTTACAGATTTGTAAATGAACAAGTGAAATGAAATGATTTGTAAATCTTTGTACAGATTTATTACTCTATTTTACTTGTACATATTTACTATTCTATTTATTTTATTTTATTAATATATTTTGTTTTGTTGTCTGTCTCCCCCTTCTAAACTGTGAGCTCGTTGTTGCATAGGGACCATCTCTACATGTTGCCAACTTGTACGTCCCAAGTGCTCAATAAATACGATTGAATGAATGAATGAATGAATGAGATTAAGACTGTGAGCCCTGTGTGGGACAGGGAATCTTTCTAACCTGAATAACTTCTATCAGTCCCAGTGCCTGGCCCATAATAAGTGCTTAACAAATGCCATAAAAAACCCCCAAAACAAAGGTGTAATAGGTAGAAATGTGAGGGTGAACTATCAAAATAATAATTGTGTATATAATTCAGTAGGCATATATAAGTGCTGAGGATAGGCATAAAATACACGCATACTTGGCGTTTTGCAACGTGGGATGTTGGGAGTTAATCAGGGATAGCTCTCTGGAGGAGGGGGCTTTGCAGGTAGTTTTGAAGACAGAAAGAGCCATGATTTGGTGGGTTTGTGAGGGGAGAGAGTTCCAGGGTAGGGAAATAATTTGGGCAAGGTGTTAGGGCTGAAGAGCAAGGGGCAGTCAGAAAATGAAGTGGGAGGATGGAAGAGTGCAAACTGGGGAGTAGTGGGAGAAAAGAGCTGATAAATGAGATGGGGAGAGCTGGTAGAAAGCAATCCCTGGGTATTTCCACTGGGCTCCTGCCAGGCCCAAAGGAGAGCAGGCTGCCTCAGACCTAGCTTCGCTCTTCAATCTGGAGCCCTTATGGCAGAGAACAGTGAGGCATATTGGGGCAAGAAGAGAGATTCGGAAGAGAGGACTGGGTTTTTGTTTTCTCCTCCAGCAGGCTCACTGGCAGTTTCCTCCATCATCTATCCCCCAGGGTTACACCTGCCCTTGCTCTGCAGAGTCATTTCCCCATAACCCTGCACTACCTACCACTCCCTCAGCCCAGCAGCACTTTATTTCATTCCACCCTCAATGCTCACGCATCTATCTTTTTATTTATTTATTTATTTGCATGTTTATTTTTTACCTTCATCAGCAATTTTATCCTGATTTATTGGTCCTTACCTTTCTGCTTTGTCCTTGTTCTTCCTCCTGCTCCCACAATTTGTAGATTATTTGCCTGTCTCTCCTGTAAGCTCCTTGAGGGCAGGAAGCACATGACTTGCTTCTGTTGTACTATCCCCAGTGCTTAGTACAGTGCACAACTGTTAGTAGGAACTAAAAAACTCACTACTTGATTGTTTGATTGTTGCATCACCTTTATGATATGAGACTTCCATAGCTCTTAATCACTTGGGAACTCACCTCCCCTGCTTTTCTCCAGTCTCCCCACCCCACTCATTATTATTATTAATGTAATTACTGTTACTATTATATTTGTTAAGTGATTGCTAGGTGTCAAGCACTGTTCTAAGTCCTGGGGTAGATACGGTTAATCAGGTTGGACACAGTCCATGTCCCACATGGGGTCACAGTCTAAGTAGGAGGGGCAAAAGACATTTAATCCCTATTTTACAGTTGGGGAAACTGAGGCACAGAGAAGTTAAGTGACTGGCCCAAGGTCACACAGCAAGCAATTGGCAGAACCTGGATTAGAACCCAGGTCCTTTGACTCTCAGGCCCATGCTTTTCCCACTAGGCCATGCTGCTTCCCACTTATCCCATTGCATGTATGTGCATCTCTTTATGGTCCTTTGTTTCCTGCTCTCTGTAAGTTATTTCAGTGTCCATTTCTCCCCTGTATTGTAAATTCCTTGAGGTAGGGATTACGTTTACTAATTATCTTATATTCTCCCAAGCACAAGGCTCTACACACAGAAAGCACTCAATATATGCTATTGATTGAGAGAATGGTGCACCTAAGATCAGGGATAAAGGATGCTGCACTTAAATGGCACTTCTTAAGGCCCTTAAGGTGTGACATATAATAACCATATACATTCTCTTCTGGCACCTCAAATCCACTGTTAACTCCCGAGATGGCGTGAAATTGGGGATCAATCAATCAGTGGTATTTACTGATTGCTTTTTATGCGCAGAGCACTGTATTAAGTGCTTGTTACCTGAGTTTCTATTTTGTGCTTCTATTGTCAAAGCACCTTACATTATTTATTTTAATTTGCTTCCTGCAATCCCCCTGCAAGATAGTGTTCAGATATTATTACCCCCATTTTACTGATGGGGAAACTGAAGCACAGGGAGGTTAAGTGACTTGCCCAAGACCACACAGTAGATATATGGCAGAACCATGACTACTGAACTCAATCCAATTCCTATCTAGACAGATCTACGGTATCACTCTCTGCCCCAGTTCATTTCCCGGTACAGAGTGTGAAACTATTTCAAATGACAAGAGCCTGTCTCTAGATTTATATGTTTCTGTAAAGTGCAATTTCCATGACAAACACATATTCAGGGCACCTCATTCCCATGAGTCAGAGGAGCCGCTAACAGAATACCTGAGAAATTAAGACAGTTTGGATAAAATACATCTCCCCATCGAACATATGCTAATAAGATGAAATATTCTAATTATGGCGGGAATGGAGCTGAGGCAGCAGAGGATGTAAGTTTTAAATGACACAATTTGCCTCAATAACACATTCTGAGTGGCCTCTGCGTAACCCATAAATCAGGGCCCTGTCCAACTTCTTCAGCTCTCCAAAGGTGCTGGGAAACACGAGGATGAGAAAACTCCAAGGGACAATGACCTCCTCTGAGGGCACCCCCAGCAGAGGGAGGGGGGATCTGGGCCCAGGACCCTGGAAGGGATACCCATGGAAATGCATTCGTAATCTTTGTCTTTGGTTCAAGGGACCTAGACGGAGCAAAGCAGCCTTGAAAATGATGAAGCTGGTGGAGCCTCCAGTCAAGAACAGTGGGAAAACATGCACAGATGAATTGTTCTAAGTTCTAGTGTCTTCCACAATGTCTTTCACACACTCTCGTCCTGCTGATCTTTTCCCCACCGAGGCATGGAGTGAAGCGATCTAATAGGTGAGCCCTTTCCCAAAGATGATATTCATTCAATTAAATCATATTTATTGAGCACTTACTGTATGCAGAAGCAGCGTGGCTCAGTGAAAAGAGCCCGGGCTTGGGAGTCAGAGGTCATGGGTTCGAATCCCGGCTCTGCCACTTGTCAGCTGTGTGACCTTGGGCAAGCCGCTTAACTTCTCTGTGCCTCAGTTACCTCATCTGGGAAATGGGGATGAAGACTGTGAGCCCCATGTGGGACAACCTGATCACCTTGTATCCCCCCAGTGCTTAGAACAGTGCTTCGCACATAGGAAGTGCTTAACAAATACCATTATTATTATTATTAAGCACTTGGGAGAGTACAATATAACAATAATTAGACACATTCCCTGCCCACAACGAGTTTACAGTCTAGAGAAGCTTGAAATCTAGAGGGGCTTTGCAAATAGAGGATCGCCCTCCAAGCCAAGCTGTGTTTAGGCTGGCTAAATGGTAGAGTGCTGGTTTGATTTAATTTAGCCCTTGGGAAGATTTGGGAGTGTAAGGCCGGTCAAAAAGCTGGTAAAAACATTCAAGGGCAAATGTGACCTCGACTACACCTGACCATTCCCTCAGTAAACCGTAATCTCTAGACTGTAAGGTCATTGTTGTCAGGTAACTGTTTACTAGCACGTGTATCTTCCTCTCCTCTCACAACCAATTAGTATGGTTCTCTGCAAACAGTAAATGCTCAATAAATATGGTTCATTCATTCATTCAATCGTATTTATTGAGCACTTACTGTGTGCAGAGCACTGTACTAAGCACTTGGGAAGTGCAAGGTAGCAACATATAGAGACGGTCCCTACCCAACATCAGGCTCACAGTCTAGAAGGGAGAGACAGACAACAAAACAAAACATGTGGACAGGTGTCATCAGAATAAATAGAAGTAAAGCTAGATGCACAACATTAACAAAATAAATAGAATAGTTGATTGACAAGCCTGTTTGTCAAGAGGGAAACTGGAGCAGGGTTCTCTTTTCCCAGTCTCCTGCTCTCCCTTCCACGCCCAGGGCCAAGAAATGACATTCCCACTCCTGAGCTGAGAGCCACGTGGCCCTGAGGCCACCATGGCTAGTCACAAGTGGGAGAACATACAGCCTGGCCGGGCAGGAGCCCAGGGTAACGTGGCTTGGGAGGGAAGTGAACCAGGGAGCTCTTTCCAAAGCAATCTTTTCATCAGGCATACATTTTTAATGCTGTCGGAATTTAATTTGTTATACGAACCTGGAAGCAATAGAGTTTGTGTAAATAGCACACTGTGCGGAGATTGCTCTCCACAAATATGTACTGCCGATGGGAGTCTATTTCCACAGCCGTGGTCTGAGATAGAATGATCGGCGGCAGTGGTGGCGGTGGCGGCAATGATGCTTCCAAACCCGGCGGAAGAGACCTCTGCCCGGGAGGCTGCAGAGCAAGGTGGCTGTCAGTTCGTCCTGCCATCTCTGCGCCAGCCCCCCTGCCAATGACAGCCACTGGAAGCAGTGTGGCAGGGTGTTCTAGTGGATAGACTCTGGGCCTGGAGTCAGAAAGACCTGGGTTCTAATCCCCGCCCTGCCATTTGTCTGCTGTGTGACCTTGGACAAGTCATTTCACTTCTTCTCCGCGCCTCAGTTACCTCATCTGTAAAACGGGGGGTTAAGACCGTGAGTCCCATTTGTGATAGAGACTGTTTCTAAACTGATTAGTTTGTATCTATCGCAGTGTTCAGTATGGTGCCTGGCACACAGGAAGCATTTCACAAAAACCATAAAAAAAAGGATCTGTGTTCTAATTATGACTCTGCACCTTGTTTGCTGTATGACCTTGGACAAGTCACTTCACTTCTCTGGGCCTCAGTTACCTCATCTATAAAATGGGGATTAAGGCTGTGATCCCTATGTGAGACATAGAGCATGTCTAACCTGATTAGCTTGTATCTACCCCAGTGCTTAGTTCAGAGCCTGACATGTAGTAAGAACTTAACAAATACCATAAAAAGAAAATCACCCCCCAGGGAATGTCATTTCCTCTGAATCGGGCTCCTCTGGGAATTAGCAGTAGCCTTGGTCTGGTTGCTCTCCCCTGCCTCCACCCTGGGAAAAGGAGTCTATGAGCAGGGTGTCCTGGAGCCCCCTCAGCCCAGGGACCCCACTTCTGGTCTACGATTGCAGAGAATGATGTCTGGAGAGGGAAGGGTGAAGGTGGAAGGTGGAAGGTGGATTAGTACAGTTCTCTGCACACAGTAAGCACTCAATAAATAAGATCAATTGATTGATAGTTTGGCTGCTGCTCTTCTTCTGCCAGCTGTCCCAATAACCCCAGAACTTCCTCTGGGGATCATTGTTTCAACTAGTCGCCACTGGCCATGTTGCTTGGTGGAGCAGGGAACATGGTGATAATGGAACAGTTGCAGATACCAATAAAGCTCTGTCTCTCATCTGATGCTGGGCCCCAATTTCCTGGGTCGTAAAATGAACCTATCCCCTCTGGACTTCCTTAGTGGGCCAAAGAGACATTTGCCTGTGAAATCCCTATACAGCCCCCAACACCCAAGGTCAATAGAAAAAGATAAATTCCACTCATCCAAGGCTTTTCCTGTGACAGCTCTCCTTGATGATGAAGATGATGATGGCATTTGTTAAGAATTTTTTGCCAGGCACTGTATTAAGAGCTGGGGTGGATACAAGCTAATCAGGTTGGACACAATCCCTGTCCCACCTGGGTCTCACAGCCTTAATCCCCATTTAACAAATGAGATAACTGAGGTACCAAGAAGTGAAGTGATTTGCCCAAGGTCACACAGCAGGTTAGAACCCAAGTCCTTCTGACTCCCAAGCCCGTGCTATAACCACTAGGCCATGCTGCTTCCCTCATTCCCTCATCCCTCTGGGATGACTTTCTTTCTACTGAGCAGGGCAGTTAGCTCTGGCTAGACTACCTTCTAAGTGACTATCATTTTAAGCTTCCTGGGGCACCGTATTGATTGTTTCATTTTGATTAAATGCCCACAGTGAGCTAGGCTCTGTTGAGAAAGAAGAGTTTCTGTTGTTTGCTTTCCCTCCCCTTCATCCCTTCTCCCATCCTAAAAAACCCCTCTCTTGACCCCACCTCACCTTCTAGTTATCACCCTATCTCCCTCCTACCATTCCTTTCCAAACTCCTTGAATGAGTTATCTACACACGCTGCCTCGAATTCCTCAACGACAACTCTCTCCTCGACCCCTTGCAATCTGGCTTCTGTCCTGTACATTCCATGGAAACTGCCCTCTCGGAGGTCACCAATGACCTTCTGCTTGCCAAATCCAACGGCTCCTACTCTATCCTAATCCTCCTCGACCTCTCAGCTGCCTTTGACACTGTGGACCACCCCCTTCTCCTCAACACGCTATCCAACCTTGGCTTCACAGACTCTGTCCTCTCCTGGTTCTCCTCTTACCTCTCTGGCCATTCATCTCAGTCTCTTTTGTGGGCTCCTCCTCCCCCTCCCACCCCCTTACTGTAGGGGTTCCTCAAGGGTCAGTTCTTGGTCCCCTTCTGTGCTCTACACTCACTCGGTGAACTCATTCACTCCCACAGCTTCAACTATCATCTCTACGCTGATGACGCCTAAATCTACATCTCTGCCCCTGCTCTCTCTCCCTCCCTCCAGGCTTGTATCTCCTCCTGCCTTCAGGACATTTCCATCTGGATGTCTGCCCATCATCTAAAACTCAACATGTCCAAGACTGAACTCCTTATCTTCCCTCCCAAACCCTGCCCTCTCCCTTACTTTCCCATCACTGTTGATGGCACTACCATCCTTCCCGTCTCACAAGCCCACAACCTTGGTGTCATCCTCGACTCTGCTCTCTTGTTCACCCTTCACATCCAATCCGTTGCCAAATCCTGCCATTCTCACCTTCACAACATAGCCAAGATCTGCCCTTTCCTCTCCATCCAAACTGCTACGTTGCTGGTTCAATCTCTCATCCTATCCTGTCTGGACTACTGCATCAGCCTCCTCTCCAATCTCCCATCCTCCTGTCTCTCCCCACTTCAATCCATACTTCACGCCGCTGCCTGGATTGTCTTTGTGCAGAAATGCTCTGGGCATGTTACTCCCCTCCTCAAAAATCTCCAGTGGCTACCAATCAACCTATGCATCAGGCAAAAACTCACTCTTGGCTTCAAGGCTCTCCATCACCTCACCTCCTCCTACCTCGCCTCCCTTCTCTCCTTCTACAGCCCAACCCGCACCTTCCGCTCCTCTGCCACTAATCTCCTCACTATGCCTCATTCTCACCTGTCCCACTGTCGACCCCCGGCCCACATCCTCTCCCTGGCCTGGAATGCCCTCCCTCCGCACATCCGCTGATCTAGCTCTCTTCGTCCCTTCAAAGCCCTACTGAGAGCTCACCTCCTCCAGGAGGCCTTCCCAGACTGAGCCCCCTACTTCCTCTCCCCCTCCTCCCCCTCCCCCCGACCTTACCTCCTTCCCCTCCCCACAGCACCTATATATATATGTATATATGTTTGTACATATTTATTACTCCATTTATTTTACTTGTACATATTTATTTTATTTGGTTTATATGTTTTGTTTTGTTCTCTGTCTCCCCCTTCTAGACTGTGAGCCCGCTTTTGGGTAGGGACCGTCTCTACATGTTGCAAACTCGTACTTCCCAAGTGCTTAGTACAGTGCTCTGCACATAGTAAGTGCTCAATAAATACAATTGATTGAATGAATGAATGAATCCCTGTCTTCCCCTTGCCCCAGCCTTTGTCAAGCCCCTCTCCTCTTGGCTTTCTTTCATCGTTCTCTCATCCTGTTAGGAGCTGTTACAGCGTCTTGCCTCTGCAGCACTGACACACACCAGCTGGAGTGGGAAAATTCTGGGTTTGAAGGGGTCTCTTTCTTCCACTCATTCTTAACGCTGAAATGCATGTATTTATTCCCTTCTACACTCAATCACTTATTTTGATTATTTTCTAAATTATTTTATGTTTGCCTTCCCCATTTGAGAGAAAGTTCTTTATGGGCAGGGAATATATTGCTTACTAGTTTTGTACTTCTTATTTGCTTAGTTTCATATGTTGCAATCAGGAGGTGTTTGATAAATGCCGCTAGTCATCCTTCTCCTCTTCCTCCTCCTGCTACCTAAACCTGGCACGTTTTCAGTGTCTCTTGGACTCTGTGGGACTAGGATCAGCCCAGGAGTGGAGATGTTAGCTCTCCAAGGGTGCTAAACTAGGTCAGGATGGTTCCCAGTTAGGTCAATCCCCTGTGGTAGTTCTAGGGCCTCTCCAATCCAGTTCCAGTAGGCTTTGGAAGCATCTCAGCATGCTCAGCTTCCAGAGAAGCAGCATGGCTCAGTGGAAAAGAGCATGGGCTTTGGAGTCAGAGGTCATGGGTTCAAATACAGGCTCCACCAATTGTCAGCTGTGTGACTTTGGGCAAATCACTTAACTTCTCTGTGCCTCAGTTCCCTCATCTGTAAAATGGGGATGAAGACTGTGAGCCCCCCCCCGTGGGACAACCTGATTACCTTGTAACCTCCCCAGCGCTTAGAACAGTGCTTGGCACAGAGTAAGCACTTAATAAATGCCATTATTATTATCTCAGAAGAGCTAGGTGCTTGCTCCCTCCCTCTCTTCAGCTCTCTCTAGGATTCCCCCCTCCAGTCCATGAGAACCCAGAACAGTCCCAGCCCTGGGGCTGGGCTGGGGGATGGGCTCTCTAAATTTAGGACCTGAGCCCAGGTCAGATATCCTAGAATACCTCTGGCTTGGGACTGGTCCCAGAGATTTCTCTGGGCCAAACCAAACCCCTGTGATAGTCTTGGGGTAATAATGATAATAATTATGATACTTGTTAAACACTTGCTATGTGCCAAGCACTGTTCTAAGTACTGGGGTAAATACAGGTTAGGTTGGCCACAGTCCCTGTCCCATATGAGGCACACACTCTAAATCCCCATTTTACAGATGAGGTAACTGAGGCCCAGAGAATTTAAGTGACTTGACCAAGATTATACAGCAGACATGTGACTCAGGTCCTACTGACTCCCAAGCCTGTGCTCTATTCACTAAGCCCCACTGTTGGGAAGCCTTCACAGTGCTAGAGGGTATTTCAGCCCCCCAGTGTCTTGGGGAGCGGCAGGGAAGATATAAGCTTCTGCCTTTATGCCTTATCTGTCAAGAAGATGCTCAGGTTGGTGAATGATAGGAGAAAGCTGTGTTCCTGCCATGACATCCAATCTAAAAAATATCACCCATTCAGGAGGCACAGGCTGCATTGCTGCCTTGGAGAAGATGTCTGTACCCCTCCGCCCCCAACCCCTCGGTCGGAAATTGACAAGAGCAGGTCTTTCTTCACTACCTGGTCCTAGTAAATCTCTGCTTCCCTGGCTTCCACCTTTCCCGCTAACCCACCACAAACCGTCCTTGGATTTAATAATAATAATAATGACATTTATTAAGCACTTACTATGTGCAAAGCACTGGGGAGGTTACAAGGTGATCAGGTTGTCCCATGGGGGGCTCACAGTTTTCATCCCCATTTTACAGATGAGGGAACTGAGGCACAGAGAAGTTAAGTGGCTTGCCCAACGTCACACAAGTGACAATGTGCGAAGCTGGGATTTGAACCCATGACCTCTGACTCTAAAGCCTGTGCTCTTTCCATTGAGCCACGGGATTTGTTGGTCGTCTTACTGGAGATCACCTGCTGTAAAGTAGCCCAGTTTAAAGTAAGGGCTGGTGGGAACCAACAAGGCTCCTGTGCTATCTTCAAGGGGGCAGAAGTTGATTGAGTCTGCAGACAGGTTTGGTTCCAGTTCCGTCATCCAATGTTCAGCGCAGCTGTGAAAAGAAGCCTCGAAGAATTCAGGGCTAGCCTTGTGAAAATCAGGCTGTGGATCATGAATAGCAGGCCATGAGACCTTTTTCCCATTGGATCTGTTTTTCAGAGCAATCTGGATGTGGATGAACTCTGTGAGAGAGTGTGGCTGGAAGATACTTGTGGGCTCTCCAGCAAGGAAGAAAGCGGGAAGATGGGTGGAGAGGATGGAGAAAGGGGAGGGACCTACTATACTTTGGGACAGGCAAGTGACCCGGGGAGAAGCAAGCCAACGGACTGTCCACGGTAGAATCATTCTGGAACCCTGGTTTGGGCAGCATGACCCCAGCTCCAGGTGGTTTAACAATATCCACCAGCTGACTGTCTTAACCCATCACTGCGGTTTCCCAGAATCCATAGAAAGTTTATTTTTAAAAAGTGCTGAGGGTGCATGAATCTCCTCCCCTTTTCTCTCTGCTCCCAGGACGACAGGAGTCAGCATTTCCCCACTCAACGGCGATCAGTAAAGCTCTTGGATGGGACCACTCGATGATGGAAAAAGAACCTGTGATTCAGCACCTCACCCTTATTAAAAGCTCCCCGCCAGGTGCTCAAGGGAAGAGATGCTCAGGGGAAATCATTAGCTCTCTAATGGGAAATCTATTTCAAGGGCATTTGCTTAATGATAAGAGCATCATAAATTATCTATAAATTGTTATTTTAAGAAAATGTCACACTAGAGTTTTGTTTTTATACATTGGTTTTTCCAGATGTGGAAGAGAGGAGGTTTGATGTGTCCCCACCTCAAATTCCGCCGCTTTGTGAAAAAGATTGTATCCCAGTTAACCAAAAGCCTCAGGTGGTGAAAATGATTAGGGCTGAGAGGGAATTTGGGTCAGGGATTTGGGAGGAAGGTCTCTGGGTCTCTAGTCTGCAAGTTCCCTGTTGGCAGGGACCATCTGTGCCTACTCTATACATACAGTCCTCTAGACTGTAAGCTTGTGGGCTAGGAATGTGTCTGTTATATTGTACTCTCCTAAGCACTTGCTACAGTGCTCTGCACACAGTAAGTACTCAGTAAATACAATCGAGTGACTTACTACTCTTTTGTAGAGAAGCAGAGTAGATTAGTGGGTAGAGCACAGGTCTGGAAGTCTGAAGGACCTGAGTTCATGCATTCATTCTTTCAATCGTATTTATTGAGCGCTCACTGTGTGCAGAGCACTGTACTAAGCACTTGGGAAGTACAAGTCAGCAACACATAGCGACGGTCCCTACCCAACAACAGGCTCACAGTCTAGAAGGGAGACAGACAACAAAACAAAACATATAGACAGGTGTCAAAATTCAGAACAAATAGAATTAAAGCTATATGCACATTGTTAACAAAATAGAATAGTAAATATGTACAAGTGAAATAAATAGAGTAATAAATCTGTTCAGATATATACAAGTGCTGTGGGGAAGGGAAGGAGGTAGGGCGGTGGGGATGGGGAGGAGGAGAGGAAAAAGGGGGCTCAGTCTGGAAAGGCCTCCTGGAGGAGGTGAGCTCTCAGTAGGGCTTTGAAGGAAGGAAGAGAGCTAGCTTGGCAGATGTGTGGAAGGAGGGCATTCCAGGCCAGGGGAAGGACGTGGGATGGGGGTCGAAGGCGGGGCAGATGAGAACGAGGCCCAGTGAGGAGGTTAGTGGCAGAGGAGTGGAGGGTGCTGGCTGGGCTGTAGAAGGAGAGAAGAGAGGTGAGGTAGGAGGGGGCGAGTTGATGAGAGCCTTGAAGCCGAGAGTGAGGAGTTTTGGCTTGATTCGTAGGTTGACAGGCAGCCACTGGAGATTTTTGAGGAGGGGAGTGACATGCACAGAGCGTTTCTGCACAAAGATAATCCGGGCAGCAGAGTGAAGTATAGACTGAAGTATGGAGAGACAGGAGAATGGGAGATCAGAGAGGTGGCTGATGTAGTAGTCCAGTTGGGATAGGATGAGAGATTGAACCAGCAAGGTAGCGGTTTGGATGACCTTGCCACGTATCTGCTGTGTAACCTTGGGCAAGTCACTTCACTTCTCTGGGCCTCAGATACCTCATCTGTAAAATGGGGATTAAGACTGTGAGCTCCATGTGGGACACGGCCTGTGCCCAACCTGATTAACCTGTATCTACCTCAGTGCTTAGAACATAGTAAGTGCTTAATAAGTACCATACTTTTTATTATTATTATTACTTCCCCCTCCCTAGCAGTTAGTGCAGCACTCTGCATACAGTAAGGACTCCTTAAATACCATTGATTGGTTAATTGATTGATTGGCTCCTGCTCAGAAATGTGGAGAACGGTGAAAGAAGAGTGCAGGGCCATGGGCTGGGAAGGAAGAGCATGGGCTACAGGGGTTTGTGGATCTGCTGGGCTGGTCTCAGTTTCTGTTTCTCTGATGTGGCTCTCCTGGTCTGTGGGTCCCTGCCTGGGCAAGGTGATCACCAGCAATGCCAACTGTGCTGCCTTTTCAGGGTGAGTGTGTTCAGTGTTTGGAAGTCTTCCCTTATAATGGGGAGTGGTGGTGGCTAACTGTGGAACCTGCCCTCTCCCCCTCTCTGGACAGCCCTGAGCTGTGGAGTGCTAGGCCGGGCCCACCTAGGGCCTGGGGGAACAGCACGGCCTAGTAAATAGAGCATGAGCTTAGGTCTAATCCTAACTCTGTCACTTGTCTGCTGTGTGACCTTAGGCAAGTCCTTGCACTTCTCTGTGCCTCAATTACCTCATCTGTAAAATGGGGATTAAGACTGTGAGCCCCATGTGGGGCAAGGACTGTGTCCAACCTGATTACCTTGTATCTACCCCAGTGCTTAGAACAGGGCTTGATACATAATAATGATGATATTTAAGTGCTTGCTCTGCATCAAGCCCTGTTCTAAGGGATCGTGATACATAGTTAAGTGCTTAACAAATACCATCATCATTGTTGTTATTGCTAAGTGGAGCCCCTGCCCTTAGGAATTTCTCACCAGGTGGAGACAGGGCAGGTGGGTGGGCAGACTCATTCATTCATTCAACTGTATTAATAATAATAATAATAATGGCATTTATTAAGTGCTTACTATGTACAAAGCACTGTTCTAAGCACTGGAAATAATAATACTAATAATGGCATTTGTTTAGCACTTACTATGTGCCAAGCTCTGTTTTAAGTGCTGGGGTAGATATAAGGTAATCTGGTTGTCTCACGTGGAGCTCACAGTCTTAATCCCCATTTTACAGATGAGGTAACTGAGGCGCAGAGAAGTCAAGTGATTTGCCCAAAGTCACACAGCTGATCAGTGGCGGAGCAGGGATTAGAACCATGACCTCTGACTCCCAAGCCTGTGCTCTTTTCACTAAGCCACGCTGCTTCAAAGGTGCTTACTGTGAGCAGAGCAATACACTAAGTGCTCGGGAAAGTACAACACAACAGTAAACAGTAACATTCCATGACCACAACGAGCTCAATCTAGAAGGGGGGAGATAGACATCAAAACAAATCAATTAGATTACAGATACATATGTAAATGCTGTGGGGTGCCGGAGAAGAGCAAAGGGAGGAAGTCAGGGGAATGCAGAAGGGAATGGGAGATGAGGAAAAGTGGGGCTTAGTCTGGGAAGGCCTCTTGGAGGAGATGAGCCTTCAGTAAGGCTTTGAAGGGGGATAGAGCTGTGTCATTCTGTACACATATTGAAATATGGCCAGAGGGGAAAACCTGGGTCCTGGGCAGGTCGTTGCTGGATCCGTAAACTTCCCTTGGGTTTGGAGGGGGCCAGCACCTCAGAACCCACATGGTGTTGTGTGAGGCCTGCACTGGTGTGTTGGGGGGTGTTTCCTCGTATGGTTGTAGTTCAAGGGAGAAATCCCTCAGAAGTGGCATAAAATTAAAAAGCAAACTACACAAAGCTAACAGTCCTTCCATCTCCCATCACTCCTCACTCTACCTCCTCCCCCTGCCTAAGTTTACCACCTCTTAGAATGAGCAGAGGTCAGGGTGTGGTCTAGTTAAAAGAGCAGAGGATTGAGTGTCAGGAGACCTGGGTTCCTATCCCAGCTCCGCCACTTGTCTGATGTATGACTTTAGGCAAGTCATTCAACTTCTCTTCACCTCAGCTTCCTCATCTGAAAAAGGGGGATTCAATACCTGCTCCACCCACTTAGACTGTGAACTGTTTGTGGGATAGGGACTGTCTGATTTGACTGCACTGTATCAACCCCAGTGCTTGGCACATAATAAGGATTTAGCAAGTAATAACCATAAGGGTATTTAAGCACTTATACTGTTCTAAGCACTGGGGTAGATACAAAGTAATCAGGTTGTCCCACGTGGGGCTCACAATCTTAATCCCCCTTTTACAGATGAGTTAACTGAGGCACAGAGAAGTTAAGTGACTTGCCCAAAGTCACACAGCTGACCAGTGGTGGAGCTGGGATTAGAACCCATAACCTCTGACTTCCAAGCCCGTGCTCTTTCCACTGAGCCATGCTGCTTCTCTGGCACGGTTGTTGTGATTAGTATTATGACACTGCTCTTCAGATGTCTGAACAGATACGGTTTGTCTGGAATCCCATGAACAAAACCCTCAGCCTAACTCATTCATTCATTCATTCTATTGTATTTATTGAGTGCTTACTGTGTGCAGAGCACTGAACTAAGCACTTGCAAGAGTACAGTGTAACAAGAAACAGACAAATTACCTACCCCCAATGAGAATACAGTCTAGAGGGGGAGACAGACATTAATATAACCCTCCTGGCTTTGTGGCTCTAGAGGATAGTAAATGGGTCTAGAAATCAGATGGACCTGGGTTCTAATCCCAGCTCATCCACTTCTCTGCTGTGTGACCTTGGGCAAGTCACTTAATTTATCTGTGCCTGAGTTACCTCATCTGTAAAATGGGGATTGAGACTGTGAGCCCCGTGGGGGACAATTTGATCACCTTGTGTGCCCCCAGCACTTAGAACAGTGCTTTGCACATAGTAAGTGCTTAATAAATGCCATCATCATCATCATCTGTGCCTCAGTTACCTCATCTGTAAAATGAGGATTAAGACTGTGAGCCCCATGTGGGACAGGGATTGTGTCCGACCTGATTACCTTGTATCTATTCCAGTGTTCAGAACAGTGCTTGGCACATAGTAAGCACTTAACAAATACCACAATAAGCAGTGTGGCTTAGTGGAAAGAGCCCGGGCTTGGGAGCCAGAAGTCGTGGGTTCTAATCCCAGCTCCACCACTTGTCAGCTTTGTGACTTTGAGTAAGTCACTTAACTTCTCTGTACCTCAGTTACCTCATCCGGTAAATGGGATGAAGTCTGTGAGCCCCACCTGGGACATCCTAATAACCTTGTATCTCCCCCAGCACTTAGACCAGTGCTTGACACATAGTAAGTGCTTAACAAGTACTATCATTATTATTTGAGAAGCAGCATGGCTCAGAGGAAAGAGCCCAGGCTTGGGAGTCAGAGGTCATGGGTTCTAATCCTTACTCCGCCACTAGTCAGCTGTGCAACCTTGGGCAAGTCACTTAACTTCTCTGTGCCTCAGTTACCTCATCTGTAAAACAGGGATTAAGACTGTGAGCCCCACGTGGGACAACCTAATTACCTTTTATCTCCCTCAGTGCTTAGAACAGTGCTTGGCACATAGTAAGAGCTCAACAAATACCATTATTATTATTATGTTATTATTATTATTCGGAGTGGACTTTTTTTAGGCTGGGAGGGAGGCAAAGCCTAGAGAACGGCCCTCTTTGCTCACCCTACTCTTGCTCCCAATTCTGCCACCAGGATCCTGCATCTGTTGCTCCCCTGACCCCCACAGAATTACTTCCCACCTATCTCTAGGCTTAATTCACTTCCTCTGAGAAACCCAGGGCTCCCCTAATTCTTGGAGTCTGGCCAGCTTATGGGGCTTTTGCTGCATTCTTTTCTCCCCCACCAACTTTGGTCCACAAATCAGGCAGTTCGTCTCACAGCCAACCATGGTCGGGGGAAGGGGGAATTGTGTGTGGGGGGTTCTTTTAGAGATAGGTGGGGACCACCTGGCAGGAAGCTCTCCTCATTTAAACCCATAGCTACTCAGTAAAACAGAGGCAGGCCTAGAATCCCATTTATCTTCTGCTGGCAGGCCTGATCCTTCACCTGTAGGTGCCTTGAAAAGGTGTCAAGGCTCTGGAGAAAGGGAAGGGTCATTCTGGGTGATGGAGTGGACTGGTTGGGGAAGCAAAGGAAAGGTAAGAACCCTAGTTGAGTTAATAGCAGAGAGCAAAAGAGGAATTATTCTGCAGGCTCCCTGCCTGCTCCTTCTGCTGCTCTTCCTCGTTAACAGTAAGGGCAGCAGAGTGAGAACATCCCATTTTCTGAAGTGGAAACTGAGGCACAGAAGCATGGAGTATATTGCCCAAGGTTGCTGAGGAAATGAGACCTTGGCTCCCCAGGAATCGAGAGGTGAGCGATGGGTGCAGTGTATTATACTAAGGACCTGTGAAGTATGAAGCAGAAGTGATGTTTTCCCTGCCCATAAGAAGCTTATACATTGGTGGGGGAAACAGAGATATTTATAAATGGGGAACCCTATTCTATTCTTTCATATGCTGAGGAAGAACTGAATCTCTCCCTTTCCCAATGTCTCTTTCGCCCTATCCTTGGCTGTGGCACCAGCAAGAGATGTGAAAAGGAGATTTTTATTACAGAACTAATGATCTATCAAACAAGACCAGCTAAAAGTTCTGCCTTTTCATTTAAACTTTTCCCATATCCCATTCTGAGAGAGGCAGAGGAAGCCCCTGTTAGAGATAGGAAAACAGGCTCAGAGAGGTTGACTTGCCTGAAGTCACAGAGCAAATCCCTGGCAGATCTGAACTCAGAATCCCCAATTCCCAGTCCAGGAATGGACCCAAGTCTGCCTTAAAACAGAGCTAGAATGATCCTGGGTGGCTTTTTTTCATTGTAAAAGATGAAACCTGTCTGGAATCAGAATGAAAGCATTTTCTGGAGGGAAATGATTCTCTCTTAGAAGGTTTGAGCTGTTATGCCTGAAACCAGACTCAGCTGGGACCATGACTCTGGCCATCAACCTTGGTTTTATAATCTTCCTGCTTCAAAGAAGTGACAGGTCTGAAAGAAATTCCTGGCATCAGCGAGGTTGTGTGGAGCTCCAGGGTGGCTAGCACTGCCCCAGGCACTTTAGCCCATGTTCAAGAATCGATTCCGGCCCTGCCCGCAGAAGCTCACAGTGTAATAATAGAGGAGGAAGCATCTAGGCACATACACATTACTACCTTGTACCTATAGATTCTGTGCAAACTAGAATAGGTTAAGGTGGAGGAGAGGGTCACAATGTGACAGAGCTTAGAAAACTGGTAAGGGAAAGCGTCCTGGTGGAGGTCGGCTTTGGGCTGTGATTTGTTGGACAGGAGAAGCAGTGTGGCCTAATGGATAGAGAAGCAGAGTGGCTCAGTGGAAAGAGCACGGGCTTTGGAGTCAGAGGTCATGGGTTCAAATCCCGGCTCCGCCACTTGTCAGCTGTGTGACTTTGGGTAAGTCACTTCACTTCTCTGGGCCTCAGTTCCCTCATCTGTAAAATGGAGATTAAGACTGTTAGCCCCCCATGGGACAACCTCATCACCTTGTAACCTCCCCAGAGCTTAGAACAGTGCTTTGCACATAGTAAGCACTTAATAAATGCTATCATTATTATAATTATTATAAAGCATGGGCCTAGGAGTCAGAAGACCTTGGTTCTATTCCCAGCTCAGCTACTTATCAATCACTCAAACCTATTTCTTGAGCACTTACTGTGTGCAGAACACTGTACTAAGTCCTTGGGAGAGTACAGTATAATGATATAACAAAGTTGGTAGACAAGTGTCTTGCCCACAAGGAGCTGGAGGGGGAGACAGACAGGAATATAAATAATTACAGATATGCACATTAATGCCTTGGGGCTGGGGAGCAAATCAGGGTAATGCTTAGGCAGTGGGAGAATAGGAAATGTGGGATTAATCAGAGAAGGCCTGTTGGAGGAGATGTGCCTTCAGTAAGACTTTGAAGGTGGCGAGAGTGATTGCCTGTTAGATGTGAAGAGGGAGGATGCTCCAGGACAGAGGCAGGATATGGGCAAGAGGTTGGTGGTGAGATAGATGAGATGGAGACACAGAAAGTAGGCTGGCATTAGAGGAGTGAAGTTTATGGACAAGGCTGTAGTAGCAGAACAATGAGATGAAGTAGGAGGCGGGCAAGGTGATTCAATGTTTTACAGTAGATGGTAAGGAGTTTCTGTTTGATGCAGCCCACTGTTGGGTAGGGACTGTCTCTATATGTTGCCAATTTGTACTTCCCAAGCGCTTAGTATAGTGATTTGCACATAGTAAGCGCTCAATAAATACGATTGATGATGATGATGCAGAGGTGGGTGGCCAACTACAGGAGGTTCTTCAGGAGTGGGGAAACAAGGGCCGAACATTTTTG
Source organism: Tachyglossus aculeatus (assembly GCF_015852505.1). Lineage (NCBI taxonomy): Eukaryota > Metazoa > Chordata > Mammalia > Monotremata > Tachyglossidae > Tachyglossus > Tachyglossus aculeatus. Next base: position 50,377,238 of record NC_052070.1, on the reverse strand, counting down.
TAGAAAAATAGTCCGGGCAGCAGAGTGAAGTATTGACTATGTGACCTTGAGCAAGTCATTTAACTTCTCTGTGCCTGTTACCTCATCTGTAAAATGGTCCCCACCTATCTCTAAAAGAATCCCCCCCACCAACTCCCCCTTCCCCCAACCATGGTTGGCTGTGAGGCAAACTGCCTGATTTGTGGACCAAAGTTGGTGGGGGAGAAAGGAAGCCCCATAAACTGGCCAGACTCCAAGAATTAGGGGAGCCCTGGGTTTCTCAGAGGAAGTGAGTTAAGCCTAGAGATGGGTGGGAGGTAATCCTGCGGGGGTCAGGGGAGCAACAGATGCAGGATTCTGGTGGCAGAATTGGGAGCAAGATTAGGGTGAGCAAAGAGGGGCATACTCTAGCCCTATGTGAGCCCCATGTGGGACATGGACTGCACCCAACCTGATTAGTTTTATCTACTCCAGGGCTTAGAGCAGTTCCTAGCACAGAGTAAGCACTTAATAAATATCATTAAAAAACAACAAAAAAGGAGGGAGTCAGGTGGGCCCACAAAGAGGCTGGGAGTAGAAGTCCCACCTGGCCCCCACCTTTAGGTCAGTGGTTCAGCCTCCTAAAATGTTTCCCAACTGTGGGGTTCCCACCCTCGTCGTGCCTCTGTCCTAGGGAGGGGAGGGAGGGAAAATGGTACCTGCCTGGATATCGGCAAATGTCCCGGGTTCTTGCTAGAAAATAAATTGTGTGTCTTTCCCCATTCCAATCCAAAGTATGTAATTTTCTGTTCTGAAAATAACTCCCCTCATCCCTTCCCGGGGACTGTAATACGCGCACCATTTGAACTCTATTCCCCATCTCTCTTTCTGGCTGACAGGCCTCTCCCACCTCTGAAGACAGGTCTCAGGCAGATGTCAACTTCTTTCACTTAATAGATTCTCTTGCAAACAGGCACCTGGGGAGAGAGTCACAGGCAGGGACTGGAAACAAGAAAAGTTGCTAGGACCCATAGGTCCCTAGTTCTCCTCCACATCACCAGACCCGGCCCTGGTTAGCTAGCTGACACTTCCCAGTATGAGAAATGGCATCTTGATGCGAGGAGAGGCTCCAGCTGAGGAGCAGCTAGCTCCCTGGTGCCACCAATCCAATTGAGCAGTGCTTGCCTGCTGATGTGATAATATTTTAAGTAAGCTTTAATTGGCTTTCCCACGTTGGTATTTCACACTGCTCCTTTGTGGATTGAATGCCAAATGGCGTTTAGCCCTCTATAGCTACTCTGTGTTGCCGTTTGGAGTTTCATAGAAGAAAGAGAGGTTTTGTTTTGTTTTTCCTTCCACTGTGCTGGGTCTGCCTCACCCTCCCACTGCCCTTAGTAGATATATTTAGCAGTGGGGAAGGTAGTTCTTCACCCCAGGCTGATCTTCTTCTTAAGTCTGAGTATTCTCCATGGGCAGAGCAGGTGCCCATTTCCAGGGCCCGGTTTCTGGACTGGGAGTAATGAGAGAGGGAGGGGGCAGGGATAGGGAAGTCCTTCCTCAAATTTATCTGAAATCCATCCTGCTGCAATTGGAGCCTCTCCTGTCCTCCCTGCAGATCCTGGATTCCTGTCTGTCAGGGTGACTGTTTCCAGTCTTGAAGGAAATGATCAAGTCAGTCAATCCTTTTCTTCCCTTTCCTCTCTCGATCTTCCATTAAAGGTATTTATTGAGCACTTACTGTGTGCAGAGTACTGGACTAAGAACTTCCTAAGTCTTCCCTTCTCCCCATAAATAATTCCCAGGACCACCCTTCCTTTCCCAGCCAACCCTCCCTGTCTCCCCAGACTTCAACACCTTCTCTCTCTTCTTCTCTTTCCTTTGCTCCCCTCACTACTCCTTCAGTGCTCCTGTCAGGAAGCTGTTTGGATGGGACATGCAAGGAGAATGAATGACATCAAGATATCCAAACAGCTGTTGTATGGTAAGCTGAAATTAGGTCACTGAAAGGGGAACAAGGGAAGTGTTTATAGAAACAGATAAAAAAAGGCTCCAAAAATGGACCACCCCAATTTATAACTGGGAGTCAGTTGCTGTGGATAGAGCAACATGGTGTACTGCTGTCAAGAAAGGAGTGACTCTTTTTGAGGAGAAACTTTGTAAGTAGCACAAGATGAGGTAAACATGAGCAGCAAGGTGGAGCAGTGAGGCCTAGAGGATAGAACAAGGACCTGGGTTCTAATTCTGACTCTACCATTTATCTGCTGTGTGACTCTGGGCAAGTCACTTCACTTCTCTGTGCCTCAATTACCTCATTTGTAAAATGGGGATTAAGACTGTGAGCCTTACGTGGGACAGGGAAGGTGTCCAACCTGTTTAGCTTGTATCTACCCTGGTGCATAGAACAGTTCTTGACACATAGAAAGCACTTAACAAATACCATCATCATCATCAGAAGCAGTATGGACTCTGGGAGGTTGATTTTTTTCCATGTGCTGTTTACCAAGGAGGTAGGGGCAAGAGAGCCCGGCAGCCACAGCCATCCTCCCATCACCATCCATCTCGCGCTTCATGGTTTAGTGTCAAGATGTATTACCTCCTCGCAGCAAAATAACACTCCAGCTGGAAACCCCATTCATTACCATCTCACTGCCTGGGACAGCTGTTCGTGTCTCTCCAATAAACATTCTGTTCTGAGACGAGGCAGCAACTTGGAGCCCTAACAAACAGCAGCTCAGCCCCCAGAGATCTTGTTGCCCTGACAGAGAGAGACCCTCCCTTTTTGCCCTCTGAGGCCCAGCTGAAATTCATTCATTCATTCAGTCATATTTATTGAGTGCTTACTGTGTGCAGAGCAGTGCATTAAGCACTTGGGAGGGTACAATATAACAATAAACAGACAAATTCTCTGCCCACAGTGAGCTTACTGTTTAGAGGATGAGCTTGAATGGTAGGCAGCCCTTAGGCAAACTGCCTGGGCTGAGGGTACCCACTAGAGGACTTACCCATGGGGCAGGAAGGAGCAAAAACTTCTCATTCACCAAAGCAGAGCATGCCAGATCATAGTTCAGGTGGGATGTCAATATCCCTCTCTGGGCACAGACTCACCAACCTCCTGCATAACTCCTCCTGCAGGAATTTGAAACTGGGTTATCGTTCAAGTCCCAGCTAAGCTGGCTCATTGTCACCTGGCTCCAATGGGTTTGATCCTGAAAGTTGACTTTTTAGATTTGGCAGCAGGAGACGTGGTCTGCTATATCAAACAATCAATCAGTGGTATTGAGCATTTTTTCTGAGCAGAGCACTGTACTTAGCCTTTGGGAGAGGACAATGCTATAGACTTAGAAGGGACAATCCCTGCCTACAAGGAGCCTAGGTGTCCTTGGTATTTGAAGAAGATGTCACTGATGGAAAAATCCACTTTCAGGGGTATGTTTGTGGCTGAAAAGGCCAAACTGGAGCATCCAGTCTCAGTAGCAAGGAGCCACTTAATGTGCTGCCATCTTTGCAAGGAGTGTGAGACGAGGAGGCAAAAGTGAAGAGAGCATCAGGGGCTGCCAAAAGCAAAGTTTCTCCTCAAAAAGAGCCACTCTTTTCTCCAAAGCAGTATGCCATGTTGCTCTATCCACAGCAACTGACTCCCAGTTTTTAGTTGCGGTGGAGCGTTTTCTGAGTCTTTGTTTTTTCTGTTTCCATAAATCACTTCCCTTGTCCCCCTTTCACTGACCTAATTTCAGTTTACCATACAGCAGCTGTTTGAATATCCTGATTTCATTTATTCTCCTTGCGTGTCCCATCCAAAACAACTTCCTGAAAATATATAGTAAAAGAGGGAGGTTTTATAGTTCCCATCTCTGGAGATCTTAAAGAACAGGAGAGATGGGTCCAAGCCAGGACTGGGAAAACCTGAGGTCAACCAGCAAAGCTTAGAGTCTTAGACATGTCTGCTCACTTAGCCTTCCTGCCTCCAGGTGGCCTTGATTCCCTTTCCAAGTCAAATGGAATATTAGTGATGACCCAGAGTAAATCTGCTTCAGCCTGACAATTAGTCTGTCTGATTGGGTCACCTGGTGTACCTCATAAAACATTCCCACTGACATTATTCACTGGACTGAAATGGAAAGGTTGAGATGAGTATGACTTGGCTTCATCCTGATGAGACTGTTAATTCTAGCGCTACTCTTTAGAAGAAGTATCTCGGAGGAGAGGAGGAGACATAGCCAACCTCCTTGCAGGCCGAACAGCAGAACAAAAGCATCTTCCCAGAGACTCACACCTTTGGGGGCCACATCCTAGGAGGAACTAGGCTACAGATCTGAACTATGGATGGCTTAGTGTGTATGTCTGGGCGGGAGGAAGCAGGGAAGTGAGGGGGCTGTCCTTGTGATATGGGGTGGCTTCATTGGGTTCCTGTCTGGTTCTTCTCCCCCTCTAATTTCTCATCAGGGCTAGTCAACATTCCTTGGAAGTCTCCACTCGCTACTCCATCGAGAAAATCCTTGGGTGCCGGGTTCCAACGCAGAGAGAGCTGCATTGCCAGGGTAGGGGGAGGAGAAGTCTGCCAACAGGGCACGTCTGGCCTCAATTGCCTCATCCCATAAGCCCCTTTTCACCTCAGCTGGGAGTCACCGGCTTGGTTTCTTTTTTAAAATGTCACAGAAATGAGACAACTTAATGAGAAGAGACATAAAATGAAGTTGCTAGAAGAACTGGAAGGAGGGGGTCAGCCTTGCCTGAAATTGGGCTGGGAATGTCCGCCCTCAAGCTTGGCAAAGGACCCTGCTACTGCAAACCTTTGCAGTCTAGCCTGCTGGACACCCTTGACTGGTATCTTCAGCTCCCTCCTACTAGCCTCCTACTGGAGTTCTTGGGACAAGTGGCTCAATGCTCTTCCTATTTTCTACCGTGGTCATCCCAGCACTTCTGTCTGGAAGTGCTCGTCTCACACCCTTGAGAGGATTAAGGCTCACAGTCTTAATCCCCATTTTACAGATGAGGTAACTGAGGCACAGAGAAGTGAAGTGACTTGCCCAAAGTCAGATGTGTCTGTCTGCCTTTGGACGGTTCGAGGGAGAGAGGGGCCACGGGTCTTACTGATTTACTGCAAGGAAGATCAAACGTTAGAGGTCAGAGCCAAGCCCAAAACCCATCCAGAAACCGAGTTGGAAAAATAACATTTAAAGGCAAAATCACAGCTCACACTTCAGCCCTCCCCACTTTCAAGATTCTCCTAAAATCCCACTTTCTCCATCCTGCCTCCTAGATTCACTGACAATGCCTGTCATTTAATTCACATATACATACACACATACGTTAACTCAATCCATGCTTCAAGCACTTATGTATCACCATCCTAAGAACATGTGATTGTTATATTTTTTAATATTCAATTTATTTATTCTTATTTCACTGCTTATAGATATTTTTATGTCTGTCTTCCCCAGTAGAGTACAAACTCCTTGTTGGCAGGAAACTCATTTTATTCTGCTATTATACTGTCCTCAACACTTTTTACAGTGCATCATACTAAGGTGGTGCTCAGTAAATAACATTATTGCTACAACTACTACTAAATTTTATGGGGTTTTTTAAGTGCTTACTATGTGCCAGGCAATGTTGTAAGCTCTGGGATAGAAACAAGTTAGGTTGGACACAGTCCCTGTCTCACATGGGACTCACAGTCTCAATCCCTATTTTACAGATGAGGTAACCAAGGCATGGAGAAGTTAAAGTGACTTGCCCAAGTTCACACAGCAGACAAATGGCAGAGCTAGGATTAGAACTCAGGTCCTTCCTCCCTTTTTCCCTTCCTCTCTTTATTTCTTTTTTTCTTTCATTTCCCTTACTGTGTGCAAAACACTGTACTAAGTTCTTTGGAAAGAATAACAATAAACAGACAGATTCCCTGACCACAATGCACTTATAGTTTAGAGGGGGAGACAGACATTAATAGGCCCATGCTCTAACCACTAGGCAATGCTGCTTCCCTTAATAGAAGCAGTACTACTATGACTGCTATTACTACTTCTATTACTACAACCTTTAAACTGGGCTTCCTCTACTTGTAACTTATTTTAATGTCTGTTTCCCCATTTAGACTTTAAGCTTCCTATGGTCAGGGAACATGCCTATCAACTCTGCTGTACTCTCCCAAGCACTTCATACAGTGCTCGGCACACATTAAGCACTATATAAATACCATTGATAGATTACCTGTCTCAGACAGCCAAAAATTTCCTGGTCTTAAAGCCATCTAGAGAAGGGGATTCCAGAGCCTACCTGGCAATATTGAATTTTTCGTGTGTTTAATACTTTCACTGTGGGGAAATTCTTCCTAATGTAGGGTCTGAAGCCTCCACTTTGAGGTTTAACCGCCATCTCAGGTCTACTCTAAAGAGATTCATTCAGTTGTATTTATTGAGCACTTACTGTGTGCAGAGCACTGTATTAAGCACTTGGGAAGTACAAGTTGGCAACATATAGGGATGGTCCCTACCCAACAATGGGCTCACAGTCTAGAAGGGGGAGACAAACAACACAGCAAAACACGTGGACAGGAGTCAAGTCGTCAGAACAAATAGAATTAAAGCTAAATGCACATCAACAAAATAGAATAGTAAATATTTACAAGTAAAATAGAGTAATAAATCTGTACAAGCATATATACAGGTGCTGTGGGGAGGGGAAGGAGGTAGGGCCGGGGGGGAGGAGGGGAGGAAAAAGGGGGCTCCGTCTGAGAAGGCCTCTTGGAGGAGGTGAGCTCTCAGTTGGGCTTTGAAGGGAGGAAGAGAGCTAGCTTGGCAAATGTGTGGAGGAAGGACATTCCGGGCCATACTGCTTCCGCTAAACCCTCTGAACGAACAGACTGTTCCCCATCTGGGCCCATCCCCACGTGGCCAGGAGAGTCTGTGTTCGGAGTTCTGGGGCACTATCTCCCTCCACACTCCCTTCCCCACTAAGCCCAGCCACCACCCTGTTCGCCCACCACCACCTGGCCCCTCTCCTGCCCCTCAACCCAAGATGCCTCTGGTCTTCGAAGGCAGAGCTTCCTGGTGAGTAGAGACCCCAGAGCTGGCTGAGGTCAGGAGGTTTTGCTCTGCCAGTGACTTGCTGGGCTTATCTGGGTTTTGTCTTCGACCTCTCTGAGCAGGATGTGAGCCAGGAGCTCACAAGGTATCCGTGGCAGAGGTAGTATTAGCACTTGCAGGCTTACAGGGTTCTCCTGCTGGGCCAGCTAAGCTCCCTCCTTGACTGTTTCTGCCAATTAAAGGGGTCTCATTCCTTTTTCCTGGGAAGGGCCTAACTCTTGGATCATGACTGATCTGTAGACCTTTTGATCTGTGATCCCTCCTTGATCTGAACTCCAGGCCTATGAAATTTGGTTACCTGGTTGCTGATCCCAGTCTCCCATTGTCTCTCTGTCTGGAAGTGCTAGAGTATCCCCAGGGCCTCCCAGGAGGGGAGGAGCTGGCTGAACTCCAAGATCCCACATAGCCTCTGGGGAGCTACCCCCCCACCGAAAAAAAAAATGGAGTGTCTGTGGGTAACAGGCTGTACAGAACCCATCTGCACTCTCTAGGTGACAAATTGCCTCTGAGAGGAAGCCCTCTCACTGACCTTCCTGTCAGTCACCAAAGGGAAGGAACACTTTTTGACTCACTCATGTGGCAATCATTGGTCTTCTCAGGCAACCTGGGAGCTGATAATTGACTGAACTCCACACTTATTGATGCAATTACCTGGCCCCCATCTTACCCACCTGCTTTTTCTCCTTCCCCCTCATAGACACACACACACACACACACACACACACACACACACGTTTATAGTAAAGGCAAGTTGAGAGAGAGGGAGAGAGTTTTTTGTGTGTATGAATGACAGTTGAGGGGCTCACAGTGGCATGAAATTAAGCTCTGGCTTGTTTGTTCAGGGCCTAAAAGAAATTAGGTAGAGGGCTTATAAGGAAACATAACATCAGGTCTAAAATGGAGTTTTTTCTGCTATTCTTTTTGCTGGAATCAGTGCCCAAGGATGCAGGCCCAGGGGGTTCTAAGCTTGACCCTTTGTTTTCCTACTTTGGGCATAGGGAGGGAAGAGCAGCAGGAGGGAAGGAGAGGGCCTGGGCAGGGTTGGGGGAGGGGGGGTGGAGTAGACAAGGACATGGGGAGGAATTGTGGATGCAAGCGTTTCTTAAACTGCTTGCCAGAAGTAACTACTTAGCTGCCCACTAGTTGCCAGGGGAAATATAAGAAAGTTGATTTTATTAGTTTAGGATCCAGGCCCCTCTGGGAAGGACAACTGGACTTCAGAGGAAAATAAGGTTTTGTAAGAGAGAAAGAAGTGGGGGGAGAATGAAGAGAAGAGGAAGGCTGGAAAACAGTATGTGGAAGACAGAAACTGAGGGAAAAGAAAAGGCAGGGATGGTAGGGGTCGAGGAGGGCCAAGTAGCTCTCTGGTTCGTAACATGTGGAGTCTGTGTGGCTGAAAGTGGTGGGAATAAGATTACTCAAAGATTTTAGTGCTGAAGATTGGAGCTACGGGGCCTCTCAACAACCACTTGGTTTAGTGGGTATTAAAGTATTTTCTCAATCATCCTCCTATCTTTCATAACTTTGCTGGCCTAGGGGTTTGTCCTCCTATTGAGACGATTGGCATTTATTAGGCAATTGCTGAGGGTTTTCCTACCTGTTCCCAGGGACAGTGAGCCCTATGCGGGTCAGGTACTATTTATGTCTGCGTGACTCAGTGGAAAGAGCCCAGGCTTTGGAGTCAGAGGTCATGGGTTCATATCCCAGCTCTGCCAATTGTCAGCTGTGTGACTTTGGGCAAGTCACTTCATTTCTCTGTGCCTCAGTTACCTTGTCTGTAAAATGGGGATGAAGACTGTGAGCTCTCCGTGGGACAACCTGATCACCTTTTCACCTCCCCAGCACTTAGAACAGTGCTTTGCACATAGTAAGTGCTTAATAAATGACATTATTATTATTGTTATTATCATGTCTGATCTGATTGTTTTGTATTGTGTTTAACAAATACTGCAATTAGTAATAGTACTACTATTAGAGACACCTATGGTTTGTCTATCTTGTCTCAGAAGATTTCTGGCTGCCCTGCAGCCCACACAAATGAGGGGTCCCATTGGGCAGCAAATGTCCCCATAATGAAGGGGATTGATAGGGACCCTACTCTGGCCCCAATCCTAACCAGATGACTTTCCAGGCTGGGCCAGCTCACCACAACCCAGCCATGCCTCACCCCCAAAATGAGTGGGGTGATTGTGGAGGAAGGAGCAGGAGCTGGAGAAGTCCAGGTGGTAGAAGTGAGTTGAGGTGAACCACAGGCAACCAATAAGGAAGTGGGCCCTTGTTGTTTATGAAGGAGAGAGAGGTTCAGGGGCAAGTCACTTAACTTCTCTGGGCCTCAGTTCCCTCATCTGTAAAATGGGAATTAAGACTGGGAGACCCCCGTGGGACAACCTGATCACCTTGTAATCAGCGCTTTGAACAGTGCTTTGCACATAGTAAGTGCTTAATAAATGCCATCATCATCATCAAGTTCTCTCCTTGCTCTGCCTGCAGTTTAAATCCAGGAACTCAGATCACTTCTCTCTCGTTTCTTCTCCTTCTTTGCCCTCTCCCCTCCAGCCCATCCCCAGCCATTCAAGGGTAATTGAGTTAGGAGACCCTGTAGGTGGTTAGTGAACCTTCTACTGCTCAGCCCACACCTGAGACAATTATAACCCAGTCATCAGCTTTGACCCCAGGATCCAATTCCTGTTGACCCCAGGAAACCTGCCTCCTCTCCCCCCGGCTCCTAATAGCTACTGGTCTCTCCGGAGAATGAGAATGAGGAAAGTGGTCTTGTCCCTCTTGGATTTCTGATTGGATACATGCTGAGCCCAGTTGAGCTCCCTCCCAACATCTCAACAAACCCTAAGTGACCGAGAGCTGAGGGAAATCTTTTGGATACCTCAGTCCTTTTCAGTGGAAGACGGCTGGACATCATATAAAGACATTGGTAAGCTTCCACCTGGGAAAGACACTTTTTTCAAATTTTTCTTTTTAATTGCTGTTGAAACTGGGGTTTGTTGGAGGTAGTATGACCAGTGGAAGAGTGCAGGCCTATGAAGCAGGGGACCTGTGTTCTAATCTTGTACCCCTCACTTGTTAGTTTTGAAACCTGGGCAAATTACTTAACCTCTCTATACCTTAGTATCCTCATAAGATAATTAGAATCTATTAATAGTATTTGTTAAGTACTTACTCTGTGCCAAGCCCTGGGGTTGATAGAAAATAGCCAGGTCAGGCATTGTCCCTGTCCCAGATGGGACTCACAGCCTTGTATCTATTCTCAACATTTAGTAAGGTGCTTGGCACATAGTAAGTGCTTAACAAATGCCACAGTTATCATTATTATTACAGGGGCAGGGGAAGGCAATAGGAAAGGGCTCAGGGCTAGAAGAGGCAGGCTGGTGGAGAGTTGTGTGGGTGGGATTATCTTATTGCTACAGAGAGAGACAGTTGACTGGGACTGAAAATGTTGTGGCTCCTGGGATGGTCAGTCAGTCATATTTATTGAATGCTTACTGTGTGCCGAGCACCTTACTAAGTGCTGGGGAGAGAACAATATAATAGACCCATTCCTTGTCCACAATGAGTTTACAGTTTAGTGGGGTGACTGTCAGCCTAGCCGACTGGAGCATCATCCTGCAGGATGGCTGCTGGCTATTGTCAGATTAACGGGATTGATTAGGTTCCCTGTGGGGAAAGAACTACGGCTTTACAAGGGCCGGCATGGCAAATCCTTCTCTGAGAATGAGATATTCAGAGCCTCACTTGCAGACCTGGAGTCTGCAATGATGCAGAACAGAAGGGTCACACTGTTCCTTCCCTTTTTCCCATCTCCTCTCCTACCCTTCCCTATTGGTCTGGTCCCAGCCTCATTTCTGGTCTTCTAGTCCCATAGTCATAGTTCTTGGCTTTTCCCCGGAGCCTGGTTCTTGTCATCAATCAACCAATGGTATTTATTGAGTGCTTACAATATGCAGAGAACTGGAGTAAGTGCTTGGGAGAGTACAGCAGACTTGATAAACACCAGGTGTTTACAGTCTAGAGTGGGAGTCCAACATTGAAGTACATTACGAATGTGTACATAAGTGCTGTGGGGCTGAGGAGGGGGTGAATATCAAATGTTTAAAGGGCACAGATCCAAGTGCGTAGGTGAAGTAGAAAGGAGAAGGAGCAGGAGAAATGAGGGCTTAGTTGGAGAATCTCTCTTATTTGCACCCTTTATTCACCCCTCAGTTCCACAGTAATAATAATAATAATGATAATGATGGTATTTGTTAAGCGCTTACTATGTGCAAAGCACTGTTCTAAGTGCTGCGGGGCTCACAGTTTTAATCCCCATTTTACAGATGAGGTAACTGAGGCCCAGAGAAGTTGTGACTTGCCTAAAGTCATACAGCTGACATTTGGTGGAGCTGGGTTTTGAACCCGTAACCTCTGACTCCAAAGCCTGTGTTCTTTCCACGGAGCCACGCTACTTCTTATGTACATATGTTTAATTTATATTACTGTCTCTCCTTCTAGACTGTAAGCTCATTATGGACAGGGAATCTATCAACTCTGCTACACTGTGCTCTTGAGATTCAGATTGGCCTAGTGGATAGAGCACAGGCTTGGGAGTCAGAAGGACTTGGGTTCTATTCCCAGCTCTGCCACTTGTCTGCTGTGTGACCTTGGGCAAGTCACTTAACTTCTCTGTGCCTGTTACCTCATCTGTAAAATGGGGATTGAAACTTTGAGCCCCATGTGGGATGTGGATTGCGTCCAACCTGACTACCCCGTGTATACTCCATGGGGGGAGGGGAAGGCAATAGGAAAGGGCTCAGGGCTAGAAGAGGCAGGCTGGTGGAGAGTTGTGTGGGTGGGTGGGGGGCATCACCTTATTGCTGCAGAGAGAGACAGTTGACTGGGACTGAAAATGTTGTGGTTCCTGGGATGGTCAGTCAGTCATATTTAAGTCATGTTGTGCTTAACAAGTATCATAAAAAGCACTTAGTACAGTGTTCGGTACAATCAATCAATCAATCATATTTATTGAGCACTTACTGTGTGCAGAGCAATGTACTAAGCGCTTGGGAAGTACAAGTTGGCAACATATAGAGACAGTCCCTACCCAACAGTGGGCTCACAGTCTAAAAGGGGGAGACAGAGAACAAAACCAAACATACTAACAAAATAAGATAAATAGAATATATATGTACAAGTAAAATAAATAAATAAATAGAGTAATAAATATGTACAAACATATACATATATACAGGTACTGTGGGGAAGGGAAGGAGGTAAGATGGGGGGGATGGAGAGGGGGACGAGGGGGAGAGGAAGGAAGGGGCTCAGTCTGGGAAGGCCTCCTGGAGGAGGTGAGCTCTCAGCAGGGCCTTGAGGGGAGGAAGAGAGCTAGCTTGGCGGATGGGCATAGGGAGGGCATTCCGGGCCCGGGGGATGATGTGGGCCGGGGGTCGAGAACAATGCACGGTGAGGAGATTAGCGGCAGAGGAGCGGAGGGTGCAGGGTGGGCTGTAGAAGGAGAGAAGGGAGGTGAGGTAGGAGGGGGCGAGGTGATGGAGAGCCTTGAAGCACAGGGTGAGGAGTTTCTGCCTGATGCGCAGATTGATTGGTAGCCACTGGAGATTTTTGAGGAGGGGAGTAACATGCCCAGAGCGTTTCTGGACAAAGACAATCCGGGCAGCAGCATGAAGTATGGATTGAAGTGGGGAGAGACATGAGGATGGGAGATCAGAGAGAAGGCTGATGCAGTAGTCCAGACGGGATAGGATGACAGCTTGAACGAGCAGGGTAGTGGTATGGATGGAGAGGTAAGGGCAGATCTTGGCAATGTTGCGGAGCTGAGACCGGCAGGTTTTGGTGATGGCTTGGATGTGAGGGGTGAACAAGAGAGCGGAGTCGAGGATGACACCAAGGTTGCGGGCTTGTGAGACGGGAAGGATGGTAGTGCCAACAGAGATGGGAAAGTCAGGAAGAGGGCAGGGTTTGGGAGGGAAGACAAGGAGTTCAGTCTTGGACATGTTGAGTTTTAGGTGGCGGGCAGACATCCAGATGGAGATGTCCTGAAGGCAGGAGGAAATGCGAGCCTGGAGGGAGGGGGAGAGAGCAGGGGCAGAGATGTAGATCTGGGTGTCATCAGCGTAGAGATGATAGTTGAAGCCGTGGGAGCGAATGAGGTCACCAAGGGAGTGTGTGTAGATCGAGAACAGAAGGGGACCAAGCACTGAACCTTGGGGAACCCCCACATTAAGGGGATGGGAGGGGGAGGAGGAGCCTGCAAAAGAGACAGAGAATGAACGACCGGAGAGATAAGAGGAGAACCAGGAGAGGACAGAGTACACTTGTACTGTATACTGTGTACAGTACACAGTACACAGGAGAGGTACACAGTAAGCACTTATAAAATTCCATTGATGATGAAGGGGGAGAGAGTTACAGCTAGAGGGAGGAAGTTGGCAGTGAGATGGAGATAGAGGTACAGTGGGTAGGTTCATGTTAGAGGAGCGAAGAGAGGGGGCTGAGTTGTAATAGGAAATCACTGAGGTAAAATAAGAGAGGGTGAGCTGATTGAATGCTTTAAAGTCAATGGTATGGAGTTTCTGTGTGATGCAAAGGTGGATAGACAACCACTGGAGTTTCTTGAGGAGTGAGGGAACATGAACTGAACTGCTTTTTACAAAAATCTGGGCAACAGAGTGAAGTACAGACTGGAATGGGGAGAGGCAGGGAAGTCAGGGTTTATGGTTTCATTTTCTAAAACTAACTGAATTTGGGAAGCAGCTTGGCCTAGTGGAAAAACCACAGGCATTGGAGTCAGAGGACCTGGGTTTTAATACTGGATTTACCACTTAGCTGTGTGACCTTGGGCAAGTTACTTAACTTCTCTGTGCTTCTGTTACCACATCTGTAAAAATGGGGATTAAGACTGTGAGCCCCATGTGGGATGTGGACAGTGTCCATCCTGATTATCTGGTATCTACTTCAGTGCTTATTACAGTGCCTGGCACATAGTAAATGCTTGACAAATGTCATTAAAAACCAAGAATTTGGGTAGGCCTAGCGCCACTGGAGGACGTCACATCAGTTGGCACCATACTGATTCCTTCCAATTACAAACTGCACCATGTCCTTTCTGTTCTATTTAAGACTTGGAGTTTCTGGCTCTTTCAACAAAACCCCAAGGCCTTGCACCTTGATCTGACTACCTTTAGATTATAAACTTTTCTTAATGATATTTTTTAAGTGCTTCCAGGCACTGTACTAAACACTGGGTAGAGACAAATTAATCAGCTCTTCAAGGGCAGGGGCTGTGTAACCGTCCTCTATAATACCCCAGAGGAGTGGTCTGCTCAAAATGGACTGCTGACTGACAGAGTCCCTTCTAGGTGATTTGCTGGATGCTTGTCTTGCAGCTGGACAGTAAATAGTGCTATTATAGGCTTGGACAGAAGCCTAGTGGATAAAGCACAGGCCTGAAGTCCGAAGGACCTGGGTTCTAATTCCAGCTCCACCACTTCATTCATTTATTCATTCATTCATTCAATCATATTTATTGAGCGCTTACTGTGTGCAGAGCCCTGTACTAAGCACTTGGGAAGTACAAGTTGGCAACATGTAGCGATGGTCCCTACTCAACAGCGGGCTCACCACTTGTCTGCTGTGACCTTGGGCAAGTCACTTCACTTCTCTGTGTCTGTTACCTCATCTGGAAAATGATAGAAGAATGTGAGCCCCATGTGGGACAGGGACTGAGTCCAACCTGATTAACTTGTATCTACCCAGCGCTCAGTACAGTGCCTGGGACATAGTAAGTGCTTAACAAATACCTTTTTTAAATAAGTAGGAGATGGGTCAGTGTACTCTGTGGTTGCTCTATGTGCTGGAACATTTGTGTCTTTGACTTGGAAATCTGACTTTTGTTATTTCCCAGGTTCCCCTTGACTCCCATGGTATAGCCCAGCAAGGCTACATATTGCTCTGGGAGGAGGCAATTTGAACAGGGGCTCGGCCCAGAGCCCCTTGGAGAGATTGTAGGAGCACTAGGAAAGTAAGATTTCTTTCTACCAGCATCTCTCAGCTGTCCTTTGAGGAGCAGAAATGGAGAGATCTGAACTCAGCTCCTGGCTGTTCCCTGTAGGTTTATTTTTCACTTGAGAACACCCTAACTGCCTAATCTAGAGAAATTGTTCTGCCCGTGTCTCCCCACATTACTTAAAATCTTCCAATTCCTCTCTATATCAAATTCCTGACTATTGGCTTTAAGGCACTCAATCAGTTCTCTCCCTATTTCTCCTTGCTCCTCTCCAGCTACACCCCAGTGTATACACTTAGGTCCTCTCAAGTCAGCTCACTCACTGTGCCTCTTTCTCATCTCTAACATTATCCCCCCTGGCTGGAGCCCCCTCCCACTTCACATCCTGCAGAACACTGCTCTCCCCACCTTCCAAGCCCTTCTGAAATCACGTCTCCTCCCGGAGGCCTTCCCTGATTGATATCTTCACACCCTAATTCCCCCCTTATTAACACTTCAGCACTTCTGCATCCCCTAACATTGGTACTCACCTCTCCCAGGCCTCCACCCTTATGTACACTTCATTAAACTCAGTGTGTTTTCTCTGCCTGTAATATTAGTGTCTATCTTCCCCACTACACTATAAACTCCCAGAGGCAAGGATTATGTCTACAAACTCATTTTACTCTCCTAAGAACTTAGTATAGTGTTCTACACAGAGAAAATGCTCCATAAATATGGTTGGACTGATTAATGCTGGTACCCTTGGCTTCACCCTTCCTTGAAGGAAGTAATCATGGGACTGTCTTCTTAGCTCTCTTGTTTACCCTTTCTCTGCACCCAGGCTAGAGCCTGGGATGGGATGATGCATGGGAGGTGGTGGAACAGGAGGGAGCTGAGCATTATGGGGGTGATGCTCTTCACTTCGCTCTCCTCCTCCCCCAACCTCACTCTCCACATCCACACTCTCTTGCTCTTGTTCGTGGGAAAAATTTAAGCTTTTTGAGTGTAGGGGCTGGGCCTGCTCTGCTTTTTTTCCCCTTACCCATGCCATATTGGAATAGGCCCCTGGGGGTCTCAGGAAATATTCGGGAGAGTGGGAAAGCTGGGGGCTTGGAGTTGAGAAGAAAAGGGCAGTGATCCCATTCCTCTGGGGTTTAGCTAGACTGTTCCTTCTTCAGCGTGGTTGGCCCAGTCCCTCCTGCCCCTCCTCCTGACTGTTTCCAGCCAGGGAGAGTCCCCAAGGAGGGGCAAGATGCTCCCTCGGGCTTCTGGGAAGTGGGGAGAAGGTGGTGGGGCAGGGCCCACCACTAAGGAGCTGAAAGAGGGACCATAGAGCCTCCTGTACTGTGAAAGAGAACAACTGCCCCTCTGGGGTCTCTGCCTGCCATTGGCACCCATAGAGGAAGGATTTGGGGTCCCTGGCCCCACCCCCCAAACACCTTCTGGTGCCTGGCCCCATCCCTCCCCTTCCACTGGGACCCAGCTGTGCAGCCAAGTGCCATGCACACTGAGTTATTTCAATTTTAAGAATATGATGGAACCAGTGATGCTTAAAATGTACTTGTTAATGGCCTCGCTTTGCAGTTTCATTTCACTTTAATAGAAACCATCTGCTCCGAGCTGGCAGGGGTGTCCACTCGGCTCCTTTGGAGGAGGCTGCTCCCACCCACCTCACGCCCCTTGCCTTCCTGGCACATCTGGCTGCAGGGAGAGCCTGGGCACGAGGACCAAGAGGGAAGGGCACCAGCTTTGCGGGGGCCTGTGTGGGGAGACGAACACATGTCGAGACGAGATCGGGAAGGGAGCAGACATGAGGCATGGGAGTGCCAGCCCATTGGCGGAAGCCTGAGGCTCAGAGGTGCCAGGGTCTGGGGGACTCCCTGCCCTTCTTCACAGAGGTAGGAGGAGGGGAGGGGTATTCCCCCTCTGTGTAAGACAAGCTGCAAACCACAGGGCTTCTGGGCAGATGGGGATGAGGGCATAGGAAAGTCGGCAGAGCCCAATCCACCCTAAGCTCATCAGTCCTCAATCTGCCCTTGACCTCTCTGTGCTCTGGAGGGTAGAGTGGGAGACTGAGTATGTGCTTGCAATGCAGCTTGCCCCTGCCCCCCTCCAGTAAGCCTAACCTGGGGCTCCTTTTAATCCCAGCTGCTGGGCGAGATCAATAAGTCCATGGCTGGCGTGGCTTCCTACGGCCCCCCGGACCAAGCCCCTTCCCCCAGCAAGAAGCTCCGAGTTCACCAGCTTCGTTCGTCCTCAAAACGCCCGACCCGCCAGTGGGCCGGAGGGAGTGATCCCCAGCTCAATCAATAAATACCGTTTGAGGCCAGCTGAAAAACAAAGGGCCCCAGAGTTGAAATTAGACTCTTTTCTCTCTTCCCGACATACCCCCATCCCTCGGAAAAGTTTACAAAAAATTTCCCTCATTAAAAAAAAAATAGAAGTGGTCAGAGGCCCAGGACTATAGGGTGGTCCCATTGGGGAGGGGGATTTTGTAGCCACTCTGCAGGAAGGCCAGGCAGATCACCAGTCCCAGGACTCCAGTCAACAGAACTGCCCCCAGGGCCTTGAGGAAGGAAGTCCTGGTGCGGATGAAGGTGGCAGGGCCCATGAGGCCCAGCAGGGCCGTGCTGACCGTCAACGTGTACACGATGGAGACGCCCGTGTTGAGGGCCACGATCTTCCCAAACTTGGCGAAGGGGGCGATGATACAGAAGAAGAGGGGCACTGTGGCAATGACGGTGGTGACCGCACTTGAGACAATGGCCACCCCCACGTGCCGGATGGCTTCCAGGGTCCGCCACTGGCGGCAGGAGCTTGGGTCCTGGCATGGGGGAAAAGAGAATGAGATGGGAGCAGGTGCATATTGGAGCACAAAGAAGGAACTGGAATCCATAGGGCCAAAGGGAGGGTTTAGCACCTAGGAAGCCAAAGGGGTAAGGACTTATGACCCTTGGGGCCCCAGAGGAAACGCTGGGGGCCATCAAACGACCTGAGTTCTAATCTTGGCTCTGCCACTTACCTGCTGTGTGACTTTGGGCAAGTCACTTAACTTCTCTGTGCCTCAGTTCCCTCATCTGCACAACGGGGATGTGCCGAATCTGCACAATCTCTGTTCTCCCTCCTACTTAGACTGTGAGCCCCATGTGGGATTTGATAATCTCGTATTGACTCCAGGGCATAGTGCAGTGCTTAGCACTCAGTAAGCCCTTAACAAATAACACAATGATGATGATAATCAGAGAGGGAGCCCAGAATCTCCAGAACTAGGCTTGGGTGAAATCTTGGACCCAAAGAGCTAGAGGGAAGGAATGGAGAACCTAAGACTCCCTTTCTCTTATATGGTGGGGGCTAAAAGAGCTAGACTGTAAACTCTTTGTGGGCAGGGAACGTGTCTACCAACTCTGTTGGATTGTGCTCTCCCAAGTGCTTAGTCCAGTGGCCTGCACACAACAAATACTCCAATACCACTGGTGGATCAATAGCAGGGTGAGGATGGACATGCACCCATGGATGAGCCTAAAGCGTGGACCTTGGCTGACTGCTACCCAAAGCCAGAAATAAAGGGGAAAGAGAGACATTTGGAGCTGCCTTTCTGGGGGAATTAACTATTTTTTCATTTACATAGCACTTACTGTCTGCAGCGTACTGTACTAAGTGCTTGGGAGAGTACAATATAACAGAGTTGGTAGACACATTCCCTACCCAGAATGAGTTTAGAATTCAGAAAGGGATGAAGACCCACCCCACTGTGTCACTGTATGTGCCGCACTTCCCTGCAGACTGTAAAGACTCTGTTAGAGCCGTTTCAAGGGACTCTGTGATGATTTTGTTTCACGCTAGGGGTTTGATTTGGTGAGATATATTTTGCACCTCAAATCATGGCAGAATCTCATGCTTTTGTAAAGCATCGATTTAAACTCAAGTGCAGGCTAAGCGGAAGGGCTATTTAACCAGCCAAGGCCTCACTAGACCCAGCAACAATTGCAGATAGCAGCTGAGCTGCTGGTGACATCACTAAGGCCAGCAGATTCTAGGCTGCAGCACAAAGGTTGCCAACAAGATCCATGAAGGAGCCAAGCCAAGTCAAGTCCTCAGCTGGGATTTAAAAGCATCCTTTTCCCATCCCCTGAGATCATTCCCCAAAACCAGTGCTAATGATTTTAACTACTCGCATTCCAGAGGGCAGTCCCATTATCATGCCCTCCAAAAAGAGTGTTTACCAGTATAAATGGAGTTTCTGGAATGTGTCTGTTATATTGTACTCTCCCAAGTGCTTAGTAATAATAATAATAATTCTAATGATGGCATTTATTAAGCACTTACTATGTGCAAAGCACTGTTCTAAGCGCGAGGGAGGTTACAAGGTGATCAGGTTGTCCCACAGAGGGCTCACAGTCTTAATCCCCATTTTACAGATGAGGTAACTGAGGCACAGAGAAGTGAAGTGACTTGCCCAAAGTCACACAGCTGTCAATTGGCAGAGCGGGGATTTGAACCCGTGACCTCTGACTCCAAAGCCCGTATTCTTTCCACTGAGCCATGCTGCTCGTTAGGGTTAGGGTCAGTACAGTGCTCTGCACACTACTAGTGCTCAATAAATATGATTGACTGACTGTAGTGTTACTCCAGTCTGGGAAGAACCCCTTGGCCATTAGCATGTCATTAGCCTGGCACTGAAACACAAACAGGAGATTTTTTTAAGTAACTCTGATATGTGAAGCCCTCCTTCTCCTGCCCTCTCCCCCTTTCCTTTCCCAAATCTTTTCCCCCTAGTTATGCGGAGGGGATAAGAACCTCACCTCTGTCTGCTGGAGGGGAAGATTCTCACCAGCCAGCAGGTAGCCCTCCACCAGGTGGACGCAGTAATCGACCGAAGAACCAACGAGGATGGAGAGGGAAATGGCTTCCACGGCCCCCATTTCCCAGCCAGACCAGTACATGATGGTCACCACAAGACAGACAATTCCTGCACAGACAGTTTGTTGATGAGCAGAGAATATCAGCTCCCTAGACAGTCTTCTCCCCCCTCCAACCCTACCAAAGAGCCCCAACTTCCAGTGGATAGGGACCCTATGGGAAGAGAGGAAGGCCTCTGCAAGTTGGAGAAAATCAAACTAATGGCATTGTAGGGTGTCCTGGATCCCCACATAGGAGGGGAGACAAGTGGGGTGCCAGGACCAATCTGCATTGTGGACACCACAGGAAGCCAGGTGGAGCTAGAAGAGAGGTACTGAATACCAGGACTAGAGAAGGGGGAGAAGTTTCCTTCTAGACAGGACTCTTCTTCCGCCAAAACAAACCCACCCAGGCCTAGCTCTGAGGCACGGGCTGGCTGAAAGTCCTCACAGCTTGGAGGCTTTGACCACCCGTGCTGCAGTGGTATAATGAATCTTTAAACACCCCTTCCTCCTCCTGGCTTTTCCTAGTCTAGGCGTTCCTTCTTCTGCTGGCACACTGACTGTGTATTGAGTACATTCTAGGTGACTTTGCCTTCTCCAGCTCTGTATTTTCCTCCAGTTAAAAAGCCCCGCTACAAGACAACCAACACCCCTCCAAGGTTCCATGTCCTAAATTTCACCTTAACTCAGCAGTAACTGCAGGTTAAACAAGGTTAAAAAGGCTGGTGCCCCCAGATTCCATGATTTTTTACCTCTGCTCCCACCCCACCGCTCAGAAAAATGAGTACTGCCTTCCTTTTGCCCGGATACTGAAACTGCCCCCAGATACCCAAGATGCTGAGCAGCACTGGCAGCAGAAGCAGGATGTGGGTTGTGAAGACGGCAACTGCAGCCACACAGATGACCAGGGAGAGGACCAGGCCATACAGAGCACTCTGCACACCTGGAATGAGAAATGAAGGGAGGCATCGTCACATCCGTTTGGCTCCCCTGGCATTTTCCTAGGCACTGCAGGGGACTGGGGCTGCTCCCAAGTCCTATAATTCTCTCTATTTTCTAACAGGCACACGAGAGTTATCGGTCTTCCCCAAGGTTACCCAGAAAGACAGTGGCCAACTGTTTGTTGAGCACCTCTGAACTGAGAGTTTGGAGCCCAGATTAGTGTCAAGCTGTGGCTCAGAGAAGGTGAGTGAGTCCCTCAAAGTCACACATCAAATCAGTCCACCCTCAGCGATTATCTACCTATCCATTATTAGTTTTAATGTCTGTATCCCCCGTCTAGATTGTAAACTCCATTTGGGCAGGGTACATGTCAGCCAACTCTGTTATATTGTACTCTCTTTAGTACAGTGCTCAATAAATACAATTGATTGATTAACTGGATTGATCCTCTGAATTAGCACGGTGGTGGCAGAAGGGCAGTTCAGAATGAGGAATTAGGTACAATCAAGCCCCAGCTCCCCTTTCCAGTGTCCCATCAGAGCCAGGGACTTCCTGAATGTCCTTGCTCCCAAAATTCTCTGTGTGCTCGGGGAAAGGGGATAAAAGCTGCGGCCAAGGGCTCTCAGTGTCTCCCCCAACCAGCCAGCCACGCCGCCTCCCTGGAGGCACTGGCTCTCCTCTGCACCATCAAGGAGGCTCCATCCCATCCCATTCCACCTTCCACCACCCAGGCAGAAATGTGTCCTGGGAACATTGATGGTTGCCAGTATGCCTTGGATTCTGAGCCTGAAATTCTGCTCCTCTAAGCTCCTCTGATATTTTGTTTTATTTTGTGACTCATCTGGGTTGTGTGTTAATGTTTTATCACTTCTGCTGTGTGCCTCCGGTCCCTTCTCCCACTTACACTCTTAGACTTTGAACCCCCGAGAGACAGGGACCATGTCTAATTCTCACCTCTGTATTATTTCCCGACATTCAGTTCAGTGCTCTGCACACAATAAGCATTTAATAAATACTATTACTACTCTTACTACTACTACCAGGTCCAATTTTTCCTAGTCTACAGGTTTATTCTCCTGCTGGCACACTGACTGCTTATTGAGAACCTTCTGGGTTATTTTAGCTATTCCAGCCTGGGATGTTTCTCAGAAACAAAAGTTGAATGAGAAGAGGTGAAACACCAGTAGTGAAGGGGAAAGTTAGGGCCTATGGGTTGTGGGCTGGAGCTGAGCGCCGGGGACCGGGGACAGGAGCTGTGGGCTGGAGACACCTACCTATGATCTCCATGAAGATCTGCTTCCAGTGTTCACAGGTCTGGAAGCCTCGGCGCAGGACTGAGCCCTCGGGAAAGAGCCGCAGCTGCTGCTGAAGGAAACCCTCCCACCGGAGGTAGTCAGTGTACGTCTGGAAGGAAGACTTCCCCTTGTAAGTGGTCTGCAGGTGAAGAAGAGGGTGGGAAGTTAAGTGGATGGCCATGCCCACCCCCTCTGCATCCTGCCACTGTCCAGAGCTCTGTGTCTCTGTACCACCGGGTGATGGCATGCACGTCAGTGTCTCCAGGCCCTCAGCCCTGCCGACAGCCTCTCATCATGTGGCCCAGGGCCAGGCAGAGGTTGGTTAGACATTACTTGGCCTGCCTGAGGATGTCTATCAAGTCTGTAAGTTGTTGGGCTTGGGCCTTTCAGATAAGGCTGCAATAGCCCAGCAGGGCTGGGGAAACCACAGAGGATGCCCAACAGAGGAACCAAAAGAGCCAAGGGCTAAGGATGGGGTCAGAGGTAATGCTGGGGGACTGAGAATGTGGTCAGAAGCAGGACTGGTGGCGGGGGCGGGGTGAGGATGGTTAGACCGCAAGCTCATCCTCTAGACTGTATGCTCATTGTAAGAAGAGAATGTCTCTGTTATATTGTTTCGTATTCTCCCAAATGCTTAGTACAGTGCTCTGCACACAGTAAGTGCTCAATAAATATGATTGATTGGGGTCAGAAACCAGGCTGAGGGATTGAAGATGGGGTTAGAAGTAGGGGTGGGGGCTCGGGAAGGGGTCAGAGGTAGGGCTGGGGGTTTTAGGTTGGACTCAGAGTTGCAGGTGTCTGAATGTGGGAAAAGACTATTTTACTTGAAAAACCAGGGCTCCCTCAGGAAACCACTGTCAATAAGGGCACCAAGAACTGCTCTCTCCCTTCTCACCACCTATAGGGTTCCTGCCTCCCCTTTTACCACCTGCCGGGTTCCTGTCTCATTCATTCAAACATATTTATTGAGCACTTATTGTGTGCACAGCACTGTACTAAGTGCTTGGGTGAGTACAAAATAAAAACACATTCCTCCCTTTTCACCACCACTGGGCTCTTCTCTCCCTCTCACCACTGGCAGGACTCTTACCTCCCCCCTCATCACTGCCTAGACTCCTCAAAGCCACACTGAGCTTTGAAGGGGAAAGTAGCTGGCAGGCCCCAGATGGGTTGACCTGACATTTCTGTGCTAGTATGTGGAGTAGGGGGGACCACACCCTGCTGCCCTGCCAGCTCTACAAGGGAATTCAGGGATCGGCCTCTGGGTGAGGGGTGTGCTCACCGACTCAAAGGCCATAGAGATCCACTGAACTTTGCCCTCCTTCACGCCCACGGCCCCGTGGGACAGCTGCCCCGGGAGCAGGTTGGGCTCGGGGATGTTCTTGCATTCAGGGTGCAACATCTGCAGAAAGGAGGAGATGCTGTAACCTAGAGAGAGAAGAGGGGAGAGACACAGAGAGAGAGAGACAGAGGCGGAGGAACCATGGGGGCCAGGGAGAGAGGGACAGAGACATGGGAGCAAGGAGGCAGAGAGAGAAGAGAGGATCCTGGGTGGGAATTGCCCAGGCTCTGTGCCTTCCCATCCATCCCCACCTCATAATAATAATAGTGATAAACATAAACAGCTCCTGTTGTTTGTCATTTTCTGAGGCCATTTCCCTATACAGCCTCTGCCTCCTCCCGGGGGGAGGAGGGGCAGCTCAATTCATTCATTCATTCAATCGTATTTATTGAGCACTTACTGTGTGCAGAGCACTGTACTAAGCGCTTGATGCATACCTTTCTCTGGTTATCTATATTGAGGGGTGGGGGAAGAGAGGGAAACTCCGGGTTAATATAGGGCTGTTGGGTGAGCTGGGGACCTGTTCACCCATTAGCAGAGAGTGGCAGGAACGGGATGGAAGCTAACTGCTTCTGCTGAACTGAAGCGATTAATAGTCAGAGCAAGGGTGAAGGTGAGGGCCCAGGGAGCAGACTTCTACAGAGAAAGGGGAGTTTGGGAAGTTAGAGATAATAATAATAATAATGGCATTTATTAAGTGCTTACTATGTGCAAAACACTGTTCTAAGCTCTGGGGAGGTTACAAGGTGATCAGGTTGTCCCATGGGGGGACTCACAGTCTTAATCCCCATTTTACAGATGAGGTAACTGAGGCCCAGAGAAGTTAAGTGACTTGTTCAAAGTCACACAGCTGACAATTGGTGGAGCCGGGATTTGAACCCCTGACCTCTGACTCCAAAGCCCGGGCTCTTTCCACTGAGCCAAGCTGCTTTTCTTTCGAGCCTCTACCCAATCTGACTCTTGCACTTGGCACAGCCTCCCTGGTTCTGTCAGGCCCCATTCCTCTTCTCCTTTAATCACAACTCAACTGCCTCCTCCAGGAAGTTTTCCATCATTCACCCCATCCACTTTCCAGTGTTTCAGCACAGATTCCGAGTCCCTGGCTCATTCCACGCTCTCAGCTCACTCTTGTCATTGTTGGGTCTGGATGGGCCTTTATGTGGCTTGTCACTGGGACTGTCTCGACTCTCCTATTAAACTGGGAGCTTCTTGAGGCCGGGGACTGGATGTGATCTTCAAATGTCCCCCCAGAGATTCAATACAAATTGTTAACCAACAGACTGACAGGAACCTCCAGCCCCCTGCTGCCCCCCACCCCCAGTCCCAAAGAATCAATTAGCCTTGGTCCCCGCCCTTACCTACCTGAGGGCAGACACTGGGCTCCACCAGGCTTCACCAGCTCCTCATTGCTGGCAATGGCCTTGCAGAGGCGGCAGAGGTGACCAATCTCTTTGAAGAGGTCAAAGGAGTCATCATAGATAACGCTGCCCTTTCACAAGGAGACAGAAACCGGCCCAAGCCAATCACATGAGGCCCTGACAGGAGCACCCACCCGCTGGGAGGAGCAGGGCTCGTGGGGAGCTCCAGGTGGGACCACTGTGCCTAGGATCCAGGGAGGAGCAGAAAGGAGCAGAAGTATAAGAGGGACGTGAAGCGGCACAGTGTAGTAGAAAGCACACAGCCCAGGGAGTTAGGGGACCTGAGTTCTAATGTCAGTTCTGCCACTCTCTGTTGTGCAACCCTGGGCAAGTCACTTAACTACTCTGATCCTCAGTTATCTCATTTATAATAATAATAATGATGGCATTTATTAAGCCCTTACTATGTGCAAAGCACTGTTTTAAGCTCTGGGGAGGTTACAAGGTGATGAGGTTGTCCCACAGGGGGCTCACAGTCTTCATCCCCATTTTACAGATGAGGTAACTGAGGCCCAGAGAAGTTAAGTGACTTGCCCAAAGTCACACAGCTGACAATTGGCAGAGCCGGGATTTGAACCCATGACCTCTGACTTCAAAGCCTGGGCTCTTTTCCACTGAGCCACGCTGTTCAGTGGAATGGGAGTTTAGACTATGAGCCCGATGTGGGACATAGACTGTGTCCAAATTGATTACCTTACATCTTCCCCAGCCCTTACCTTAGAATAGTGTCTGGCACATAGTAAGTACTTAGAGAATACCAGTAAAAAAAACAAACAAATCAATAAATACTGTAATTATGCCAGGAGGATTTAAGGGGCTGGATACACCCACTAGAATGCCCCAGAGAAGGAGAAAAATCCCCTGGAAAATATCCACCAGCTGATTCACCCAGGACAAGTGGCAGGTGGGTTGTCAAGAACCATTGTTTCATTTGTTTTACCATCTAGGGGTTGGGAGGAAATGAAAACAGAGACAGACTGTTGGGCCAGGAAGGCTGGTGAGTTCTGCGTATTTATCAGAGGAGCAGCATGGCTCAGTGGAAAGAGCATGGGCTTTGGAGTCAGAGGTCATGGGTTCAAATCCCAGCTCCGCCAATTGTCAGCTGTGTGACTTTGGGCAAGTCACTTCTCTGTGCCTCAGTTACCTCATCTGTAAAATAGGGATTAAGACTGTGAGGCCCCATGGGACAACCTTGTAACTGCCCCAGCGCTTAGAACAGTGCTTTGCCCATAGTAAGTGCTTAATAAATGCCATCATTATCATTATCTGCAAAGCTGTGTGTTTAATGACCCCCTTCCAAAGCTCTGCCAAAGACCTTGTGAGAGCCTGAGCGCCCCACCTCTGCAGGTGGAGAGTTCATGTACCATGTCTCCGATGACGTGGTTGTCTGAGCTCCAGGTGCGATTGACTCCAAGGATGCCGAAGACCACGAAGACCATGGCACCCGTATCCACCAGTGGCCGCACCGCTGGCTTCCCGCAACCCGTGTTCACACAGGGGTTGAAGCCGTAGGTGGCAGACAGTCGAACTTTGGGGGCTGTGGGTGAAGGAAGGGAAAGGAGGAGCACTGTTGGGGGCTCCCAGCCCCCGGGAACACCCCTGTTCCCCTATCCTCCCCTGCACCCCACCCTCCCTCTTCCCCTCCAACTCCCACCTCCATCACCTTTCTCACTGGGCACATAGAGGAAGCCTTTATTGGGTCCGTCTGGGCTGGAGCTCAGCAGGCAGCCAGGAGGTGCCACGCACACCCGCCCGTGGAAAGGAGGCTTGTGGGATTGAGCAAAGTACAGCTTCCTGCAAAGGGAACCGTGGTGGGGTGTCTGTGAGCTCAGTGGGGCTCTGCAGGTGGGGGCTCAGCTTCTGCCATTAGGAGTAGAAAAGAAAGCGGATTCCACTGATGCCCCAGGGAGGGAGGGCAGCTTGAGAGAATGGTGGAGAGCTGGGTAGGGGAAGGTCGAGTGCTGATTTGCCAGGCTGGTGGAAAGCCACCACGAAATGGCGTACCGGGTTCGCTGCTGCTCCTTGGCCGCCACGTAGAAACTGAAGTCGAACTTCCAGCCCCTCTTGGTATCGCAGGAGAGAGAGGTCATCATCCACTGGAGCTGGTTCGTCTGCTGGAGCAGCCCTACTGTAGACACACAAGCGGTCAGCTTCTTGGTGAAGTTAGCGAAAGGCACTCTATACACCTAAGCAGTGGATTAATGAAAACAAGACACGTGACTCTGTGGGGCCGCCCCGGCCGGAGACCGAGAGGCTCGCAGTCTGCTTCCCCGAGCTTTTGGTCTCCCTTGCTTTATCTCCCGCCCTTTACCTCGTTCCCAGCTGGGCTGGGTCCCTGCTCCCCAGCTGCTATGGGGCCCTCTAACCTGTTAGCTCTTTGTGGGCAGAGAATGTGTCCGTTTATTGTTATATTGTACTCTCCCAAATGCTCAGTACAGTGCTGTGCACATAGTAAATGCTCAATAAATACGATTGAATGAATGAAAGGAGGAGGTGGGGGCGTATGGAAATGGTAAATCTGGGACTGGATTAGACTCATCCTCTAATCCCCACTCCAACCCTGTCCGGCTCTCCCCAGTCTTGCTGTTTTTCCCCAGGAGATCACCCACTGATCCAGCCCCCTCTCCGAGTGCCCACTGAGATTACAGGGAGGGGGCTCCCCAAAGCTCTAATGGTCACCAGGCTGGGGATGCCGGGGTTTGGTCCCTGCAGAACCAGGCACGTAGTCCTGGCCCCCGAGGAGGATGGGCAGGGGCTGTGTTCCGACCCAGACCCACGGCTCACCTGAAAGGAGGGCACCTCTCCTTCCCCCGGGGATACCGTCTGCCACGGTGTGGGCAGGCTGGCGTTGAGAGAGAACCTGTAAATGGCTGGTCTGCCGTGACCTTTGGCCTTAGAGATGTACACGGTACCCTGAGGGTCTAAGAGACACAACAGCAACCATTAAGGGACAGGATGGAAGAGCCCATGTCCCTCTGCCCATCACCTACACCAGTGCAATGTGTCAGGTCCTGGGGAATCAGAAAGGAGATTCAGAACCGTCAGGACTCCCGCCTCTCCCTCAGACTTGGCCCTGCGGGTGGACTGTGGCCTTTTCCCCAACTATGACTCAGTTGCTGCCAAGTCAAATAAGTCTTTTCCCTGATCTGACTTCCTAAAATGAGGCAGGTGCAGGTTCAGTTTCCTTGAATCCCTAGGATAAAATCAGAACTCCATGGCCATCTGCCCACCCAGCTGGGGTTTTAAATACTGCTGCTTTCTCCTGCCCCCACAAAGCTGTGAAATGACTAGGAGGGGTGAATCAGCAGGAGCGGCCCCAAGGAACGGGGGCTGTGGGTCAGGGAAGGTCAGATGCCCATGCCTGGACCTGTCTGCTTTAGTGTCCCCCACTCCACCTCCCACTGCACATTATGTTGTGTGTTGGCTGAAAGTAGAAGCTCAGCAGCCGTCATGACTCCAATTATCCAGCATGGCACTTGGCAAATAGAAGTCCATAGTGAGAGGTTAAAAAATACCATCAAAAGCAGCCAGCACGATAACAGGTCCCAGGCTCCTCTCCCCATTGCCCTGGGTTGGCCTCTATCTTTCCCATCCTGTGTCTCAGCCTTTGTGGAGAGTTGACTTTAGCCAGGGTCAGGCATTCAGTCTATGGTATTTATTGAGCACTTGCTGTGTGCCCACGCATCCCACTCCCTTCCCCTACCCCCAGGACTGACCCTGCTGGGCATCCTCACTCCGGCTGCCCCAGGGCACACCGGAACCCCGCTTCTTCTTCTCCAGTGAAGTCCTGATGTTGTTCTGCAGATTGTGGGGCTTCTCCTGAAACAGACCTGTCCCATATACTGAATCAGGGAGGGAAACTCAGTCGGCTCAAGAAGAGGAGTGAGGCAGAGGCCCCGGGGATGGGGTGCCATCCCCCGGGCCGGCTCAGAGGTGGTGATGAAATCAGAAGCCCTGGGGGGCCCTCCCAGTGCCTCACTCCCCCACCCCAGCCTCCACCATACCCTGATCCAACGTTGAGACTTCTCACCTGAGCAGGTGACACATGAGATGCCCTCAGCACTCAGGTTGTACTTCAGATCCAGCAGCACCTGGATGTTAGTGTCTGGACGGAAGAGGAGAGGGGCTCGGCTCGCTGGGCGGAGCCGGCTGGCAAAGAACAGCGACAGGATGAGGATGGTGATAAACAGCCCTGTAAAGAGAGTCCACCCCAGAGGCGAGGCTTGGATGGGGGCACCGGCACACCCATCCCAGCCAAGCTATTCTCTCCTCCACCTCCAGCCAGGGACCAGGGTGGCATCTGGGAAGGAGGCTTACCTAGAGTCACTATGTATTTGGCCATAACTGGGCAGGAAATTCCAAAAACACAGTTTAGATTCACTTTATCGGCCTGGGGACCTTTGGGAGGACCAGGAGGGCTGCTGGCAAGGGCTAGCCTGATCAGATCTGAGGGCTAGGAGGGCCCCTGAGGAGGACTTTAAATGTCCCCTGCAGCTGGTCAGGGCCCCAGTCATGGCAGGAGAAGACCAGGGCCCTGCCATTAGAGAAAGAAGTGAGCCTAAAGGCTAGCAGGGACTCCCAGCTCCCAGCCCAAGCAGCTAAGGCAGTGGCAATCAAGGAGGCTGGACAGCCGAGTTGTGAAAGAGCCCTGATGAAAAATATTTGAATGCCCGTGGGCTCAGCCCCAATGCTATCTTGCCTCAGTTGTATCCAGCGCTTAGAACAGTGCTTCGCACATAGTAAGCGCTTAACAAATGCTATTATTATTATTATTATTCTGGTGGTGGGTGGGGAAGGAGAAGGGACTTTTGTCTTCCTCTATCAATCATGCAATCAATGGTATCTATCAAGTGCTTACTGTGTGCCGAACATGGAACTAGGCGCTTGGGAGAGAATACAGTAGAGCTGATAGACACATTCCCTGCTCACAAGGAGCTCACAGTCTACAGGGGAGACAGACATGAAAATCAATTACTGATAGGAGAATGGGAGGTCCTGGGGGTGGAGGGGAGGGAGGAGGAGAAGGAGGAGGGGATATGAGGGAACAGGATAGGGAAAGGCAGAGTCGGCAGCAGGGCAGATGAGGAAGCAGCAGGGTGGAAGCTCAGATGATGATGAGTTATTCGTTAAGGCAGCTGTGGCTGCAATTCCCAGCTATTTGCCAGTCCAACAGGGGAAACAGCAGGCCTCCGGGAGGCCCGGGGGGCAGGGATTGGAGACCGCGGAAGGGGCACGAGCGGACCCAACTCTTACCGACGATCACCCAGCGGCTCTTCACTGCAGCCCACAGCACCCACTGGTGGAGCAGCTCCTGCAGCTGGCTGATCAGCTGGCCCCGGCCACCCCGCTCAGGGGGCTGCTGCAGGTTCTCGGGAAGCACGGACACCAGGGGCACGTCGCCCACCTCCAGAGACGCTGGAAGGGCACAGCCCCAGGGGGTGTCAGAGACAGCTAGGGTTGGCATGGGGAAAGGGGAGCTCAGTGGGGAGCTGGAAGGTGAGTCTGTGGGATACCCAGCTTGGAATAATAACTGGGGGATTTTATTAAGCACTTATTAGGTGTCCAGCACTTGGATAGATACAAGATAATCAGATCGGTCACAGTCCCTGTCCTACATGGGGTTCAGAGTTTAAGGGGGAGGGAAAACAGGTATTTAATTCCTTTTCTACAAATGATGAAACAGGCACAGCAGATATAGGAAATGAGAAGTCCAAGATGCCACAACTGGCAAGTTGAAGGGTTATTAGAACCCACGTCTGCTGACCCCCAGGCCTGTGCTCTATCCCCTGGGCCACACTGTTTCTCAGTTGTGCTGTGGATGTCCACTCAGGGCTTGGGCTAGCTGTTCCAGCTGCCTCAGGAGAGGGAGGGGGACTCAGGTTCAGCGCTGCAGAGAACATGACCTTGGGGGTAGACCACCCTGGAGACTTACGGCTGGGAAAGTCTACAGCCATGGTGTCTAGCCCAGCCTGGGGAGTTGGGGCGGTGGCGGGGAGGGAAGGGCCAGGACCCCCTGGTTCCCCAGCCAGCCTGGCTCCCCTCCCAGGCCTGGGGCAGGGAGCAATCTGACCCTGGCCTGACTCTGTGATTCTGGTCTCACCTGGCTCTTCCTCCACGCTCAGCAAAGGGATGTCATCATCTAGGTAGGGCATTGAGCTCTGAGAGGACCCTCCCGGGGTGTCCCAGGTGAGGAACACATCTTCAGCCAGATGGAGGGAGCTCTTCTTGCCGCATGTGTGCTGGCAGCTATGGAGAAAGTGGCCCCATGAGCCTGGAGCGATCCCTTCTCCCATGGCTGCCCCAGGAGATGCCCGGGAACTGCCACCCTTCCACCAGTGCTGAGTTCCCTTAAACTGGTTCCTGTGAGCACCCTCTCAAAAGGGAAGAGAAGAAGAGGCAGAGGCCAGGGAGCATCTCCGAGGTTTGATTTCCCATCAGCCTTCTGCCTGATCAATTTTCTTAGCTTGTCCACCCACGTTCCTTGAGGCCTACAGCATTTGATGGTTTTCTGGTCTATGGAGAGGAAGAGAGAGAGAGGGAGGAAGGGAGAGGAGGAGGGAGGGAAAAAGGAGGGAGAGGAAGAGGGAGGGAGACCTGATCCTCCTCTGGCACTGAGGAGCAGCTGGGCCAGGCAAGGTCAATATTTTTCCTGCTGAGCTTCAGTGCCACTCCCAAAGGTCCAGCCATCCATCCCCAGTGGAAAGACAGAGGGGGTTGACGGGCATTATGTCCCTGGCAGGTGCTGGAAACAAAAAGCTGGATCCAAAAAGAGCTCCCCTGCAACTCTGACTCATGACTGGAAATGGTTCCGGGTGGAGGCAGGTAGGACCACCAAAATTTAGGGGAGGAGAGTCCAGAGAGGCCAGCAGGACCCCATCACCCTCCCCACTTTGAACCTGGGGCAGCTCACCTAGCCTGGCAGGAGCTCTCCAGTGGGGACACGTATAGGTTCCAGATGCCCAGGGCCGCAGGCATGGTGAACAACACCGCCAACCAGCAACAGGACACAATGAGGGACATAAAGAGGCCAAAGTCGTGGACAGCCGGGATCTGGAACCAGGGAGGTCAGAAGAGGAAGGTGGAGAGGGCAGAGGGTTTGGGGGTGCACGTGGGACCTGCCCCCCACCCCCCGCCCCAGTTCCCCAGGGAGGCTGGGGTACCCTGCCCAGCCAGCTGAGCCCCAGCCTCACCTGGGAGAAGATGTTAGCAGCGTAGGCGGCAGCCGTGGTCAGGGACGTGAAGAAGGTGGCCTTGCCGGCTGTCTGGATGGTGTGGATCATGCGCAACTGGGGGTCTTTCAGGTGGGTGGCCTGGCGGTATGTGTTGATGAAGACGAAGACATCATCCACCCCTGGGGGACCCGACAGAAGGTTGGGGAATGGGGCCTTGGCCCAAGGAGGCCCTGCCCAGCCAGTAGCAGGTTGAAAGGGCCGGGAGGTTTGGGCAGGGCTCCACCAACCACCCCTCGATTCCAGGAATAAAGCCATCCCTATCCCACTCTCACCCAAGAGGAGCCAGGCTGCTCCTCGGATGGGAAGGCTCTGGCTGGGCTCCGGGGCAGGGGTGGTCACTGCAGCAACCGAAGAGGACTCACCGATCCCTACGATGACGAAGGCAGCCACCCCGTTGAGGATGCCCAGGTACTGGATTCCAAACACGACATGGTAGAGGAAGAGGGCCACCAGGCAGCTCAGCCCAATGCTGGCGATCCCAAAGAATGACAGGAACACTGTGGAGAGCAAGGGGGTGGAGGTGGGATGAGGGTCCTTGGTGGGATGAAGCTTCCATCATCCTTCCAGTGGCCTTGTTCACCTTGAAGGTGAGGAACAGGGGGCCAGAGAACTGACTCAAGGGGAGACTCTATCTGGACTCTGGAACACCTCCAGGAGGGGGACTCATCCTGTCTAAAACCAGTCTGAGTGGGCTACCACCATCCCCTCGACTCCAACCCAGCATCTGGACAAACTTCCAGTCCACTGGGTACCATTTTTTGACTCTGGCTTCTATTCATTCATTCATTCAATCGTATTTATTGAGTGCTTACTGTGTGCAGAGCACTGTACTAAGTGCTTGGGAAGTACAAGTTGGCAACATATAGAGATGGTCCCTACCCAACAGCAGGCTCACAGTCTAGAAGGGGGAGACAGACAACAAAACAAAACATATTAACAAAATAAATAGAAGCACATCATTAACAAAATAAATAGAATAGTAAATATGTACAAGTAGAATAAATAGAGTAATAAATCTGTACATATATACAGGTGTTGTGGGGAGGGGAAGGAAGTAGGGCGGAGGGGATGGGGAGGGGGAGAGGAAAAAGGGGGCTCAGTCTGGCATGGCATGGAGATGGCATGGCAAACCTATTGTGGCTGGCTCAGTAGCCCCCACATCTTAGGGCATGGGCTAGCCTGCGGGTGCTCACACTGCCATTTCTAGAACCTGAGCTGCCCCTCTGGAACCCGGTCACACCCCCTCCCTCCCGCCCCAGAACCATTCTCCTTTATTTGCCAGGCCGACACCCGCTAATGGTACTAGGTTCCTGTGGCGGTCCCCCAGAGGTGGAGCTCCAACCCAACAGGAAAGGTGACTGCAGTAAGCGACAGTGGTCTGAAGGTCTCACGTGGACTCCAGTCCCTATGTACATAGGGAGTTGACTCCCTATGTTGGGAGTACAACTCCCAACTATGTACAGGTCTTTAAATTGTGAGTTATAAATGACTTATTTATTCATATTAATGCCTGTCTCCCCCTCTGGACTATAAGCTCGTAATGGGCAGGGAATGTGTCTGGTAATTTGGTTGTACTGTTCTCTCCCTAGTGCTTAGTACAGTGTTCTGCACATAGTAAGCACTCAACAAATACCACTGATTGACTGACTGATTGATTGACAACATCCCTGGGCAGAAACTGGTGAGATGAGCAATTGGTCATTCCTGCTCTTGCCCCATCCCTTGAAAAACCCAAGTTCTCCTGCAGGCAGATTCATTCATTCATTCATTCAATCGTATTTATTGAGTGCTTACTGTGTGCAAAGCATTGTACTAAGCGCTTTGGAAGTACAAGTTGGCAACATATACAGACGATACCTACCCAACAGTGGGCTCACAGTCTAGAAGGAGAAGACAGATAACAAAACAAAACATAGCAGATGTCCTAAGTCCCTCAATGGGGTCCAACCTTCCTTGAACTATTTTATCTACTAGAGTCTGAAAATACCCCTTTCTATATAATATTCATTCATTCATTCAGTTGTATTTATTGAGCACTTACTGTGTGCGGAGCACTATACTCAACTCTTGGGAGAGTACAGTACAATGATAAAAAGAAACATTCCCTGCTCCCCGCTTCTAGACTGTGGGCCCATTGTTGGATAGGGATTGTCTCCATTTGTTGCTGAATTGTACTTTCCAAGCTCTTAGTACAGTGTTCTGCACACAGTAAGGGCTCAATAAATATGATTGAATGAATGGTCACAGTGAGCTTACAGTCTAAAGGGGATAATAATAGCATTTGTTAAGCTCTTACTATATGCCAGGCACTGTACTAAGCACTGGGGTGGATACAAGTAAATCGGGCTAGACACAGTCCCCGTCCCATGTGGGGTTCACAGTCTCAATCCCCATTTTACAGATGAGGTAATTGGGGCACAGAGAAGTGAAGCGACTTGCCCAAAGTCACAAAGCAAACAAGTGGCAGAGCAGGAATTAGAACCTGGGATCTTCTAACTCCCAGGCCCCTTCTCTATCCACTATGCCACGCTATAATAACTGTGGTATGTTATGCACTTATTGAGTGTCAAGCACTGGGGTAGATACAAGTTAAGCAGTTTGGACACGGCCCCTGTCCCCCATGGAGCTCACAGTCTAGGAGAGAACAGGTTTTGAAGTGCTCTACACATAGTAAGCCTTCAATAAATATGATTAATTGAATCCTCCTTTAACAAGTGAGGAAACTGAGGCACAGAATCAATCAATCAATCAATCGTATTTATTGAGCGCTTACTATGTGCAGAGCACTGTACTAAGCGCTTGGGAAGTACAAATTGGCATCACATAGAGACAGTCCCTACCCAACAGTGGGCTCACAGTCTAAAAGGGGGAGACAGAGAGCAGAACCAAACATACCAACAAAATAAAATAAGTAGGATAGAAATGTACAAGTAAAATAAATAAATAAATAAATAAATAAATAGAGTAATAAATATGTACAACCATATATACATATATACAGGTGCTGTGGGGAAGGGAAGGAGGTAAGATGGGGGGATGGAGAGGGGGACGAGGGGGAGAGGAAAGAAGGGGCTCAGTCTGGGAAGGCCTCCTGGAGGAGGTGAGCTCTCAGCAGGGCCTTGAAGGGAGGAAGAGAGCTAGCTTGGCGGATGGGCAGAGGGAGGGCATTCCAGGCCCGGGGGATGACGTGGGCCGGGGGTCGATGGCGGGACAGGCGAGAGCGAGGTACGGTGAGGAGATTAGTGGTGGAGGAGCAGAGGGTGCGGGCTGGGCAGTAGAAGGAGAGAAGGGAGGTGAGGTAGGAGGGGGCGAGGTGATGGAGAAGAGACGGGAAGTGACAAGTCCAAGGTACCACAGCAGGTGATGGCAGAGCCAGGATTAAAATCCAGATCCTCTAACTCCCAGGCCTGTGTTCTTTCCACTAGGCTATGCCAATACCCTCCCCATTCCAAGAGCCCCTCCTTGACTGAGGACCAGCTGAAGGATAGAACAACCCCAGAGAGTGGGGAGTTGACATGAGTGGAAGATCAAAGGCCTTGGAATGGGTGAGAAGGGAGGGCTAGGGAAAACTGGAACAGTCCCGACAAATGCCTTGAAGGGGAGAGGCCCAGTGAGGGGGAGGAGGAGGGAGAGGGGTGGTTGGAGAGGACAGAGCTCTGTGTTTCAGGAGTGAAGCTAGGCTTACCCAGCAGCAGGAGCCAGTTAGAGTAATAATAATAATGGTATTTGTTAAGTGCTTACTATGTGCCAAGCTCTGTTCTAAACACTGGGCACTGTTGTAAGCACTGGGCACCATTCTAAGTGCTGGATAGTAATAATGATGGTATTTGTCAAGCGCTTACTATATGCCAAGCATTCATTCATTCAATCATATTTATTGAGTGCTTACTGTGTGCAGAGCACTGTATTAAGTGCTTGGGAAGTACAAGTTGGCAACAAATAGAGACGGTCCCTACCCAGCAGTGGGCTCACAGTCTAGAAGCACTGTTCCAAGTGCTGGGGTAGATACAAGGTAATCAGCTTGTCCCATGTGGCTTCATCCCCATTTTATAGATGAGGTAACAGGCACAGAGAAGTTAAACATCTTGCCCAAAGTCACACAGCAGACAAGTGGTGGAGTCGGGATTAGAACCCACATCCTCTGCCTCCCAAGCCCATGCTCTTTCCACTAAGCCACACTGCTTTTCTAGAGAAGGAAGAATTTCCTGATCTTGGGGAGGGCCTCTAAGTACTGGATAGAGCTACCAAGGGAGCCTCCCTTCTTGGAGGGCTTTAAGAATAAGATAGATATTCAGTGCTGGTGGAGAGTCTGGTAAAGCAGGCTTTAGGCAGAGGGATGGATTGGATGACCTTTCAGCCTATACTTCTATAGAAAATGCAGGCAGATACATCCAGGCATAAATCCACAATCTGCGTTTTAGAGAAGCAGCATGGCTCAGTGGAAAAGACCCCGGGCTTTGGAGTCAGATGTCATGGGTTCAAATTCTGCTCCACTAATTATCAGCTGTGTGTCTTTGGGCAAGTCACTTAACTTCTCTGTGCCTCAGTTCCCTCATCTGTAAAATGAGGATTAAGACTGTGAGCCCCCCGTGGGACAACCTGGTCACTTTGTATCCTCCCCAGTGCTTAGAACAGTGCTTTGCACATAGTAAGTGCTTAATAAATGCCATCACTATTATCATTATTATTATTATGATTATTCCCAGAAGGGAAAGGCCAAGACCAGAAAGATTAGGAGAAAAGTAGGGAGAGGGGAAGGGGAGAAATGACAAGACACCCAAGATCTGGTCAGCATGGCCTTCAGGCCCCTCCTGAGTTCTCCTCTTTCTCCCTTTTTCTCCTCCCTCTGTCCCCCACCCAACTCTTCCTCCTTCCGTCTTTGGTCCCCACCCTACTCCTCCATGTCCCCTCTTCCTCCTTGTCTCTTCCCCTTTCCTTCTCCCTCCTCATTCATTCAATCGATTTTATTGAACGCTTACTGTGGGCAGAGCACTGTACCCCCCCTCCTCCCTCCTTTTTTATGGTACTCGTTAAGCACTTATATGTCAGGCACCATACTAAGTGCTGTTTTAAGTCATTCATTCAATTGTTGATTCAATCGTATTTGTTGAGCACTTATTATGTGCAGAGCACTGTACTAAGTGCTGGGGAGATTACAAGGTGATCAGGTTGTCCCACAGGGGGCTCACAGTCTTAATCCCCATTTTACAGATGAGGGAACTGAGGCACAGAGAAATTAAGTGACTTGCCTCCTCCCACTCTTCCTCCTTCTTTCCCCCATCTCTCCTTCTCCCTTCCCCCTCGCCCACCCCTAACACTGTCCAAATCAGTTAGCAGGGGAACCTCCCTCTGAAAATCATTTCCCCAACAGCTCCTGGAACTGGGCGGCTCAGAGGGAGGCCAGTGGAGTGCAGTGAAGCAAGGCAGATGATGTATGAGGCCAGATTAAAGGAGCTAAATATGGGCAGACAGGCTGAACAAGGTGAGAATCATCCTCAAGTGTCTGACAGGTGGGAACGCTGAGGAAGGAGACAATGATTTCGCCTGGTCAGCCGGGGAGGGAAAGATGCCATTTAGGGAAGGAGCCCTGGGCCACGGGGAGGCTAAACATCCCCCTGGAGATTAAAAAACCCGGCCTAAAATGATGTTATCTGGGTCACTCTGCTCCTCCCAGCTCCCTCCAATAATAGCAATACTGATAACCGGAGGTGGCACAGCATGTCACATCATTTTGAGGGGAGATCTTGATAGTGGGCTTTGATCAAATCTTTCAAGTCTTTCTCTACTCCAGAGAGCACCCCTGAGCTGGAATTCCCCTGGGACCTGGGATTCCTTCCTCTGCATCCAGCTGCTGCTGCTGCCAGAGAAAGAACACTGGACTGGATGTACCACCGGTTCAAGCCAGTTATAACTGCTTTCCAGTGCTTAGACCAGTGATTTGCACATAGTAAGCACTTAACAAATATTATTATTATTTTTTTTCTGCTCTTACATTTCCCCCCCCACCCACCCCCAACCACATCCCTGGCAGGATGGTCGGGACCAGGAAGAATTCACTGCATTTCACAGTCCACCTTGTGCAGCCCAGCTCCAATGAGCAATTCTGTTCATTTATTTCTCACTGATGTACTGATCCACTCGTGTTTCTTATTTATAGCTTCTCTCCTGCTCTTTTTATCACTGCATACGCATCATTCTAAATATCCTTTCCTATGAGTTTGTAAGTTTCTTAAGGGCAGGGCTTGACTTTTATGCATTTTCTGCTTATTCCACAAGAGCCTGTTACAGTGCTCTGAACAGCAATAAGGACGTGATACTGTTGAGACTGAAATTGATAGAGATAGGGAAACTGATGTCCAGAGAGGTTGAGACAAGGACAAGGACACAGGAAGCCAGTGGTAGACTAGGATGCCTCTTTATATCTAAGCGCTTAGTACAGTGCTCTGCACAGAGTAAGCGCTTGATAAATACGATTGAATGATTGAATGAATGAATCTCCTTAGCCCAGGAGATCCTCCTCAGGAGGATTAACTCCTGCTGTCCCCCTCTCTTCTGTGTCACCTATGCATTTGGGGTCTGTACCCCCTCAGTACTTTGATACTCACCACACTCTCTGCCCCACAGCACTTATGTACATATTTTTATACTCTGTCATTTCCCCTGACTGTCATTTATTTTAATGTCTGTCTTCGGACTAGACCAAAAGCTCTTCGAGAGCAGATAATCATGTCTACTGACTCTATTGTATTGTTCCCTCCCAAACGCTTGGTACAGTGTTCTATACTCAGTAAGCCCTAAATAAATACCATCGATCGATTGGTTGACTGATGATCAAGGCCTTCCTGGACTCCCTCCCCCTTCAAATCCAACAGAGTCTGCTCTCTCTATTTTCAGAGTCCTCCTGAAATTTCATCTCCTCCCAGAGGCCTTCCCCAAGTCAGTTTTTTCTCTCACCAGATTTTATCTTCACAATGGCCACTTCATCCTGTTGGTGCCACCTCAACCCTTATGGACTCACAACCTCCCATATCACTTATGTACATATCTGACATACACTATTACTTAAAGACTAACTCACGTACATATCCCCTTTCCCTTCTTCCTCCTGTACATGGAAAGAATACAGACCTGGGAACCTGGCTTCTACTCCCAGCTCTGCTATTTGCCTCCTGTGTGAACTCAGGCAAGTCAGTTCATTTCTTTGTGCCTCCATTTTCTCATCTCTCCCCTTTAGATGAGAACCCCACATGGGATAGGGACTGTATCTGACCTCTTAACTACCCCAGCATTCAGTACAGTGCTTGGGTTATAATAACTGCCTAATGAATGCCACAGTTATTGTGATTATTTCACTGTTCACTTCCCCTACTAGGTGGTAAACTCCTTGAGAATGGAGATCATGTCTACTAACTCTACTGCCCTCTCCCAGGTACTTAGTACAGTGTTTTCCACAGAAGATGCTCAAGAAATATCACTGACTGATCGATTAGGAAAGACAGGAAGGGTCAATGATTGGAGTGGAGAGGAACAGGAAGCAGAAACCTACCTGAGCAGGAGGTGAGGATGTAGACAAGGGCAGCGATGCAGCTACTGCTGATGAAGGCCAACAGCATGTCATTGTTGAAGGTCCTCCTCACCTCATAATCAAACAGATCAGTTCCCCCATACAACACCTGGACTTTGCTGTGAGGGGGAGAGGAAAGTTGGAGGGGGGGGGGGGGAAGAGAGAGAGAGAGAGAGAGAGAGAGAGAGAGAGAGAGAGAGAGAGAGCACACAAAATAAGCTGTGAAGCTGTGTTTCTGCATGGGGGAAGGAGAACAATTAATCTCCACCAACACTGAATTCTGAACCAAAGCACACTGCAGCCAGAGGGATTCAGAGCAGAGATGCTAATTCTTCCCAGTCATGTTTGGCAGGAAGAAACACTGGGGAACGAGGGAATACCTCAGCCCCAACTCTTCCTCTGGAGTAGATATTGCCAAAGGAGGTCACACAGAACCAGAGAAATGTCTAAATCCCCAAAATGTTTGGAGGAAAGGAAGGGAGGGACCAAGTGGAGGTAGGGGGATGGACACAGTGTCCTCCAGAGAATCTCCCAGCCTTGAGTCTTTAACATAGCCAGCTTCCCTCCCACACCATATCTGCCCACCATCTAAAACTCAGTATGTCCAAGACTGAACTCCTTATCTTCTCTCCCAAACCCTGCCCTCTCCCTGACTTTCCTATCACCGTAGACGGCACTATCATCTTTCCCATCTCACAAGCCTGTAACCTTGGTGTCATCCTTGACTACGCTCTCTCATTCACCCCTCATATCCAATCCATCACCAAAACTTGCCAGTCTCACCTCCATAACATCACCAAGATCCACCCTTTCCTCTCCATCCAAACCAATACCTTGCTGGTTCAAAATCTCATCCTATCCCGACTGGATTACTGCATCAGCCTCCTCTCTGGTTTCCCATCTTCCTGTCTCTCCCCACTTTAGTCTATGCTTCAAGCTGCTGTCCGGATCATCTTTGTGCAGAAATGCTCTTGGCATGTTACTCCCCTCCTCAAAAATCTCCAGTGGCTGCCAACCTACGCATCAAGCAAAAACTCCTCACTCCCGGCTTCAAGGCTCTTCATCACCTCGCCCACTCCTACCTCACCTCCCTTCTCTCCTTCTCCAGCCCAGCCCGCGCCCTCCTCTCCTCTGCCACTAACCTCCTCACTGTACCTCGTTCTCACCTGTCCCACCGTCGACCCCCGGCCCACATCCTCCCCCTGGCCTGGAATGCCCTCCCTCCACACATCCGCCAAGCTAGCTCTCTTCCTCCCTTCAAAGCCCTACTGAGAGCTCACCTCCTCCAAGAGGCCTTCCCAGACTGAGCCCTTTCCCTCTCCTCCTCCCCATCCCCCTGCCCTACCTCCTTCCCCTCCCCACAGCACCTGTACATATGTTTGTACAGATTTATTACTCTATTTATTTTACTTGTACATATTTACTATTCAATTTATTTTGTTAATGATGTGCATCTAGCTTTAATTCTATTTGTTCTGTCGACTTGAAACCTCTCCACATGTTTTGCTTTGTTGTCTGTCTCCCCCTTCTAGACTGTGAGGCCTCTGTTGGGTACAGACCATCTCTTGCCATCTTGTACTTCCCAAGTGCTTAGTACAGTGTGCTGCACACAGTAAGCACTCAATAAATATGATTGAATGAATGGCAGAGAGCAGGAGAAGAAGAGGAAGTTGGTGGCTCTCCCAGAAGGCTGCAGGGCTGTCTGGGAAAGCCTTTCCTCCAGCGACAGAGAGGCTGCCAGCCCCAGGTACCCCAAGCCATCCTCAGAGAGAACAGTGGGGAGGAGAAAGCCGATCTTCAATCACTGGTCAATTTTTATTTTTAATTCTTCTGATGTCTGGCAGTCGCTGACATTAATAGAGTTTTTGCCGTCAGTAAACACGCCAGTAACCTCCAAATTCCACCTGGAATCTTAACCATGGCCGATTATATTAAGCACAAAGGTAATAAGGAGCAGGCACGGACAAAGCCCAGGCCTATCAAGAACCTCATAATTTACTGGCCTGGCTGCTTGAGAATGGCTCCAAGCTGAGGTAATCCCAGATAATTAAAACCAGCGACACAATAAACCGACATAGCCGGAGCAAGGCGGTAATCCATTCTTCTTAACTGCTTAAGTGCTCTTCCCTGACCCTTGCTGGGGGCATCTTAGTTATCCTCTGCCCTGCAGGGCCTGCCCCTCTCTGCTTAGTTGCCCTGGCCCCCTCCAGCAGCCTGAGACAAGGGCTGCCTGGTGGGCGGCTGTCCCCATGCTGTGGAGCCCACTCCACTTAGCCTCAGACATGGGGAGCAGGTCACAAGAGTTGAGCTGAGCCTGGTTGGCCCAGCCCAGCCTCATCTGCCTGGGCCTTGCAGGCCATTCTGAGCAAGGAGACTTTAGCCAGGAGCAGGTGCAGCCGGGCCGGTTTGGCCACCCAGCAGAGGACTGGGAAGAAGAGGAAGTTGAGCTTCCCAGTCTTCTAGTCTCTTAAGCCTCCCTCCTGCTGGAAAGCCAGCTCTGAAAAGCTGAGAAGAGTCACCCTGCAGCATTAGACGTGTCTCCACACTCATGGTCAGGGAATGTGTCTGTTTATTGTTATAATGTACTCTCCCAAGCGCTTAGTACAGTGCTTTGCACAGAGTAAGCACTCAATGAATATGATTGAATGAGTCTTTGGCCTGCATAGCCTCTAGCAGCTAGAGATGTCCAAGCTCTTTGGGGACCCCTGGAAATCTGGCTTCGGAGAAGGGATGGAAGCAGAATAGGAAACAAGAATCACAGGAGGCGGGGGATCGGGTTGGTGAATGTGGGGGCAGGGGTTGTGGACAGAGCGTGGGAGGGAACCTAGCTGACCTGATTTCCAGTCAGTCCCATCCTCCAGGGGTTAAAATTGCCTTGCAGATTAGTGTGAATTCTTACCAGTCCAAGAAATGTTGTAGCACTCCATCCTCCCTCTGGGTTTGCAGGTCATGAAATCAGTGAAAGAAGCATCCCACTCACCTGTACACACTACAGCCTTGGACAAGAGAACCTGGAGGAGCAGCTCAGCAAGAAGGGGTCACCACCATCCCCATTCAGTCCGGGCTTGGGTCTGCTCACCTGGTGGACTGCTTGGCTAGCATGGCTACGTAGGTGACCACAAAGCTCTGGAATTTGGTGCGCTGTTCCTCCCAGCGATCCTCCACCGAATAGTAGTTGGGGAGGGGTGCCCCAAAGAGGATCTCACTGCGCAGGAGGGAGCTCTTCATGTTCTCTGCCGACAACCCCTCATCCACATACCAGTAGAACTCCGGGTGGGTCATGGCCAACTCCAGGGACCCTAATGGGGACACATTCACAGGTTTCACCTTGTCCACTACCTCACCCCTGAGAAACCACTCAAGGCTACCCAGAACACCCTCCCATCTGCCATCTGTGAAATTACAGCTCAAAGCCCACCTCCACCGGGAAGCTTTCCTGGCTGGATCCCAACCCAATGCTCCCTGGGTCTCCACAGTTCAGTTGCTCCCCCTTTTCCCCAGCCCATCCCTGGCCCAGTTTCCCCTGAACAAAAAGCAGCCTCCCCAGGAAGGGGCCTCACCTCGGATGTCGGCCAGATCCTGCCCCATCCCGTCATAGTAGATCTTGCCACCCCTCTCAGTGGGGAAGAAGTAGGTCATGAGGGAACTGGGTGGGGAGCAATAAGAGTAGGATCCCAGGGGCAGGTCCTTGAGGACCTCGTGGGGCTTCCAGCAGAACTCACGGAAGCCAGGGTGGTCCATGATCTTCCGCTCGATATCGTGGATGGTGACCAGCCTCTCCGTGGTGAAGATGTTCTTCTCAGTATCTCCTCTGGCCAGGAAGATGAGCTCAATGCGCCAGTGGGCATGAGCCTGGGTGTTGGCGCTCACGTAGGCTCGGGAGTAGTCCCACCGAGAGGCACCCCGTCGGAGGCGCCTGCTCCGATTCACCGTCCAACTTCTGTAGGGGGGACCCTCACAGCGGGGGTGGCACCCTCTCCTGTTGGCCAGTTCGCGTCCTGGAAAGGGCACTGTCATGGCCCAGGAGAGTCTGCTCTGATTGGCCGAGAACCCTCGGGGGGCAGGGGTGGCCTGCCTGTCATCCTTCACTGTATCGGAGGCCCAGGCTTCCGGCTGGAGCAGCCCCCCAGGATCAGAGGTGGGGACCCCGCGCCGGAGCCGGGAGCTGCTGCCCAGCCGGGAAGCGTTGCCCAGGCGGAGTTGCTGCAGTTGCTCAGTGATGAGCCGCTGGAGGGTCTCGGAAGTAAAGTCTGCTAGATCTCGCCGGTTCCGCCCCCACGAGCCAAACTGGGACTTGAGAGCCAGGGCCAGGGCGTCAAATCGCTGCGAGGCCTCATGGTTGCGGATCTCAAAGGCGTTGTAGGAGATGTCGATGTCCAGGGCCGGGTAGCGCAGGAACATCAGGGCGGCCAGGGCCGTGGGCACGGCACAGCCCAGGAACAACACCAGGCTGGCACAGTAGGGGTTGGTGAAGGCCCAGCCCAGGGTGCTCCAGAAGCCTGAGGCCGGTGGCCGGGGGGGTGGAGTCTGGGGCCTCTGGCCACAGGGCCCACACAGCTTGGGGCCCCACCCGCCCTTCTGGGGCCTGCGGCAGGTCTCTGCGGCCGTCTCTCCCTCCTCCACTTCCTCTTCTTCCTCCTCCTCATCTTCCTCCTGCTCCCTTTCCTCATCCAGCCACGCGTCTTGCAACAGAGGCTCGTCCTCCGCGTCCATCTCCTGTGGAAGGCAGAAAGAGGGAGGGAGACATTAACGGGGCCCAGAGGGAGCCGATTGGGACTGGCCAAGGGGCAGATCCCTCTGTGGCACTAGATATCCTAACACGGG
Organism: Tachyglossus aculeatus; assembly: GCF_015852505.1. NCBI lineage: Eukaryota > Metazoa > Chordata > Mammalia > Monotremata > Tachyglossidae > Tachyglossus > Tachyglossus aculeatus. The sequence goes on along the minus strand of NC_052070.1, from coordinate 50,332,678 downwards.
GCATCCCTGTTGGGTGGGAGGGCCACCGCCCCTGAAAACACAGCCAGGCAGCAAGACAAGATTGCCAGATCCCCTTCCTCCATCATCTCTCCTCTCCTGCAGTTCCCCCATGCCCAGGTCTACCTCAGAACCTTCACTGGTCTAACCTGGCAGCTCCGACTGATCCCAGAGAGAGGAAGGAGCACAGACAGAGCTTGAACCCCAATCTCTCAGTGCCACCCTGGGCACCAGCAGGAAGAGGGGCAGGCCCTTTGGCCTGCCCAGAGGGCAGCCACTCAGGACCCAAGGTGGGGCAGAGGGAGAAAGAGTTAGAGGGGGTGAACGGGGAAGAGATGGCAGGCAGGGGGTACCTAGGAGCCCCTGCCCGGTGAGGATCCTCAATCCCTCTGCCCACTCCAAGCCCCATCCTGCTGGTCTGGCCTGTCCTTCCAGCCCCTAAACTCAGGGCCATAAAGCAAGTCATTACCGAGTTAGAGAATCAGGCGCTGAAGCGAGAAAGCTAATTGCACCCTCCCCGACTAATTAATGCTGACTTTCAGATTAAAATTCCTGATCACGCTTCATTTCAATTAACTGTTCCCTCTTCCCTGGCAAGGAGGGGGGCTGCCGGGGACCTGGCGCGGGGTGAGGAGGGCAGAGAGAAACACTCCCGGGGCAGAGGGAGCGAGGTGGGCAGAGACCTTAAAGGAGGAGAAGGAAACAATGTTGGTAATATGCAAAGGTTCTTATCGACAAAATAATTAAACTTCACGCTCTGGTCCCATTTCCCCTCCTCCCACCAGAGAAGCTAACTGTTCCGAAGCCCAATCTGTATTTGTGAAAACACTCCAGGGCCAGAACACAAGGCAGGGCCCCTTGCTCTTTGTACCGGCTAAATAAAGACTCTACAGCAGCAGGGAAAGGCGAGTCTGTCTGACGAGGGTGGGGGGAATCTGCCCGCGAATAAATCGCAGCCTGCTGCCACAGCGGCATTGCCGTTCCCTGGAAGACACAGGGGCTGACTGTAGGAATCAATCCCGCGGCCTCTGTGAATGGTGGAGTGGGGCCGGGGAATGGGGGCTGGCGGTTGGGGAGACTAGGCTGCGGGGCCAAGAAAGGTGGGAGGAAAGAGCTTGTACAATTAAGTGTCGCTACTGCCTCACCAGTGACTACAGGTGACCCCACCACCCCAGATTTTTTTTTTTTTCAATGATGGCGTTTGTTAAGCTCTTACTATGTGCCAGGCATTGAAGTAAGAGCTGGGGTAGATACAAAATAATTAGTTTAGATGCAGTCCATATCCCATATGGGGCTCACAGTCTTAATTCCCATTTTATAGATAACTGAGGCATGGAGAAGTTAAGTGGTTTGCCCAAGGTCACACAGCAGACAAGTGACAGAGCCAGGATTAGAACAAAGGTCCTCCGACTCCTGGGCCGTGCTCTTTCCACTAGGCCATGCTGCTTCTCAACCTTCCCAGATGTCAGGTTCCCTGTCTTATCAGCTGAGGCTCAACACAAATAATTCTGACCATTATGGCACTTATTAAAAGATTCTTAGTTGCCAAGGCAGGAAATTACCAGCTCTCCCTCCTACCTAGATTTTGAGCCCCATGTGGGACAGGGACTTTGTCTAACCTAATTATCGTGGCTCTACCCCAGTGCTTAATATAGTGCTTCACACATAGTAAGAAGTTAACTAATACCATCATCATCAATCAATTGTATTGATTGAGCATTTACTGAGTGTGAAGTACTGTACTAAGCGCTTAGAAGAGTACAATAGAACAGATCTGGTAAACATGTTCTCTGCCTACAAGGAACTAAAGAGTCTAGAGGGAGACATTATTATAAATAAATTATGGATATGTATATGAGTGCTGTGAGGCTGAGGGAGGGGTGAATAAAGCATATAAATCTAAGTGCAAGGGTGATGTAAAAAGAGTGAAAGAAGAGGGAATGAGGGCCTAGTCATCATCATCATCAGCCATGGCCCCCATCCCATGTGGGACTCAAGGTTTAGGAGGAAGGGAGGGCACTTGGACGAGGGCCTGGGAAACGGTTGCCAACTTGTACTTCCCAAGCGATTAGTACAGTGCTCTGCACACAGTAAGCTCTCAATAAATACAATTGATTGAATGAATGAATGAATGAATGGTTGGGGACTCTCCAGAGGCCAGCAGGATTTGTGGAATCCTAAGCCCTTTCTTTTGTGCCAGCACAATTGGGTGGCCACACAAGTACCCTGGGCTCAGATATATGACACACTTTATGCCAGATGCACAGCATGAAGCATAGCCTAGTGGAAAAAGCACACTACCTGGGAGTCAGAGGACCTGGGTTCTAATCCTGGCTCTGCTGCTGGTGTTCGATGTGACTTTGGACAAGTAACTTAACTTCTCTGCGCCTCAGTTACCTCATCTGTAAAATAGGGATTAAGGCTGTGAGCCCCATGTGAGACAGGGACTATGTCCAACCTGATTAGCTTGTATCTATCCCAGTGCTTGGAACACTGCTTGACACATAGTAAACGCTTAACAAATACAATTATTATCATTATGGAAAGCTGCCCAGGGCTGGCATGGCAAGCCTCAAAGAGGTAGTGCCACCCCATAGCACTCTTACAAGTCCATTCTGGCCACTGGATCACTTTTTTTAATCGACCACCAACCCCGGAATCCACTGTCTGGGGAAGAAGGAGATGGAGCAGGAGATGGCAGGGGGCTGCAGCTCTTCTCTCAAGGGTCCCTGGCTGCAGCTCTTCTCTCAAGGACCAAGTGGTGGGGAGATGCACGCCTGAGATGTCAGTTGGCTTTTCTCTCTTGCTCTCAAAATGACTCAAATTGATTAGTTTATTGCAGCTATTGAGCAGCCCAAACAAAGCTAAGTGTAGCAGCTGCTGCGGTCTTTACTGGGCCTGAGGGAGGACAGCAGAAAAGCAGGGGAGAGAGGGAAAGGAGAGATAATTTATGATCATGTACTGCTCTTCCAGAGGTTGAAGGAGAACCCCAAGACCTTAAACACACCTTGATTACCCTCTTCCCTTCTCCAGGCGCCTCCCCTGAGGAGCCAGGAATACTTTCCACTCTCGATGCTTCAGTCCTCAAGGTCAAAGAGAACCGAAAGCCTCTTTTATTTCCCCAGTGGTATTTATTAAGCACATACTATGTGTCAGGCACTGTACTAAACCCTGGGACAGATACCAGATAACCAGGTTGGACACAGTCCAGGTCCCACATGGGGCTTTATGGTTTTAAGCCCCAGTTTCAAGATGAAGGAACTGAGGCACAAGAAGATAAATGACTTGCTCAAGGTCACACAGCAGACAAGCGGCACAGCTGGGATTAGAACCCAGGGCCTTTCGACTCCCAGGTCTGTGCTCTATCTGCTATGCCTTGCTGCTTCTCTCATTTCTCTTGAAAATGACAGGGCCATGGATGACGCATTTGGACACAGCCTGGTCTGTGAAACTCCCAAGGTGGTGGAGATTCAGTTGTTCTCTTGAGTCCCATCGTCCCCATCCCCTCCAACACCTGTATTTGGCCTAAACCCCCACAACAGATTCCCTACCTCAGTCCCTTGACCACATCCCCATTAAGCCCCGCTGACCGCACTCTCTGATATCTACAGTGGCTGCCAGGGAGGCCAATCTGTTTACCAGTTTCTTCCTCTCTTGCTAAGAATGCCTCTTCTGTTCCAACCACTCCCAGTCAGACTATAAAAATGTAATCAAAAAAATCACATTAGGCATGCAGATTCTACTTAAAAGACATATATATATATATAATTTAACAGCAATTAGAAGCTAATCAGTTTTTCCTTCCTGAAGCTGGGTGTTTTTGTCCTCATCTGGCTCAGTAGCTTCTGGCATTCTTCCCTTTTCCCTCCAGCCTCTGGTGTTCATTCATTCATTCAATCATAGTTATTGAGCGCTTACTGTGTGCCGAACACTGTACTAAGTGCTTGGGAAATACAAGTTGACAACATGTAGAGACGGTCCCTACCCTTCTTGGGGTGAAGCTGGAAACTGGCACCTCTCCAAGCCGATGGCCCCACCGTTGTGATGAGAAGACAGACTGAGAAAAGGCTGAAAAGAAGGGGTCCCTAAGGCTAGCTCTCCCAGAATCCTCAGCATTAGTGATGGAACCAGAACACAAGGCCTTGGTCTACTCCTTTTTGTTTTTTTATGGTATTTATTGAGAGCTTACTATGTGCTAGGCACTGTACTAACAGCTGGGGTAGATACAAGCTAATCAGGTTAGACACGGTCCATGTCCCACATGGGGTTCTTCATCTCCATTTTACAGATGAGGTAACTGAGGCACAGAGAAGTGAAGTGACTTCCCCAAGGTCACACAGCAGAAAGTTGGTGGAGCTGGGATTAGAACCTAGGTCCTTCTGATTCCCAGGCCCATGCTCTATCCACTAAGCCTCTGCTTCTCTATAAGGCCATGCTGCTTCTCCCATGTTAGTATGGAGCTCGGCCTGAGGCAGTAGCCTTTAATAATGATGATAGTATTTGTTAAGCGCTATGTGTGAAACACTAAGTGCTGGGGGGATACAAGGTGATCAGATTGTCCCACGTGGGGCTCACAGTCTTAATCCCCATTTGACAGATGAGGTAACTCAGGCACAGAGAAGTTAAGTGACTTGCCCAAAGTCACACAGCTGACAAGTGGCAGAGCCGGGATTAGAACCCATGACTTCTGACTCCCAAGCCCAGGGTCTTTCCACTGAGCCACACTGCTCTCCCTTGTATCTGGAAAGCCCCTTGATGAGGCTTAGGCGCCCATTGCAGTTTTTTGGACTCCAGGTTCTTCATAATGAGGAGTCCCAGAAGCCTGATTTCTCCCAGAAAGACTATAAAGCCTTCCGTCTCTCTGCCTTGCAATGACGCTGCCAGTCCCCGGAAGGGTCTTGGCCACTTTACAGGATAATTTTGCTGCTTATTTGATGTCTGGGAACAAGGAGCAGGGGGTATTGGTTGACTTCCCTTCTCAGAGTGCACTGCAGAGGGAATCAGGTTTCATTTTCCTAGGTGGTCCATGGCCCAGCTCACCTGTCCCTCACAAGACCCAAGGCTTAGCCATGCCTCTCACCGTGCTGCCTGTTGTGGCCCGAGTTTGCCCACAAGTCTGCTCCCTTGAAGAAGCACCTGGACTCACGTTGGCAGGGACTTGACAGGAAGCTTGACAGGAAGCTGGCACAGAGCTAATTTCAGAGGCCTGGGGCCACAGCTGGAAGCTGCCGGACTGAGGGGAGCTGTCAGAGGTTCCCTCCTGCCTCTGCAGGCCTCTGGCAGAGCAGAGAGAAGAGGCAACCATGAGGCCTAGAAGACAGAACTTGCGCCTTCCCATTGCTGGGGCCCAGAGTGGGTCAGACCACACATCCCAGGGCTGTGAGATGGTTCGGTGAGATGGTTTCTGTCCATCAGTAGTCAAGCTAAGAACACCAGCTGAGTATCTGCCAATCTCCAGGATGCCTTACCAGCCCTGGCTCCTCAGAGGCTAAGGGCCCGATCAGGCTTGTGCTCACTGCCAGCACTAGGGAAGACTGACTGACTGAATGACTGAGTGACCACTGGGCTGATGGACAGACTCCAGGGGGGCAAAGCTGTCCGAGGTCATAGAGCCTCCTCCCTGAGCGTGACTGCCAGGCAGGGTGGACAGTGACACCAGGCTGGGAAGAAGGAGCAGGGTTTGGGGCAGAGGAAAGGAAACAAAGGTGTAGGATGTTGGGGAGGGAGTCAGGAAAAAGGAGTGGAAGAGAAGAAAGCTGCAATTGGCAGTGAGGAAGACAAAAGGAATACAATTCAGGGAAGATATATGGGTGGCAGAAGTGCTGGAAAGGTCCTGGAAGGGGAGTTTTGGGGACAGGCCAGTAAAGAGAAATAACTTGGAAAAAAAACCAGGTACACACAGCTCCACTCCCAACCAGACAGCTGGCCAGGAAAGAGTGTATGATGAGTTGTAAATCTAACAGCTCAATAAATAGTAAACAAACAAGCAGCTTCAAAAGCCAGTTATCTCAAGCAAGGCTTTTCTCAGCCAATAGGTCAGGAACCAGAAAGTAACAATAAAAATAATTATTACTATTATAATTATTAATAACCACAATATAATTCCTCAAATCTATTCTATTTCCCTGTGGCCCACAGAGCCTTCCAAGTGGAATCTAACAGAGAAGAGCAAGGCCCTGGGATCCAGAGGACTTGGGTTCTAATCACATCTCTGCCATATGTCTGCTGTGTGACCTTGGGCAAGTCCCTTAACTTCTCTGTGCCTCAGTTGTTTCCTCTGTAAAAATGGGGATTAAGACTGTGAACCTGGACTACATCCAACCTGTTAGTTTGTATCTACTCCAGGGCTTAGAACAGTGCCTGGCACTTAGTAAGTGCTTAATACCATAAAACAACAACAACAAAACCTTCCATGCTCTGCTATGAGGAAGGAGGGAGCAGAACTCTGTGCATGATGATGAAATGGAAGCTGAACGGAATGAGCGTGCAAGGGGCTTGTGGAGCCTGCTTCTCTAGCGAGCTTCAAACTGGAAGGAGATTGATCATCCTCCCAAGCGTGGTTTAAGAGAGATCCCGCCTGGAGGCAGAGGTATGGATTAGATGATATTTCAAGGTCCCATCCAGACAGAGGACTCCAGAAATCCAACTGTATTCCCTCCTGCTCATCCTCCCAGCTGGAGGAGCACTGGTCTGGGTCTTTATTTTTACACTGTATTGTAGATGCGTTCCCGGAAGCAGAGTCAGTACCCGCTTTGGAGGGTATACCCTCTGAAGCCCACACACTCCATTCCTTTGGCGTTAACCTATTCACTTTGCCTCAATCTCACATGCCTCACCGCTGACCCTTGGCCCACATCCTACCTTTGGCCTGGAACGCCCTTCCTCCTCAAATCCGCCAATCACTCTTCACTCCTTTCAAAGCCCTACCTCCTCCCAAGAGGCCTTCCCAGACTACACCCCCTCATCCTCAGCTTCCCTTCCCTTCCATGTCGCCTCGACTTTGCTCCCTTTGTTCCCTTTGCTCTTCCCCCACTCCTCGCCCCACAGCATTTACATATATATATATGCATGTATCTAAAATTCTATTTATTTATATTGAGCCTGGTTACTTGTTTTGATATCTGTCTCCCCCCTCCCCCCACCCAGACTGTAAGCCCGTTGTGAGCAGGGATTTTCATTCTTCACTGCTGTATTGTACTTTCCAAGCGCTTAGTACAGTGCTCTGCACACAGTGAGTGCTCAATAAATACCATTGAATGAATGAATACCTCATAAATTCAGTTTTATACCTCTCATCTGCCCCATTTAGACTGTACACTCCATGAGGGCAGGAGCAATTCTACTCCAATCTTCCTAGCATCTGCCCAGCCATAGCGTGGATGTCACACATTCACAGCTGATGATCTCCTCTCACTCTTTTCTCAGGCTAATCCAACACCCCTTAGCAGTCCTGTGGTGCTTTGCTTCTGCCTTTCCAGACCAAAGCCCCATCCCCCAGCCCTCAGGGCAGGCTAGACAGAGAGCTGGACTCATCCCCAGCGCCTGGGAAACAAATACAGTTCGCTTCTCATTACTCCAGGAAAACAAAGGAGCATCCCTGACAGGCCCAGGTGGGAGGAGGAAAAATTAAGCTTGTGAAAGGTTTGACCTTTACTTACCAGCAGATAACACCCTCTGGGCTCGGCGCTAACTAAATAGCAAGTGTTATCAGCGTGTCCTTAATGGGGGAGCAGGGAAGGCTTGGCTAACCTTATTTGCTTCCAGCTCTATCAGGAGCAGTCAGAGGATGACTTGCTTTGTAAACATCCACCTAGTTCCACCTCCTGGGCGGGGCCAGATCATCTCCCATTTGTCCTCCAGCAAAATAGATAAACTTCAGAGCAGCTGAACCTCAGGACCTCTCTGCCCTGGACCACGCAGCCTTTCCTATTCATCTCCTCCTGGGGGCCAGCCCATCACCTCCACCGGGGAATCTCTCCCACTCTTTCCTCCCTAATAATAATCATCATTGTGGTATTTGTTCATTCAGTCAATCATATTTATTGAGCACTTACTGTGTGCAAAGCACTGTACTAAGCGCTTGGGAAGTAAAATTCGGCAACCTAGAGAGATGGTCCCTACCCAACAACGGGCTCACGGTCTAGAAGGGGGAGGCAGACAACAAAGCGTAACAAGTAGACAGGTGTCAATACCATCAGAATAAATAGAATTGTAGCTATATACACATCATTAATAGAGTACTACCTATGTACAACTATACACATGTGCTGTGAGCAGGGGAAGGGGGTAGGGCGGGGGGGATTTGGGGAGGGGAGGAGGAGAGGAAAAAGGGGAGCTCAGTCTGGGAAGGCCTACTGGAGGAAGGTTTTGAAGGGAGGAAGAGAGCTAGTTTGGCAGATGTGTAGAGGGAGGGCATTCCAGGCTAGAGGTAGGACGTGGGCCAGGGGTCGACAATGGGGCAGGCGAGAATGAGGCACAGTGAGGGGGTTAGGAGCAGAGGAGTGAAGTGTGCGGGCTGGGCTGTAGAAGGACAGAAAGGAGGTGAAGCAGGAAGGGGCGAGGTGATGGAGAGCTCTGAAGCCAAGAATGAGGAGTTTTTGCTTGATTCGAAGGTTGATAGGCAACCACTGGAGATTTTTGAGGAGGGGAGTGACATGCCCAGAGTGTTTTTGTACAAAGATAATCAGAGCAGCAGAGTGAAGTATAGATTGAAGCGGGGAAAGACAGGAGGATGGGAGATCAGAGAGAAGGCTGATGCAGTAATCCAGTCAGGATAGGATAAGAGATTGAACCAGCAAGGTAGCGGTTTGGATGGAGAGGAAAGTGGATCTTGGCGATGTTGTGGAGGTGAGACCGGCAGGTTTTGGTGATGGATTGGGTGCGTGGTATGAATGAGAGAGCAGAGTAAGGATGACACCAAGTTTGTGGGCTTGTGAGACGGGAGGGATGGTAGTACTGTCTTCAGTGACGGGAAAATCAGGGAGCGGACAGGGTTTGGAAGGGAAGTTAAGGAGCTCAGTCTTGGACATGTTGAGTTTTAGATGGCGGGCAGACATCCAAATGGAGATATCCTGAAAGCAGGAGGAGATACGAGCCTGGAGGGAGGGAGAGAGAACAGGGACAGAGATGTAGATTTGGGTGTCATCAGGGTAGAGATGATAGTTGAAGCCACGGGAGCAAATGAGCTCACCAAGGGAGTGAGTATAGGTGGAGAACAGATGGGGACCAAGAACTGACCCTTGAGGAAACCCTACAGTAAGGGGATGGGAGAGGGAGGAGGAGCCCACGAAGGAGACTGAGAATGAACGGCCGGAGAGACAAGAGGAGAACCAGGAGAGGACGGAGTCAGTGCTTACTATGTGCCAAGCACTGAACTAAGCCTTGAGGTAGATACAAGATTATCAGTTTGGACACAATCTCTTTCCACATGGGGCTCGTAGACTCAGTAGTGGTGAGAGCAGGTTTTGAGTCTCCATTTTGCAGATGAGGAGATTGAGGACACGGAGAAGTTAAATCATTGTCCAAGACACAGAGAAGTTAAATGATTGTCCAGGGTCACACGGCAGGCAAGTGTGAGAAGTAGCACTGCTTAGTGTATAGAGAATGGGCCTGGGTGGGAGTCAAAGTACCTGGGTTCTAATCCTGGTTCTGCCACTTGTCTGTTATGTGACCTTGGGCAAGTCATTTAACCTTTCTTTGCCTCAGTCACATGTAAAATGGGGATTAAGACTGTGAGCCCCACATGGAACACCCAACCTGACTAGATTGTAACCACTCCAGTGCTAGTACAGCTCCTGTCACATATTATGCACTTAACAAGTACCATAAAATGAAAATAAATCCAGTAGCAGAACCAGGATTGGATCCCAGGTCCTCTGACTTAAACTCTTTCCACTAGGCCACACTGCTTCTCTTCAACCTCCCTCTCCCTCTTTCACCCCTGCCCAGGGCTGTTTCTTCTGCATGGAACAGCCTCTGCACTCCTGGCTGCCACTCCCCCTACTTCCTCCTTTTTAAATTCCAGATCCTGGTCCACCTTCTTTGGGGAGCCTTCCCAGACTAACCTCGCCTGTTCTCTAACCCACTTGTTCAGCCCCTGACCCACACTTCCCCATGTCAGTTTGAACATGTGGATACTGATTTGATAACTGTCCATCTAGGCTGGGTCCTTTCACCCTTAACTGAATGTTCCTTGAGGACCATAACTGTTTCTCAACTTGAGCCCTAAATCCCTAACCCAGTGGGCAAACCCTCTCCAATTCCTTGTTCATGTCTTTCTTCCTGCCTGGACCTCCCTCCTCCCACAAATCTTCCAGACTTTAGCTTTCCCCATTTTCAGAGCCTTTCTGAAATCCCACCTCCTCCAGGAGGCCTTCCCTAATTAATTTTTCTTCTCCCCAGGTGATCACATTCTCCCAACTACCACCCATATTTATTCACCTGTCCATCTTTCCATTAATTTTCCTTCTCTGTAAATATGTTTGTTTCTGTCTCCCCCATCAAATTGTAGACTCCTTGAGGACAGGGATTTTTTTTCTCCCAAGTACTTAGTACAGCGCTCTGCCCACAGCAGGTGCTCAATAAATACTACAGAACAATGATTTAATTCCTTGACTGAGAGCCCCTAATAAATAATGGCCTCCCTCTCACTCACCCTACCCAGACCACGGTCTATCCAATCTGCAGCACCCTCTTTGGGTAGCCCAACTCTTTGCCTTTGTGACCAAGAAGCTCTTCATTTTGCCCAAGTAGAGTCTTTCTATCCACTGGGGAAAAGGGAAGACAATCCAACCAGCAGGATCCCCTAGATGCCTCCCCTTTCTGGTAGGGGTGCTGAAAATCCCAAGCTCAGAAACAATCAACATACTGTGTGACCTTGGATAAGTCATTCAACCTCTCTAGGCCCAAGTATCTCCATCTGTAAAATGGGGATAATACCATGTTGCCCCTTCCTTAGGGACAGAGTGAGGAAAACCGAGATAAGATATATGAATGCATTGTACATTCTTTAGAAGGAAGCTACTAGAGAAGTTCAAAGAATTCATTTTCAGTATTAGGCTTATCATACGATTATGCAGCCCTACCCATGAGCTTTCTCCTTAGAGATAAAGATTCAACCTTGCAAATGGGCAAGAAATAAAAACTTGATAAAGTCGGATTGCTCAAAAATCCCATTAAATATTAGCCAGCTGTCCCCAGCCACCTCCTTACAAAGGAAGCTCCTAATGTTTGAACTTCAGACCCCAGGTGGCTCAGATGCTCTGGTACAGCAAAGCTCTGACCAACAAAGTCCCAGGCCTAACCTTGCCGAAGTTGTCCAAGACAGCACAAGAGTTACAAAACCAAGCCATTACCAGCCCGGGCTCTGATGGAGTGAGCTGGACAGGCAAGGGCCCTGCTGGAAACCAGGCTGTGGATTGCTCAGTTAATAAAAAAGAAAAGATGCCTAGAATATGTGACTAATAACTATGCCCATAAAAGCCAAATTGGATTCCTTCCTGGAAAATGAGCTACAGGCCTCATCTCTCTTCTCCAGACATGTATTAACAAATATGTAAAACCACACCACATGGGGAGAGAGGGCTGGGCCATTGCTGCAGACTTCAAGACCGGCATAAGTCAGTTTAAATCCGAAGTCAGAGTGGTTCTCCACTTCCTGAGGGCAGCTCACTGGGAGGAGGTCACGGGGGCTGCTGAGGGGGACACCCCGGGGGGCACCCCAGTATCCCAGAGACAGGGCTGTTTCTGATGCTGATCAGGGTGTCTTGGGGATGGGATGGGGTACTGGCAGGAGGAGTTGGTGGAGCTTTAAAATGTGGCTCAGCAACTTGGAAATGGCCAGTACAGGTTCTACTCCAACTGTCTACCAAGACCTGAGATTTGCCAGTTAGGGCTGAAAAGACCCAAAATGGTGGCTTTCTGGCCTATTGGCTCTAGACTATTAGCACGAGGTGGGCAGGGAATGTGTCAGTTTATTGTTATATTATACTCTCCCAAGAGGTTAGTACAGTGTTCTGCACACTGTAAGCACTCAGTAAATATGATTGACTGACCTACTCTTTAAAGACCATGCCCTCTCGGTCCTCATCACCCCTAATATAACGCTGCTCCCCACATTCAAAACACCAAGTTGCTTGTCTATGCTCTTTTCCCTCCTCGGGCCCCAGAATGGCCAAGCTGATGGGCAGGGCAGCCTCGTAAATAGAGCCAAACAATGCCTAGCGATTATTTCTGAGCCTGAGCAGGCTGGATGCCAGTTACTAGAGCAAATCACTGCCTGTCAAAAGATCAATGGTCAAACATCACCGGTTTCAATCAACTCCAGGTAAGTCATCAACAGTGCCGCTGTCACGTTGCTCCAATCAACAGTGGCCAGAAGCAGAAAGGTGATGGTCGAGGAAAAGTCCAATGACAAGGCCAACCTCTTCCTCCCTCTGGAAGGTAAGCGGGCAAGGATAATAATAATAATTATAATGGTATTTGTTAAGTGCTAACTATATGCCAAGCACTGTTCTAAGCACTGGGGTAGATACAAGGTAATCAGGTTGTCCCATGTGGGGCTCACAGTCTTAATCCCCATTTTATAGATGGGGTAACAGACACAGAGAAGTTAAGTGGCTTGCCCAAAGTTATACAGCTGACAAGTGGCGGAGCCAGGATTAGAAGCCAAGACCTCTGACTCCCAAGCTGGTGCTCTTTCCACTAAGCCAACCTGTTACCTCTGGGAGCCTGGAAGGGGTGGGGTGGGGTGGGGAATATAGAAGGAACACTGCTCAATTAAGATCCAGTTCTTAATCCTCTGCCCTGCAGATGGGCCCTGACTGGTTGGAGGAGTCTGTAGCAATCTGGAATCTCCTAAGCATCACTGAGGATATGGGGGTGCGGAGGGGGCAGGGAAGGGAAGGGAAGGAGGGATTACATCCGCTCACATTCATCGATTTGTGAGCAGACAGGTTCCATAACTTTTCAACTTGATGTACAAATCCGTAATTTGTTTATTTGTTTTAATGTCTGTCTCCCCCTCGAGACTGTAAGCTACTCGTAGGCAGGGCATTAGTCTACTAACTCTGTTATATTGTACTCTCCCAAGCGCTGAGAACAGTGCTTTGTACACAGTAAGTGCTCAATAAACATGATTGGTTGTTGAAGGATTCATCAACCTGATCACTAGGAATTTGTCCATAAATGCAGGATTGATTTATTTTTCATGATTTGTCATTCAGCTAAGGTCCCATGCAGAGTATAGGAGACTCGTTTTTTCCTGTCCTCTGACAGTCTCCAGTTCAGAGACTATATCCAATCTTCTGGTCTCACAGAGCAGAATTTCATAAAGCCACAAGAAATGGGTCACTAAATCCAGTCCAAGGGAGATGACTTTTCTAAAGGCAAGGAACAGGGTTGGGAAAAACAAAAACAAACTCAGAACAACAGTGTCTAGAGAAAAAAAAAACAGCACAGCTCTAGATATTTGATATATTCATCTGGGTGACTCAGCTACACCTTGGAGGAAACTACATCTCAAATACAGGGAGAAAGGATGAAGGGAAGCACTCAAGCAACCGTGCAAATAAGTAGCAACACCTTACCAGCCTGCAATATTTAACATGCTCAGAGAGTCAAATGAATAAAATCAGCATTTTTGATTATTTGCTCAGCATCAACTGCTTTGCACCTTGGGCTGGTGGGCAGCTGGTTTTTGCAAGGATGCAGTAGAGGATGGACCCCCATATTAAAGGTCACTCGGAAGTGGAGGAGAAGGACTCTAGATTGCTGGAATGTCCAGTGTTCTCATTCCACCTCCTGGCACTTGAAAGCCCGGAGGGAGGGAGGCTGACAGGATCCTGCCCTACTGAAATCACATCTCCTCCTAGATGCCTTTCCCAATTGACTTCTAACTTCCCTAAATGCTATTATAGCACTTCCACACCACCTAGGCATTTTATGTACACTCTAGGGTTCACAACTTGTCTCTGTAATTGACTTTCAAGACGATCTCCCCTGGCAGACGGTAAGCTCCTCGAAGGCAAGGATGTGAGCCTGTCTTCTAGACTGTGAGCCCATTGTTGGGTAGGGACTGTCTCTATATGTTGCCTACTTGTACTTCCCAAGCGCTTAGTACAGTGCTCTGCACACAGTAAACACTCAATAAATATGATTGAATGAATGAATCTCTACCAACTCCATTGTCCTTTCTCAAGTGTCCACAAATAGTCAGTTCTCAGAAAATACTCTGATTGATTGATTGGCCATTAAAGGATAAAGATCCTACCCCCTCTTCATCTGCAGGACCACTGGGAAAGGGCCAGCTCTGCTGACTGAGAGACTCAAGACTCTTAACACCTTTCTTCCCTTCCCTCCTAGATCAGCATAGCAGGAGACTTCTGAGGACCTGGACCAGAGCTGAAAAGCCATCAGGAAGGAGGTCAAACACCCATCCAACACACACCCACCCCACATCAACACCTGTCTCCTCCTGGACAGGATAAAACAGGAAGATCACAGCTTCAACAGCGCATTGTTTCCCCCTTCCATGAGGAGTTCTCAAAGAAGAGACCAACTGGTTGCCTGCCATGTCTTTGAGTCTGAGAAAGAGAAAAATTTAGTTGTACAGAAGAAAGATAGTCCTGAAGAATATGGGGGCTTCAGCGTTCTTGTCTGAAGGCAGGGCAATGGATCAGATGACCTCTCAAGGATTCTTCGATACTTACAAATTTCCCCACTACGCCCCATGGTAGTTCTGGCTCTGGCTCTTTTCCCAGCAGCCCAGGATTAGTGAGGGGGAGGTTGGGAAGGGATGGTGTGTGGGGGTTGGGAGGGGCGTGTGTGTGTGTGTGTGTGTGTGTGTGTGTGTGTGTGTGTGTGTGTGTGTGTGTGTGTGTGTGTTGGGGGCCTCAGCACCATCAGGCCTCACGACCATCTTCTGGCCAGAGGGAAAGAGATTTACAAGTAAAGATGGTTTATGATGGCATTAGTCAGAGAAACTGCTTTGGGCTTTCTCCTGGGGGGAATTCCCTAAGACAGACTAGTCAACAGCCAGGGGACCCAAGAGATGCCCCCAGGCAAGCTGGTGGCCACTCCTGGATCCATGACTCTCAGCATTCAATGCAGGAGGCAGGAGCCCTGGAGACTGTGGGGAGAGGCAGAGAAAGAAGGGTTGCATTCCCATTGCCTCTCAGCCCCCATGCTCCTGAAGCAATTATTTGAACAGATCCAGAGAAGATATTCCTTAGCTCCAGTGCATGACCTATGCCGACTCATCCAAGAACTCCCAATCAGAGAAGGGAAACAGAGAAACCATCTCTCATCCCTCAGACTAATTAACCCACATTAGCCTCAAGGTAGGCTGGACACTGAGGGGTAGTGTGGACTCTTCACTCCCATACGGAGTTGGTTTCATCCTGTATAGAGGCAGGGGGTTGTTAACCAAGGATGGGGAGTGTTAAGTGTGATTGGATCAGTAGTTGGTGTGGAATTCACAGACTTCTCAACCTTCCCAGATCTGACAAACATTTCTCACAGGATCGCCCTGGCCCCTCTCCCCGTCCCAGCAAGGGTAGGAGATGGGAGAAATTGAGGCACCAGACAGTACCATCACAACCTAAAGCCCAAACCTCGAGTCTCCCCCAGTACTTATCTTTTAGGCATTCCCCTTCACCCCTTAAAACAGGAGGCTTTGTATATGGGAGTTGAGGGTATTGTCACCACCAAACCCAGCCTTGCAACAAGATGGGGTTTGGGAAGAAGTCAGGGCCGGGGTCAGGGCAGCAGGCTGGATACCAAGATACCTAGGTATCCCCCCTGCCCCCTCCTTGCTAGCCACACCTCTGTGGAGCCCAGTGCCCTCACCCAGCATGGGGATGTAGTTAACCGACCTCACACCCGTGTGCTGTGAGCCAACAAAGCATCATAAAAAATGTGGTATTTGTTAAGCACTTACTATATACCCAGCACTGTACTAAGCCTGGGATAGAAACAAGATAAGCGGGTCAGATACAGAATTTTTCCCAGAGGGGGTTCACAGTCTAGCCTGAGAAGGAGAACAAGTATCTTATCTCTATTTGATAGATGAGGAAGCTGAGGTGCAGAGAAGTTAAGTGACTGGCCAAAGGTCCCACAGCAGGCAACTGGAGGAGCAGAGATTAAAACCCAGGTCTCTTAACTTTCAGCCATGCTGCTTCTCTATAGAGTCCCTTAGATAGAAAATGGTTCATATCTGCTCCTTCAGACTGGCAGAACATTTCACTCTCTTCATTGCCCTCCACATCACCCCTTCCCCAGGCTCCTCTCAACTCCCTGGCCTAAGATCTTCGTGTTATTCTGCAATGGGGCTCCTCTGACACCAGATTCCACAAGAATTTACATTTCTCTCAGACCTGATGTCCATTTTCCATTAGACTAGCAGCCTGATTTCCATTAGCCCTGCTGCCTGGGTTCGCTTAGCTTCCAGGCAATGGGACTATGGCAGACAGGCAGGAAAGGTGAGGTTTTTCCTGCCACCCAGCTCGATTCCCCACCGCCAAGGGCTGGAGAGGAATGAGGAGTGGGGCCTGAAGCAGATGGTGTG